>NC_058404.1:29883540-30067126 GCF_002201575.2 Neomonachus schauinslandi
GCTGGGGTGCCCGGGTGGCTCAGTTGTTTAAACATCTTCCTTGGGCTTGGGTCATGATCTCAGGGTCCTGGGATCGAGCCCCACATTGGGCTCCCTGCTCAGCAGGGAGCCTGCTTCTCCCTCTCCCTCTGCCGCTCCCCCTGCTTGTGCTCTCTCACTCTCTGTCAAATAAATAGATAAAGTCTTAAAAAATAATAAAAATAAAGATAGAAGAAGGCAGATTTTTATTTAAAAAGATATTTCTTATAATTAGAGCAGAGAAGAGAATGAGGTGCCATCAGAAGTAGCAATCTCCCCATCACTGTAAGTGCTGAAGCTAATGTTGATTGACTCTCATGAATGTACCATTGTTGGTCATAGTATTTGCTTCAATGCCAGAGAATTCTCTTACAGTACTGCAGGGATTCCCCCCTCCCCCCGCCCCAATGATTTTAGAGTTCTACAACAAAGTTCTAGTTGCAGGCTAGAACTTAGAAGCTTGGGAGAATTCCAATAACAATGACATTGCTTAAGCTAAATGCTGGAAAAGCTCCTAGCAAATAGAGATGAAAGGAACATATTGAAGCCTTTGGCTCATGTTTTTAGAGCTGGGGAACATGTCAAATTGGGAGTTTTGAGACTTTGTATTCCATTGCTCATATGTGACTCTATTTCTGCATGATTTGAAATCAGGAGTTTGTGGTCAGTAACTTCATGTGTATATATTACAAAGATGACTCAAAGAATTCCTGATGAATCATTAAGACTTTGCCTTTCCAATGTCAGATGCAATGGCTCGCTCTCTTACCTCCTTCAGGTCTTTGCCAAATGTCTCCTGATCAGTGAGGCCTTAGCTGACCACCTTATTTAAAACCACCATGCTCTCCCCACGATGCCCCCAACACTTAACAATGCTTGGCATACCAGAGACACTCAGTGAAATACGCTGAACTGTACTAATAGGGAGAACACTGTGCTTACCATCTGCACTCCACTGCCTCTCCCATCAACTGTGAATCTCTTACAAAGCCATTCACAAGAATGAAATGCACTGTTGATGCTACTTATGTTACTTCTCCTTGGTCTTGTTTGGGAAAATAAAGGCATGGAAGCCAAAGAGGAAATGAGCAAGTACTGAACACCCACCATGTACCAGGCATTGTGCAGAGAGCTTTGTAGCCACCGTGTCATTTATTCCTATTACAATCCCATGAGGTAGTTGTTATAATCCCTGCTTTTCAAGATTGAACCAAGTCTCGGAAAGCTTAAGAAATGCTTATGGTCACACAATCTATAAAATAACTAGGATTCAGCCAGGTCTGTCTGACCCCCGACAAGGAGAGCTTCCTCTCAGAGTATTCGAATCCCTCCCTGTTCAAAAACCCTCAATACTCCCACATTCCACAAATATAACATTTTTTGAAATACAGATAATACCCACAAGGCTTCTATGTTTATGGATAATTTGCACATAAGTGGTAACTATTTTAACCAGATCAACGTCTCAGAGTGAGGGTTCATTGAGGGAGGGAGATTTTGGGATTAGGACGAGGAGGGATTTGACTTTTTTAAAAATTTGTTTTGTCTTCATATGGTACAAAATTCAAAAAGTACAGAAGTGTAAATGATAAAAAGCCTTCCTTTGTCCCCATTCCTGTCTATAGCTACCCTCTCCCCTTCCAAAACAAAAGTGATTCTAGAAGATGCCTCCTTCCCAAGAAAGCTGAACCATGCTTTTTTATTTTTATTATTAATACAAATGTTAATTCGTATACACACTGCCATGCACCTGTCCCTTTTCACTTAATTAATATACCTCACGATTAGTGATAAGAGATTTGGGGCCAATATCAGGGATAAAGACGGTCCTGGTCACCTGGGTACCTAAAGAAACAATCAAAGAGGCAAGGCCCTGGAGAAATTTTTGCCTTCTCTGCACTTGGGGGTGCTTGTTGTGTCTCTGAAAACGATCTGGGTGCTACACAGTTCCTGAGCTGCAACAGTGTCCCAAACACCAAAACTTGGAGATGACAAAGGGATGAAGGTAAGGAGGAACATCAGAGTGTGAAGAAACATTCATAGTCTAATGTGCACATTCAAGTATTTCCTCTACCTGATTTCATGAGTGCCCTGTGTCCTTAGACAGAAAGACCCCTGAAGATATGTACTCCACCTATTTAATTCCTCACCGTGTCCTCAGCGCCTAGCATGCTGCTTGGTACCTACTAAATCAATGCTTTTGGTCAGCCTTCAGGACTTCACTTAGATCAAATCAGCTTCCCCTTCTTCCTTCCTCCTTCATAATGTCCCAGAAACCAAAGGTGTTTTCTCCTTCACATTTAAAGCTTCCACCGTGCTTTCTATCCAGTGTGGTTTTCTTGCCCCAAGACTGCTGTGGCTTGGGCTAGAGTCTCCCTCTCTCCCTCCCAATTGTTCCCAAAGATGAGCAAAAATTAATTCATTCCACCTCGGGAGTTTTACTGCTCATCATTAAAAGGGAACAATTGGAATATCAAACAGGAAAAATTGCAATGATTACAAAGGACTGAAGGGTGGTACCACACAAGTCTGATTTCACTAGCTTTCCACATCCATGCTGCCCTGGGTTCCTCTAGTTTCTGAGCTGACGCCATTAAATCTAGCGGGGGAGGACAGGAAGGAGACTTCATGGTTCTTCTCTCTTGGAGGAGGAAGCTAGATACCAGCCTGAGATTCCTGTTTTCTTATGTCCCTTCACCCTTTGGTCCATTTGGCTCCTTGCTTTCTAATCACTTGTGAATTAGACTATTTCAGGTATTTCAGGTATTTCAATAACTTATCTTTCAACTCCCATCTGAAGCTGCCAAGGCTGTCCATTAAATAATCCAGGGTTTCAAGCAGTTACTTTCACTGTCCCCTTCCAACTAAAGCCTTCTCGACTGCAGAAGGAAGAAGACCACTAAAAGTTACATAATAATGTTGTGTCTGGTATATAGGTAGGTGAGTATTTGGCTGCTCTGATGGATATATGACAAATGTCTTTCTTAGGAATATTTCCACACAAATGCTGGATTTCCTCTAATCTTTTTCTCCCAAGAACTGATTATTTCCCTGATGCTCACATTTATACATTCATGTAGAGACAAAGGGATTGCTCGTAATTCCACATACCCCACGTAATTATTGCTTGTGATAACCTGGCAATCTTTATGAAGTTATTACTGTACAATTTTCTAATCTCACTTTACCGTGATGAATATTGCACACTAATCTGCATAATGCCCTCTGGATTATATTTGCTAGATATGAGTCTCAATTTACTGGCGTTTTGGTTAAACATTTTATAGTTCTTATATCATTAGTAGGTTTTTTAAAATGTACTTTTATGTGAGGATCTGATTGCTGAGGTGAGAGGAGTATCCTCATCAATTCTCCCTTAGAATAATCTGAAAAGTAGGTATGATGTAAATTTGTCATTGTCAAGAATACATAGGGAATAAAATATTTTAGGTAATCATAAAATAGCTCTTTTGCAGCATGGGCAACTAGGCTTTGTGTCCTTGGGTTGAGTATCTGTGCACTGAATCACTGGATTTGGAGAATCTTCCCAGCTCCTCTACTTACTGGCTTTGTGTTCTTTCTTGGTCAAGTACCCTAACTTCTCCAAACCTCAGTGCCTTTATTTACAAAATAAGAACATAATAATGCCTCTCTCAGAAGGTTAGTATCAGGATTAAAGGGAATAATGCATCTTGTACTCTTAAGAGCACAGTCTCAGGAACCAGACTGTGTGGACTTAAACTGTATAGGCTTGAGCAAGAGACGATGTATATCTGTAACTTTGTTTTGTCATCTGTAAAATGGAAATAATTATACTACCTTACTCAAAGTTTGTTGTGAGGATTAAAATAAATTAATACTGTAAAACACTTAGGTTCTTGGCACATAATAAATGCTTAGTAAAAATTAGCTATTATATGATATGTGTAAGCATTGTATAAATCCTGATACACTTTCTCACCTATTATCTGGGTTCTCTGTACCAGTTTATGTATTTTTTTTGGAAGCATACACTGTCATATTAGTTTCAGGTTGTGCAATATAATGATCCAACAATTCTGTACATTACTCAGTGCTCATCAATATAAGTGTACTCTTAATCCCCTTCATCTATTTTACCCACCCCCCACCCATCCCCTCTGGGAACCACCAGTTTGTTCTCTATATTCTGGTGTGTGTGTGTGTGTGTGTGTGTGTGTGTGTGTGTGTGGTTGTTTCTTGGTCTCTTTTTCCTTGTTTTGTTTCTTAAATTCCACACATGAATGAAATGATATGGTATTTTTCTTTCTCTGCCTGACTTACTTTACTTAGCATTATACCCTGTAGGTCTATCATGTTGTTGCAAATGGTAGGATCTCATTCTTTTTTATGATTGAGTAATATTCCACTGTGTGTGTGTGTGTGTGTGTGTGTATACCACATCTTCTTTATCCATTCATCTATCGATGGACACTTGTATTGCTTCCATAGCTTCGCTCTTGTAAATAATGCCCCAATAAACATAGGGGTGCATGTATCTTTTCAAATTCATGTTTCTGTTTTCTTTGGGTAAATACCCAGTAGTGGAATTACTGAATCCTATGGTAATTCTATTTTTAATTTTTTGAGGAACCTCCATACTATTTTCCAGAGTGGCTGCACCAATTTACATTCCCACCAACAGTGCACAAAAGTTCCTTTCTCTCCACATCCTCTCCAACATTTGTTATTTCTTGTACTTTTGATTTTAGCCATTCTGACAGGTGTGAGGTGATATCTCATTGTAGTTTTGATTTGTATTTCCCTGATGATAAGCGATGTTGAGCATCTTTTCATGTGTCTGTTGGCTATCTGTATGTCTTTGGGAAAATGTCTATTCAGGTCCTCTGCCCACTTTTTAATTGGATTATTTGGGGTTTGGGTGTTGTTTATTTTCTTTATATTTTTTGGATATTAACTCCTTATCAGATATATCATTCGTCAATATCTTCTCCAATACAGTAGGTTACCTTGTCATTTTGTTGATGGTTTCCTTTGCTGTGCAAAAGCTTTCTATTTTGATGTAGTCCCAATAGTTTATTTTTGCTTTTGTTTCCCTTGCTCCAGGAGACATATCTAGAAAAATATTTCTATGGCTGATATCAAGAAATTATTGCCTGTGTTTTCTTCTTGGAGTTTTATGGTTTCAGATCTCACATTTAGGTCTTTAATCCATTTTGAGTTTATTTTGTATATGGTGTAAGAAAATGGTCCAATTTCATTCTATTGCATGTAGCTGTCCAGTTTTCCCAACACCATTTGTTGAAGAGACTGTCTTCCCCGTTGTATGTTCTTGCCTCCTTTGTTGTAGATTAATTAACCATATAAGCATAGGTTTGTTTCTGGCCTCTCTATTCTGTTCTGTTGATCTATGTGTCTATTTTTATGCTGGTACCATACTGTTTTGATTACTGCAGCTTTGTAGTGTATCTTGAAATCTGGGCTTTTGATACTTGTAGCTTTTGTTCTAGGTTATATTTATTCAATGGAATTATTTTTTACAGATTCCATTAGATTTTATAATACAAAGCAAAAATATACTTACTAGGTATTGGGGAGCCTAGTTTTGATGTTTCCTACAATTTTATTCATATTTTACCATTATACACATAAGTCTTATCCTTCTTCTTGATACTTTTTTTTTTTTTTAAGGCAGGGGCAGCCTTTTTATTTGTATTTCTTTTAGAGCTGAGAAGAGTGCTTGTTAGTAATAAAGATTTGTGCTTAATAAATACTTCTTGACTGTGAAATTGGTTACCATTTTTGGAAGGAACTCTAGCAGGAAATGAGTAGGCTTAGATCATTGTGGCAGGGGGTCAACAGCAATCTTAAAGCTGAATTCAGTAATAGAAATTTGTGGACAGAAGTTAAATTTGGTGTAAATTCAAATTTTAAAGTTCAAAAGTGCCATGATATAGTAGAAAGGGTGCAAGATTTGTCTTTGAACCTGGAGTCCCATAATCTTGGGCATGCTCTCAGGCAAGTAACTTCATAATATCTATACTTTTCCATTTGTAATATGAAGGCCATCTATCCCCTCTTTCTATTTTTAGGAATGCTTAAAATTACTAATAGAGGTAATCTATGGGAAAGTGCTTTGTAGACAAAAAAATCAATGTACAGTGTCAGGGTTATTGATCATTGTGAGAGGCAAGCCAATGATTCTGAAGAAGACACCAAATATTTTTCTGGCCAGCTATATATTGGCAGCTTATATATCTTCTGGGCTGGCTTTAGTCTTGTCTATTAAATTCTGCAAAGAACAAGGTAGAATCGATGCATCCTTTAGACTAAAGGACCTGTTAGGTGAGTCAATACTTAACTCCACAATTGTACCCTTAGGATAGGAAGGATGTGTGTCACCAGTGGAGGTGAAGGCTGTAATAAGGAGAGAGGGAAGAGGGGCCAGCACTGCTCCCTGTTTTCATGAAGGTCCCTTAATTCTGTTTGAGTCCTCAGAATGGATGCTAATATGCCCTTTCTCTTCTTTGCCCATCTCTCTATCCCCTTCTGTTCCTCTCTCCAACCAGGTTTCAACTGCAGCCTTATCCAAAGTGTAAGGCAAAGAGAGAAGTGGTGGCCATTCCTACCTCCAGCCTTGATAACAAGCATGAAATATGTTTCTCTAAGTTCTGATCATAAGGGAATTAGAAACACTATGATCTTTTTATTTTTTATTTTTTTTAAGATTTTATTTATTTATTTGTTAGAGAGAGAAAGAGTGGGCGAGAGTGAGCAAGGGTACAAGCAGGGGGAGCAGCAGAGGGAGAGGGAGAAGCAGGCTCCCTGCCAAGCAAGGAGCCCAATGCGGGATTTGATCCCAGGGCCCTGGGATCATGACCCGAGCCGAAGGCAGACGCTTAACCGACTGAGCTACCCAGGCGTCCCACACTATGATCTTTTTAAATTGAAATACCCTGATAGCTCCAAAAAGGAGGCTCTGACCTTGGGGGATCTCAGTTCACTGCTAGGAGAGGTGTTGCTGATAAAACTCCTTGTAGAATATGTCATGATGGAAGGAATCAGAGGGGTCATTGAGTTCACACCCAAATTTTAGTACAAGGAACCATCTTGGTATATTTCCTTTGCATGCTTAAGAACAAAATGTTTGCTGGAACCATTTACCGTCAGTGAGTGCTCCCTAGGCTCTGAAGTCCAGAGATGTTCCTCCATAACTCATGGGAGATTTGGGTCCTTTCTGAGACAATAAGTTACTATTAGGTCACTGAAAATACTTGGGGCGTGGGTGCCTGGGTGGCTCAGTTGGTTAAGCGACTGCTTTCAGCTCAGGTCATGATCCTGGAGTCCCGGGATCGAGTCCCACATTGGGCTCCCTGCTCAGCAGGGAGTCTGCTTCTCCCTCTGACCCTCCCCCCTCTCATGTGCTCTCTCTCTCTCTCTCTCAAATAAATAAATAAAATCTTAAAAAAAAAATACTTGGGGCGGCTGGTGGGAGGAGGAGTTCCTATGATGAGAATGTGATGATGTGTCCTCTTATTAATAGAAAATGAAGCTACCCCGGACTCATTCTCAGGGTGATGGGCATTTCTCATTGAACTGTTTTCTTGATGATGGTCTCGCGCTGAGCAGCTTATCCCCTCTGCTTTGCCCTGTTCTTTTCAAGCCCAGTGGTCAGGGAGTATATAAGCAGCTGGCTGGGATGGGGAGTCTGGTCCAGAGCTTTAGGAGCAGCTTGCAATGGTGAGGCCGAGCCAGCCAGACTGGTTCAGAGAAGGAGCCGAGACCCTCAGCACATGCAGATTATTAGTTAACACTCCGACTCCGGCTGGTTGGGGAACGGCTGAGAGAAAGCACTTCGATTCCTACTGAGCTCATTACCTTAAATTAGTTTCCATGGTCTAGTGGCCTGTGCAGGAAAGGGAATTCTCCAAAGCCCTGGAAAAGTGTGTGTATGGAGGTGGGGGGAAGGTTCTCTAAGACGAGGAGATTAAGTTAAGCTTCCGTGAAAAAAGGGGGGGGGCTGTTAATAATTTAATTCATACTAAGCAAGCACACACTTTCTGAGCAGAGAGCCTGTTTCTTTAGAGCAGTCTGAGGACCTGAGCCAACAGCCAGAATGCAAATGGGAAGCGAACAGAACAGGTAACAACGAACTCCATGCTTTACCTCTTCCTGCTTTGCTCACTGCTACGAGGTGAGCCTTACATGCAACTTCTGTCTGTGTGTGTGTGTGTGTGTGTGCGCGCGCGCGCGCGCGCATGCGCGCAAACAGGGCGATGACATGGACTCTTCACAGGAAAGCACTAAGTGAGGATTAGCTAAGTAACGAGAGCAAATTGCAAGGGTGAAGGAAATGCTCGATAAAATCGCTGATAGATTTCTCCCAGCGGGAGAATCCCTTCAGTGCTCCTTTCATCTGGGCCTTTCGGGCAGCTTCTACCACTGCTATCTCTGCTGTCTTCTCAAGCCTTCCCCTCAGAGCCCTTGCCTCTGAGGAGCTTTGAATTTACCCACTGAAATGACTCCCACATTCTCCCACCAACAGCTGGAAGTGGCAAGACTCATTTTCTTCTGCACGGGGAGAAACTGAGGCAGGAATTTGGCCAAGTGGTGGGTAATTCTTCCCTGTTCCCATCCTGAAGAAAGCAGCTTTTCAAAACGATTCCATCCTGAGTATACATTTCACAAACTTTCTGGCTAACAATTTAGTTAGATACGCATTCAACAGTCTTCGAAATGTGTGTGACCCTTGCCTTAGGAAGTCCATGTTCAATACATAATCATTTATCTTCTCATTTACTTTTCTCTTCTTCACATCAGAGTGGATTGCCTTTGAGAGAGAATTTAACCACTTTTGGACTTAGAACCAATCAGTTTCTTACTCCATCTGCCCACCGAATGGCTTACAGATCTGATGAATCTGCTTCTTAGTGGGGTACCAACCTTCCACAGGCAACTCATTCTCTGGTTGTGGGCATATTCAAGGAAATCTGTATATTTGCACAGACCTTGGAAGTGTAGACGTGAGCAGGCTTGAATGATCACAGCCCACACTTTTTATTTATAGATGAGGAATCTGAGATGCTGAAAAGACAAATGGCTTACCCGAGATTTCATACATATTCAGGGCCACAGAAGAACTAGAACCCAGGGCCTGTACCTACCATATGGGCTTTTCTCTAGTAATGGAAGCTTAACAGTTTGAGACATAAACTAGAGAGAAGTCACTGTAGGATGAACCTTTATGAAGTAGAAAAAGAGATCATGTGTATACGAGATATCATGGCACCCGGGAATCACTACTGGTTGTATCTCAGCTTACTATGCATAATTGAGAGGTTGGAGCCATGTGCCTCAGTTCATTCACATTTGTATCCGAGGAGTGTAAGGCCTAAAATAGAAGAAAGGAACATCCTTTATCAGTCACTCAGCTCAGTCTCAATGTAATTTGTGCCCCTATATTTGATCTTTATTAGGACCTTCTGGACAGGTAGTTACTATATGCTAACGTATTTGCATACTGTGATGGTTAATCTTATGTGTCAACTGGACTGGGCCACAGGATGCCCACACATTTGGAGAAACATTATTTTGACTGTATCTCTGGTGGTGTTTCTGGATAAGATGAACATCTGTATTGGTACACCAAATAAAAGCCCATTGCTCCCCCTAATGTGGGTAGGCCTCATCCAATCAGTCAAAGACCTGAACAGAACAAAAAAGCTGAGTAAAGAGCCAACTTCTCCTGCCTGACTGCTTGCAGATGGGACATCCCATCTATTCCAGTCTTCGGACTCACACGAAAACATGGGCTCTTCTTGGATTGAGGCTACCAGCTTTTGAACCGAAACTTACATCATTGGCTTTCTGGGTTCTCAGGCCTCTGGACTCAGATTAGCACTAGTACACCATCTGCTTTCCCAGGTCTCTACCTTGTTGACTGCAGGTTTGGGGACTTTTCAGCCTCCGTAATCACATGGACCATTTCCTTATAATAAATCTCTCTCTCTCTCTCTCTCTCTCTCTCTAAAGTATGTTCATACACACACACATCCTATTGGTTCTGTTTCTCTGGAGAACCCTGATTAATACCTGTATGTTTTTATACTAAATCCCCACAAAGACCCTCTGCAGTAGATTCTGTTGTTGTTGTTATTATTCTATTTTAAAAATGAGGAAACTACACTGGGGCTATTTAAGTCACTTGCCCAAAGCTCCACATTGCATCTGGCAGGAGTCTGAATTCACTCCCGAGTCCTCGTGCTCCTTCTCTATGATACACTCTCTCCTAATGTGTCCCACAAGCGGTAAGCATGTGCAATTCTTGGACCTAGCCATCAGTTCTAAGAATTTACCCTAAGTAATAATCATGGATATGTAAGTATGATGATACCTCTCAAAACATTTATAATAGTAAAAACTTTGAAACAAATGCTGAATAATGGGTCATCGGTTAAATGATCTAAGATACATTTCCTCAGTGAAATACTATATTCATTATAAACCATGCTCTCAAGGACTGTCCATTAACCTGGGTAATCATTCACAACATATGCCTGTAAAAAGAATGTCACAGGCCTAAGGAAACGATGACAGTATAATGTTGTATTTTGGATGGGATCCTGGAATTACATTTAGTTATTACTTTTTCTTAGGCTTGTAACATGCTTTTACTCTTAAACTGGCGCAGAAAAGAGTAAAAAAAAAATAAAGAAATTTGAATAGAGTGTAAACTTTAGTTAATAATAATATGTCAAATTGTTTCATTAATTGTGACAAATGTACTATATACTAATGTAAATGTTAATAATAAGGGACTGGGCAGGATATCTGAGAATTCTTTCTACTAACCTCATAATTTTTTCTGTAAATCTAAAACCATACTAAATTTTAAAAAATTATTTTAAAAAATGTATATCCAGGAGGACACCCTGTTTGTAAAGAAAAAGAATATATAACATCAGTGCATTATAATAATGGAAGGAAAGAAATCAAAATATTAACAGGAACTATTTTGGCTTGGAAAATATGGCTAATTTTCACTTTTCCATGTTTTCCACGTTTTCTACATGGAATGTGGAACATAAGGAATAGCATGGAGGACATTAGGAGAAGGAAGAGAAAAATGAAGGGGGGCAATCGGAAGGAGAAATGAACCATGAGAAACTATGGACTCTGAGAAACAAACTGAGGGTTCTAGAGGGGAGAGGGGTGGGGGGATGGGTTAGCCCAGTGATGGGTATTAAAGAGGGCACATACTACATGGAGCACTGGGAGTTGTATGAAAACAATGAATCATGGATCGCTGCATCGAAAACTGGTGATGTATTGTATGGTGACTAACGTAACATAATAAAATAAAATTAAAAAATAAATAAATAAAATTTTAATTTAAAGAAACATAATAAATACTATCTTTAAATCTCACTCCCATTTCTTTCTGTAGTGTCTGAAACTTTGGCCATGAAAATGTTCCTTTAATGTAAAAGTAGTTACAAAATATGTCCCCTAAAGAGTAATACTTTATTTTTGCTTATTTTTTTAAGTTTTTAATTTTAATTCCAGTGTAGTTACCATAGTGTTATAGTAGTTTCAGGTGTCCAACATAGTGCTTCTACAATTCTCTACATTAGTCAGTGCTCATCATGATAAGTGTACTCTTAATCCCCTGCACCTGTTTCACACACACCCCCACCTCCCCTCTGGTAACCACCAGTTTGTTAAGAGCAACCCTTTAAACCTTTATTCCACGTCATTCCATTTTCATGAGTCCGATGGGCAAATAAGCTGGCTGTCATTTTGGAAAACAGAGGAAAGTGTCTTCAGAGAGTATGTGGAGAAGGACACCAAAAAGGGAGGAGAGGGACAACCAAATGCCAATCCTCACCATTGCCCTTCCTTGCCTTACAAAAGGCTTCAGGGACTCCCAAAGGGCAACACAGTACATTTTCTTCTGTGCATAGGTGGCCAAGATGTACAAGATGATTTTTGCATAGATGGTGTTTTGATCTAAGACTGAAAGAAGTGCAGTTTGGGTTCATTTTCTAAAATAAGCCTCTTACACAGGCAGCTCTTAGATATGAAAACACACCTCACCCATTCACCAGGCTGTCTTGTGTTGTGGAGAGAGCTAAACTTGGAGCAGAAGCCCTAGTCTCTAACACCCTGCCACTAATTTCATATGTGACCTTGGAATAAACCCGCTAAGCTTAGGTACCTCATGGCTAAAATGAAGCCCCTTCATGAGATGGGATCACTGGTGTTCTCACTGTGCACTACTAAGCCCTAGGTGTTCCTTCGAAGTCTCCCATGGGCCAAGTTGGGATTAGATTCTCTGGACTCCCTAAACTGGATTGAACCAAAGCACCTTAACGTTTACCTATGTTACATAATGGGCCTCTGTATACAATTTTGTTTGAGAGCCAGGATTTTGTTGAACTCTAACGTTAAGTGACCCTAAAATTCTGAAAAATTGCTTAAAGTGACATCAGGGGTCAGGGTGCCTGGTAGCTCCATCAGTTGAGCATCTACTTTCAGCTCAGGTCATGATCCCGGAGTCTGGGGATCAAGCCCTGCATTGGGCTCCTTGTTCAGCGAAGAGTCTCCTTCTCCCTCTCCCTCTGCCCCTCCCCCTGCTCCTTCTCTCTCATTCATTCACTTTCTCTCTCAAATAAATAAATAAATAAATAAATAAATAAATAAATAAATCTTTTTTAAAAAATGACATCAGGGTTCCAAAATCTGTTCTTCAGGCATATCATCAATATTATCCTGGTATAAGAAGAAATAAACTACCCCAAAAAGGAGCAAAATCAGATTTAGGTGGTTTCAAAAATAAAATATCCCTGCCAACATAGTCCCTGAAACATTCCTTTCTCTGTCTAGCAGAGGTGATATGGGAGGGCATGTTTTTCACGCGTCTCCATCATGATTCCTTTTGCATATTAAAACCTCCAACCCAATACTTCTGCCTCCTGAGCTGGAAGAGCAACCCAAGTTAGTGATTACCCATAGCCTTTCCAACCTTGTTCTGTGAAATCGGCATTTAGAGTGGTAAGAAAATATGCTGGAAAAATGTATTGCCCTAGTAAGCAGAGGAAGGCAAGTGCCTTATTTCCAGTTTGAAGTGAGCTTTGAGCTGAACAGATGGATCTTGTGTTTTTGTGGCATTTCAGCTCTCACCATAGCAGACAAGCAAAGACCGAAGGATCAAGAGACAGAGCCAACAATGCCAACACTTCCAAGGGTCCTGAAACTAATTCAGGCACGGTGAGCCCCCCAAGGCATTGATGGTCAGGAGCCTATTAGAACATCTTAGGACTGCCGCCAGTAAGAACAGACCATGCTCCATCTTACAGCCTCTCTGGGTCCAAATTAGGCTGAACTCCAACCTCTTGAAACCTTCAAGTTTATAACCAACTCCCCTATTTTAACCTCTCCTGAACCCTAACAACATAGGCATTATTTATTATTGGAAAGGACAGCTAGGTAGCAGGAGAAGGTTAAGAAGAAAACCTCCACATTGCAGAACAGTCTTGGTGGGTTCTCTACCTGTGCCCCCATTCACCCTGTAGCAGATAAACTAAGCGCAATCATATGCTTTTCAGCAAATCAAAGCATCTATTTGAAGGAAACATTTGAACAAAACTCTACTTGATTGGGTTTGTTTTCTATAGTGTATTTCTATGGGGAATATGTTCTTAAGGAAGTCAGATATTACTATATAAAAGGATGTGAAGGGAAAGAATTTGTAAATGCACAAATTACAATCAATTTATGTTCATTTGATTTTTTGTGAATTTGACATTCTCTTCAGTGATTCTTTCCTTGTTTCTTCCTTATATCTGAATCATTATGTTTATTATGTAAAGGGAGCAATTAGCCCTATGTTTATCCTCTGGTAGACTTGCTGGTAGTTCTAATAGGAAAACAATATATGAGCATGAATATTGAAGACAATATAAAGTTTGTAGAAATAACTGCAAATTCTCTAAACTTTCCCCTTACATATATACCTGTTTCCACATTCGCTTCAATCTTCTATACTTTTTCCTTTCCCTTTTAATTTTCTTCACATCCTCCCATCCCCAACTTTCATCCTTATTTAATGACAATCAACATCACAATCCATGGTTTTTGCGTCTGATCCATTAAAATGGCTCATCCTATTGAAAACTCTGGCTGGCCAAGTGCAAGTTAACAGGGAAATTCTAAACAGGCCCTTTGTGCACAAAGCTCATTATAGTTTCAGTTTCTGCAGGTTGTGGAATACTCAGCCCTGCAATGGAGAGTCTGCACCGTGCTTTCTAATGGGGCAGGGATCAGGATGATGATACATCCTCTAGACACATTCATGAGTAAGTTGCTAAACTACTCAGCATAGTATGATGGCAAGAGCTCTGGAATCAGCCTACTTGGGCTCACGACATGACTGTTGCTTAACAATTATGTAATCTTTTGGATAGTTATTTATCCATTTTAAGCCTCATATCTGTCATCTGGAAAAGTATATAATAATACCTATCTTTGTATTGCCATGAGTACTATATGATCTTAGTGACATAAAGTGTGTTTGACTTTAGTGTTAAGTGTGGTACCAGACTCTAGTAACACTTTAATAATTGTCTCCTCTCTTCCTTCCTGCTTTTTCTCCCTCCCTCCTTTCCTCACTTCTTCCCTTCCCCATGTACTCCCTCCCTTCCTCCCTCCCTTCCTTCCTTCCTTCCTCTCTCTCCCTCCCTTCCTTCCTTCCTCCTTTTCTTCCTCCCTTTCCTTCCTTCCTTTCTGAGGGCATATCTGGGAGTGATGAGAGGACGGATATCTAAGACAGTGGTTTTCAAATAGTCTTCTAACCCCAGCAGCAGCATCACCTGGGAACTTGTTAGAAATGCAAATCCTTTGGCCTTACCCCAGACCTCCTGAATCAGAAACTCTGGGGTGGGGACCCAGCCGTCTGTGGTTTAACAAGTCTGCCAGATGATTCTGAATATGAATATTCTGGTGTGAGGTTTTAAGTCATGCAAATGAATCTCTGCCTCCATTAAGGTGAAAAGGGAAAGGCCTTCTTGGCTTACATGGTAGTTGGGCAGTATGACAGGACGCAGAAACACTATTAGAATTACTAGAAAAACACCATCTTGAGCAGCTTAGTCTGTCAGGGTGTGCCTTCTACTCAAGATGTAAATGAGGACAGGAGAAACAGCACTAGTATCAGCTGCTCCATGATTAGTCACTCTCAGGTAACTAAACAGCGTGAGAGTGTTGATCAAGCATGCTCTTGGGTAATTAATTGGCAGTGGAAGTGTGAACTCTCCCCAGTTTAATAAATATTAGAATACTACAGCAAGTATTGGTGAATAACAGGGAGCAGCTAAATAGACAGCCTTTCGTTACATCATGAAGGATGTATTTCTCAGTTTTCTGGAGAATATTCTAGAAGGAACTGTACTTTGAGGGTAAAAGCTGGAAGAAGACCTGTCTGGTGTCATAGCAACTATAACAACATTAACATAGGTATAGATCTACAGGAGACTTCATGAAATTGTTTCCACAGCCAATGATTACATAGAACATTTCGTTGATCCACCCTTTCACACATTTCCCCATCTGATATATGAATGTTATCCTTTTTAACTGAACTTCCTTTCTTGGTCTTTTAGAGAACTTGTTAGGATATTTTCAAGACCAACAGCCACGGGAAAGGAAATGGAAGAAGCTATACATCCTTGACCTCAGGAGTAAATTTTTTTGCTAAAATACTTTGTGGAGAAGTTGTTCCAATGCCATTTCTCTTAGGAATTTTTCTCTTTATTGTTGTAATCATGTTTATCTTTCCCTTTTATGATTAGGAAAGTATATTCACCACAATATTTATTATTAGTCATTGGTATGTTTTTCTATGCACTTTTCCAAATCAACTCTGTTCTACTTATCTTGAAAAACTAAAATAATAGCTTTAAAATAAGTCCCAGTGGTTATTTCATGTTAATCAAAGCCAGTAGAGAAAGCACAGGAAAATGAGATATATGCATCCTTTCTCAAATGTAAGAGCCTCATACTAAATGTTTTTGAAGGACTTAAAAACAAGAGCACTATTTGTTTATAATGCCCAATCATATAGCAGTTATTGGATCCGAATGTGCAATGTGTTCATCTGCAAAGCAGTTAAATGCTAATCGAATTCTTCTAGACTAGAGCTGTGCAATAAAAATACAATGCGAGTCACATATGTAATTTAAAAAATTTTAATAGCCAAATTGAAAAAGGTAAAGTGAAACAAGCCAAATTAATTTTGATAATATATTCTACTTAACCCAGTATATCCAAAATATTGCCATTTCAACGTGTACCCATATAAAAAATTCACACTCTTTCTTTGCATTAAGTCTTTGAAACTTAGTACATTTGACAGAGCACATCTGAGTTTGGACTAGCCACACATTTCAGGTTCTCAGGAGCCACCTGTGACTACTGGACAGGGCAGCTTTAGACTTATTAAAAGAATAAGTCTATAAGATATATTCTTAAGTAAGGTTCCCCCAAATATAACAGATCATCAGAAGAAAATACATACACGTACAAATAGTTATCGCTCAGAGTAGAAGTGTGTTGAATGTAAAGCTGTTGATTTGTCAGTAATTATACATGTTAAGAAACAGTTTTCCTATTATCTTAAACTGTTCTTAAAAGACAGCATTTCAGTTCAGTTGAGAAGTAGAGATATTTAAAGATGAAATGTTTTTGTACCATTCATGTCGAAATCTGATGAGCTCTATCAAGCGCTAGATTTCCTGGATTCTAAGATACGCTATTCATATTTCAACATTTATGAACACAGAACACATGGTACAATTAATGTGTACATTTGATGTACTTCTTTTCCTAAAATGTTGTGATGTTCTTCTCAACACAGAAATAGTTGTGGGACATTGTGTGGTTGTGTTATTTGAGACTATGTTTCAGCACGCGAGAGATGAATTTCTTAGAGCCTTTATTAGGGATCAGAATTACAAGGTGGGAACATGGGGCGCCTGGGTGGCTCAGTCCTTAAGTGTCTGCCTTGGGCTCAGGTCATGCTCTCCAGATCCTGGGATGGAGCCCTGTTCACTCAGGACCCTGGGATCGAGCCCCGCGTCAAGCTCCCTGCTCCTTAGGAAGCCTGCTTCTCCCTCTCCCACTCCCCCTGCTTGTGTTCCCTCTCTTGCTGTCTCTCTCTGTCAAATAAATAAATAAAATCTTAAAAAAAAAAGGTAGGAATATACAAATAAACAATGGAATTAAAGTGTTTACCTTGAACAAGCAAAGGTGAGGGTGATAAAGGACAGCTTTCAGTTGCAGCTCCACCTCAATTCTAGGGAGTATAAATGTATGAGATCTTATGGTACTTGACCCTGTTAATATCTACATACTGTTCTGCAGAGTGTGCTGGAACTGAGTTTCCCATTTGTATGACAGACAAGCTAACGATCTCTGGATGGTGAATATGTTCTCTAAAATGGTCCCCGAAACAATGGCTAATACAATGTGCTTTCTTTTTTTTTAATTTAAAAAAAAAAAACTTTATTGTGTTCAGGGAGCCAGGTGATGGGTATTAAGGAGGGCACGTGTTGTGATGAGCACTGGGTGTTATACACAAATAATGTATCATTGAACACTACAACGTGTTTTCTACATCACTGCTCTATTCCAAGAGGAATCAAGGGTCACTGAGCTATATTCATATAAAATAGAACTGGACTCCCAGCCAGTTGTTTTTGTTAGACCAAGTATTTAAATACCCAAGTACTTAAGGGTATTCCTTAAATACCTTTAGGCAGGAAAGATAATGGACCCAGAGGAAAGATGAGTAGGCAGAGAATCAAGTTTATAGGTCATTCTATGTATGTCTGAATTACCCAAAACTATGTATCTTCTGTGGTAATAGTTAGACTCTTATTTTCATACGTGTCACATTTGTCTTTTGGAAAATTCAAATCATTTTTAAAATGCCAATTTCAATAATACTGAGTGCCAAGGTAAATAAGAGGTTAGGATAGCTACAGCCTAAAGCTTGGCTAAAATACCTTATCATAACACAAACATCTATTCTTCTACGTATATGCAAACTGAACATTGTTTATCTCTCTTTACAGTCTAGAAAATCTGTGGAGTAAATCCTTACCGTCTCTTCATACCCGGTTAAGGCTGAATTAGCAAAATCCTATTTTATTAGTCCCGATAAACAGATGGAAACATAAAAGCCGCACAGGGACAGCTCACACAGCCTGTCAATGGCATCCGAAAACGCCGGGTGCCTGATTCTGCTAATTCTCGCCTCAGGAAGGCGATCCTCTTATAAGGGTCAGAGCCTAGAGTCCATGTCACTGCTCATGCTGTGTTTAGGTCCAACTAACTGGGTGCATGCAGAGAACTTTCAGCACTGAACACTCATCAGACAGAGGCAAGGAGCATGCGGCTCCCTGTGGGGTGGGTCGTGTTCTCTTGTGTTTAATGGAAGTTGTGGGTCCACTTTACCTTGGGAGAAAGAGGTTGTTTGGGGCTATTGTTCTCTCATTTTATATTGATGTTTTAAGAGAAGGGAAAACTCCAAAAACTTCCTTTTTCATATTTTTGCTTGAAGATCCGGGATGATTTCTGCCATCGGCCTTTTTCTGGTGGCTTGCCTCAATTTGCTGGGAGGGAGTTGTGGGCATCTCTGGTCATGGCCTCAAAGTCACAAAGCTCCCTAAGTATGCCTGCCATCCTTTTGTTTCTGCCACTTGATTGGTAGGGGACCGCACTCACCTCTCCTTTTCCTGACCCGTACCTAAAAACAGGATGACTGGCATGTATGAATTTGTCAAATTTTAACCCACGTGAGGGCTTTCGGAGTCTCACTATGACACTACCAGACGCCTTTGCTCATCTTTTGAATATACCCTGTATAATGCAGCAATTTTTTCCCAAACCACATCAGACCTCTCTAAATCCTTTGCCGTGGACCCCAAAATCGAGGGAGAGGAAGAGAGGATTTGATCTGAATAAAAGTGACTATTTTTGAGAGTAAGCTAGGGAAGGGACCACATGTCAGATGCTCAGAAGTTGACCCCGTGGTCAGCAGATCAAGAAATGGAAAACATCGACCACAGAACAGTGGCCAAAGGCAGAAAAATAAAGATTTTACTTGTCTACCTCTGGCATAGCATTTGCAGGTTCTGCCCAAAGTCTCACCCATCTCTCAGCCCTGGAGCTTCAGTCTTAAACGGGAAGGTAATTGCCGGCAGCTAGAGCTCACAGGCACACCGCATGATGAGTGAGGTCATGTTAATGAAGCCCTCGGAAAGAAAAGCAATGTGAAGCGGCAGGGCTATTACCGTTCCAAGATTATTTTACAAAAGCGAAACTTAAGTTCAGTGTGATGATTAACAAGCTATTAGAGCCTAGTTATTGATTCCTCTATCTTTAGAGTAGCTAATGCAGTGCAGGCCACAGACCCAAAGCTTTCCTTCTTCCTGTGTGCCTGAGCTTTGTGATGGCGCTTTTCTTGGGAAAATGCAAATCATTGAACACACGCAGTGGGACATCTTTATCAGGCAGGTACTGGGAGAGGGGAAAAACACCTCAACTGGTCGTGTGCTGTATTAATTTTTGCTGATAACCAAGATTCATGCAGATGCATAGGAAATCACATCATAAAGAGGAGAATGAAAAAAGTAAAGCATTAATGCAAACTTCCTTACTCCGAAGCAGCTTGTGTTTGCATTCTATGTGCATTATACGTGTACATATTAAATATGTTGTTTCATAACTTTGATCCGTTCCTATTCCTCACAAGGAACTGCATCATTGATGGTTTCTCCTGTTGATTAATATAAAGACCAGTATTGTTTTTATCTGCCATGGATGGCAAATACTGTTGGTGAAGCCACTTAAGCGATCTCCTGTTGATGGACACCGAGGGTGTTTACAGTATGTTTGCTTTCGTAAATAGTGCTCTGATGAACTTCATGCATACGTCTCTGAGATTTGGGCCAATTTTCCCTCTGCGATAAATCTCTGGAAGTGGAATGGTTGAATCAGAAGATTTAGAGATTTTATGTCTTTAAACATAGTGCCCATCTACCCACCAGAAGGGTCATACAGATTCCTTTCTGCCTCCACTCTAATGGTGTGCCTGCCCCTCCCCAGCCTTGCCCACACTGGGTACTGTCAATGTTTTTGATCTTCACCAAACTGATAGGAGAATGGAAGGTCTAACGATTTTTACATTACATTCTTGCCATGCCTATCAGACTATAACTGAATACAGTTGTTATGTGTCAGGGGACCTGGTTTAACTCATAGCACACTGTTTGAATCTGTGTAATAACCAACTATGATATAATGAGACTTTCCATAGTCTCGAAAAAGAAGCCAAACTTTCACATGGTTTAAATTGCTCTCTCGTTTACACTCCCAACATGGTAGGTCATCTGGG
This sequence comes from Neomonachus schauinslandi, assembly GCF_002201575.2. Classification (NCBI taxonomy): domain Eukaryota; kingdom Metazoa; phylum Chordata; class Mammalia; order Carnivora; family Phocidae; genus Neomonachus; species Neomonachus schauinslandi. The sequence goes on from NC_058404.1 coordinate 29,903,993, forward strand.
AAGCCGTTTGGAGGTGCCCCAAATGACCCCGTACAAGCTGCCTATCCGTGAAAGGAAGACCATGCTCAACATGAACAAACTCTACAATGGAGATTGTTCATTGGGTGGCCTGCGGCATTTGACTCACTAAGAGGTATTGATCCCCTTGCCTTTAGCAGTAATATCTTTACAGTTTCGATTTTGACGTGTTTTAAAGGTTATTGTCTCCAGGACAGGTCATTGAAGAAAGAGACCTCACACTTCAGCAGAGCAATTTCATCTTCATGACCCAGCCACACACTAGGCAACATATTTCTCCTTGTACTGACAGATTATGTCAAGATTTACAAGGCCTGGTCTACATGAAAGCAAGCACATGTTTGGGCAAAGATTCAAATAAGTCAGAGATACAGGGTCAACATTATCCTGATGCAAAAGTCAGGCCTTTCTCCTCTTCTGCCTGCGCCAGAGGCCATCCCCTCAACAAACACACATGTACATGCCAGCATTTTTTTATCTTCCTTTTTTAAAATATAGTTTTCAGATATTTGCTTTAGATTCAGTTTTCCATGAAGACACCCATGATTGATATACTGTGGGTGTTACCCTTCTGGAAAGTTTATTTACCCAAAGTTTTTTGACTGGTTGTCAACTAATCAGTTTTGAACCCTGCCGTAACACATTTTCCTCACATTCCTTTCAGGAAGTACAGTAATGAGGAAAGAGAAAATTATCATGAGCCAGTATTTGGAGACCTGGTATTTGGAATTCTAGAAGTTTATGTCTTCTGCCCAGTTCCTAAACCTTCTTTCTAGATAACCATCAAGCAGCAAACCTGCTATAGACAGCTGACTCGGTTAGTTCGATCTGGACAGTACATCCATATGTCCTCCTCTCGGTGTCTCAAATTCTTCTCTGTGACTAAGAGGGAGCTCTGTCTTCTCTAGGCTATTCCTTAAACTTTTGTGTCCTTTGTGTTCCCCTCATTTCTCCATTTGTGGCATCTACAACACATTACACTAACTTTATAATGAAGGACCAGCGTGAGTAGGACACATTGAAAGGCGTTTGCCCCGGGCCTCTAAGGCCAAGAAGTCCCAGGCCAGCCAGAAGGTGCTGGATCATTACTAGCATTTAGCAGGTGCCACACCCAGCCCTGAGCTCAATACACTTCACTATGACTTCTCAAAGTATCTTCATATTGAACGTTAATTAAAGGTACTCTTTTGGGGGGTTCAATGAGATCAAAAGCACTGATCTTCAATTTTGTGGTGAGGAATCAGGAAAATCTGGTAAACAAAGATCAAGATGAGGTCTTACAACGTTGGCGCAAAGAGCATGTTAGAGTGAGTCAGGAAACTTGGTGAAAGTCCCAGATCTGCCTCTTACTAGTTTTAGAATCTCGAGTAATTCAGTTAATATATTTGAGCATTGGTTTCCTCATCTATAGGATGCATTGAAGGTAAGTGAGATAATATATGATTGTTCCTGGCATTATATTTGACACATCACAGATGCTCATTAAAAGGTGGCCATCATCTGATGGAATTTTGTGTCAGGAATTCCATCAGATAAATTGCCCAAAATACATAGGAAAGCCATCAGACTGTTTACAGAGGGGTACTGAGTTATATGATTTTGAATTAAAGAAATATATTTTTTTTGCTAAATTGTCCCATAAGATGATTTAACCCAGGAGAAAATATAGTTACATCTGGGTACAGTTTCTATCGATTTGGATTAGACTCTTATTACTTATTAAGGTCTTCTGAAGTTTCAGTGGACTTGTCTTTGTTTGGACAATGAATCAGAATTGGATATTAAAAGCTTGTTTGTAAATTTCAAAAAAAAAAGGTGGCTATCATTATGATTTAAGCCCTCTGTGGCTTTATGTTTCTACGATTTACTATATATCAGAAGCATTTCTGTAGCCCATGTTCGCTAGACAGGTACTGCTAAATGCCAATGACATTAAATGGGGTGATACTATCTGAACTGAGAAAAGAGTAAAAGAAAACATCTAATTGCATCTTTTTTTGGAGTTTATTTGTATCAGTTGCCAATATTCATTAGGAAAGGAGAGGTTAGAATATCAGTTTTCTTAATAGCTGTTTTTTTGTTTTTTATGTTTCCTAAATAAGTCTATGGGTAAATGTGAAGGCCATCAGTGAGTGTGATTTCACCAGGATAAGACTCTTATTTACAAATTGTTAGTATGGCTCAGGGTGTCTGTTTGTTTTAGATCTGAAGTCAACAAACTACAGTCACTGCCCAAAACCACCCCCCCCAATCTGTTTTTTGTAAATAAAGTTTTATTGGAACACATTCAGTTATTACATCTCTGTCTGCTTTCATGCTACCTTGGCAGAGTTGTTTAACTGCAACAGAGACACAGAGACCGTATTGCCCACAAAGCTGAAAACATGTACTATCTGACCTTTTACAGAATAATTTTGTCAACCCTTAATTTAGATTATAGTAGCATTGTTTCTGATTGAATAGGTAGTGGCTGGTACCAGCATATAAAGTTTAAACCACTTAAGAGCACATAACAGAAGACTTAAGTTAAAGTATATGTGAATTTATTTATCTGGAATAGAAGGGAGAATGAGCCTGATACCGTCATTCTTGTATGGATGTACACACAGAAGTAGGATTGGCAGCTAGAAGATTTGAAGTCCCTTTCATGAGAACACACCTAAGGAAAGTCATCCCACCATGACTCTAAGGAAGCAGGATTATGACTCTATATAATGGCTATGGAGAAACCTCAAATAAAGGTGTTTTCTGCAAGTGTGATGGTAGGTGAGAAAAATTAAAAAGTAAGAGCAATAAGAACTTACTCCATATTGAGGGGATCTGTTTTGGAGCCCAGACCAAATGGACCATGAAGCAAGAAATGCAGGGTCAATTTAGGTGGCTTCATTTAGGGAGAAATAACAACTCGACAGATATCCAGAGCAGCGAGAAGAATGTTCACCAGTCACCGTAGGTTGCCGTGAACTACCCCCACATGGATTTTTAAAGCGTCGTATCAATGATGGATGTGTGCGTGATTCTGTGCGCCCTGTAAAAGAAAAAAAGACCTAAATCCATTTTTATCAGAACTAGAGAAAAAAAAAATAGTTCGGATGTTTGAAACTTTTCTGACGTAAAATATTGTGTAATTCATAAACAGTTCTTTGTGTTTTAGTTCGTAGTATGTCCAGAATATAGGACTCACCAGCTACCCTCATGCACGAAACAATTGCTCGGTGGTGTGTTTGTTTGTGAAGTGGTAAACATTACCCTAGAGGATGTTTAAGTTTGTGAACAGGATGAATTGGTGACTATGGACATGGAAAATGCTGTCACAGGGCCCTTCTCTCGCTGATCACCATCCCACCCCCGGCTCCATACCGCACATGCGCGCGGCCGTCCTACACCGTGACATTGGCCATACTGTCTCGGCGACACACAAAGCCTATGCCAGGGATAAGCTTCTCTTTCAGGCGCCTATCAGGCTGTCAGCATGTGCTTCGGAGAGATAGTGACATCGTTAGGCCCTGACATACACCATAATGTCAGCACAGCAGAAGCAAGTGGAAGATTCTACTTTCCCGATAAAGATCAGTTGCTGTTTCCTGTCTTGAAGACGAAAGTTGAGCAAACGCAGAGGTCATCTGTGTTTATATTAACAATGCAGGAGTTATACTACATTTTCGCAACAACATCAGGTCATTATTTATCCACTTGTCCTTTTTTTTTTTTTATCATTCCTTTGAACTGCCTACATTTGCTTATCATGATATTTCCAAGTCTGTAAACAGCCCAAGTGTGGCTGTTCTATTTCTCTAAATAGAGTCTTAGGTCATTTTATTATCCAACATTATAAGTCATCAGAATGCACCCATCTGTTGCCCTTCCACATCTGGTGTAACTTTAACTCTTTAAGCCCGAAGAAAAACTAGAAGAACCATTGTGACATTAGTTACTTTATCCTACCACACTGTTTTCCGATATATCATCTTCCCTGAAATACCACAAGGAAAAAATGAAATATATCGATTTCTTTGGAAATGGGATTAAATATAATGGCTTCTCCCCCTCTGCTTAGTGATCTTTTTGGTTTTCTGTTGCCCTGATTATTTTCCCTGGGATCACAGCCCCTTGAAGCCTTTTCTTACAAACTGAAAAAAATCTTTACAGATGTGAAGTCTAGAGCCTCGGAGGCTGCCTTCCCCGCAGCCCATGGACACATCTCCATAGCAGTGGAGCTGTAAGAGAGGCAAAAAGCCAAAGCCTGTTTAGCACCAACAACCTTGTCACTTTGCCAATCATTCTGTTAGATTTCATTACATGCAGGATTAGATTTTCTTGCATGTGCATTTTGGGGGTAACAGACTTTTGGTGGACCTGTTTTCAATCCATCTACCTTCAGCTTGAGAGCTCCTTCAGCAAAAAAAGAAAAAAAAATGAGCAGTTCAGCTTTTAATCACATGATGAAGCAAATCACAATATATCGACTGATTATAGGATAGTTCTGGGCTCCTGGGTGGCTCAGTTGGTTAAGCGTCTGCCTTCGGCTAGATCATGATCCCAGGGTCCTGGGGTCGAGCCCCACATTGGTCTCCTTGCTCAGTGGAGAGCCTGCTTCTCCCTCTCCCTCTGCCTAACTCTCCCCCTGTTTGTGCTCTTTCTCTCTCTCTCCGTGTCAAATAAATAAATAAATTTTTTTTAAAGATAGTTCTAATGTGTGAGTCAAGATAAGCTCTCTTTCAGTTATCTCTTGGGGAAAGACGTTCAACATCAGGAAATTGACAGATGTTTAATTACTTATGTTGAGTAGCTTATAAATATAATATGAACAGAGACATTTCAACCACACAGTTGTTTTCTTCCAAGTTGTCATCCATTTCAGCTGGAATAGGCTAGATTGTTCTGTGGTAGCAAACTACCCCAAAGTCTTGGCAGTTTCCAACAAACAAGATTTATTTTTCAATTACACGACATGCTCAGTGAGCATTAGCAGGTGGTTCTGCTCCGTGTCATTACCTAGATGGGACCCACAGTGATGGAGGAGTCTCTTTTAATACTGGTGTCCCATTATGACACAGGCAAAAACAAAGGTAGACCTCGGTCATAGAACAAGCTATGACTTAAGCTTCTGTGTGGATATCATACAAGTCAATTCCATTCCCATGTCCATTTCAGTGGCATAACAAGTCAATCCAAATCTGACTTCAGTGCCTTGGGGAAAATATAATTCCATGCCCAGGAAGGGAAGCAGGTATGAATGAGTGGTAATGAGATCCTCCTTTCCATCAAACCCAGGTGTCAATGCTTTATTTAAGTTTTTTTTTCCTTCTTCTTCTTCTTCCACATCCTTTTTTAAACCAACCTGGAAACAGTGTTTATAGAAATCAGCTTCACTAGTTCTAAAGCAGAGGCCTCATTATTGGGATGTGTTGTCTGAACTTATGAGCAAATCTCAACCAGAGGCTTATTAGCAGGTTGACTTAATAGGGCTTAAATGGATGACCCATTTTAGGACTATCACCACCCATAGAACTATAGATTTTCCTGCTTAAGGGTTTCACACTTACGTGAGAAAGGAGTACACCCTTCACCAAAAGGACCAAAGCTCCCTCCTGCTCTGTCAGCTACTGGTTTCCTCCAGAAAGTTACTAAAACCAGGTACAAGGAGCTGAGGTGTCACTACTCAGCAAGTCCACAGAATCTGTGCTTATGACAGTACCCTGGTAATTCCTGATCATTGCATCACTCCCTGATGGAGACCCAGCTTTTATTTCAGCAACAATAACGGGTGGTCCTGGACCCCTGACCTCACCTGAAGATGTCTGTATGTTGGATCTGCCTTATATATGGGGCAGTTGGTTCAAGACTTAGAGAAATGTCTACAGACACTCTCATTCCAGGTAAGTTGCTTTGGTTTTGTTTTGCTTTTGGGATAGGACCTAGTCATATTTTGTCCACTATTGGAAAGCATAGATGAGTATTACATACAGAAGCTGGTTTATTCCTTCCGATGTGTGAAGGTTTCTGTAAATAAGCATTAGCTGCATCAACACCAGGGTCTATGCCAATCAGCATAGTAATGCTTGGTCCTTAGTGTTCTGAGGGTGGAATGAAATGTGGTTTTTTTGTTTTTTTTTTTCGAGACAAAGTAACAAGCTGTATGTTTTAGAATATGAAGAGAATTGGGGATATAGAAGGATATTTATCTAGAGTTTCTCTTCTCTTTGTTTTGTAGAATGATGGGACCCGACCAGGGGAATTGGCCAGAAGCAACAATGGCTTCAGGCTTGGCGAAGTGGACTAAAACATGAAGGTAAGTGTTTGAGACTCCAGTGTCCTGAGACCGTGTCTCTGCCTCATCCTACAGAGTCCCGGCCTCCTTTTACAACTTTGGCCCCAATACTGTGAAGCCTTCTGCCCACTGACTGTGCTTTCCCTGCCATATGCTGATTACTAATGCCAGTAAAATACCTACGTACTTTGGCAGTAACATGCAGATACGTATGTTTCTAATTACAGGGAAATTGTTAGAACACGACTTGGCTTCAAGATACACAGTTAATAATCCAGGCAGAAATAACGCTTTGTTTTCTAACAGAAGGAAATAAGAACTTCATTTTAATCATTTTTCCCCCTTTCTCTCCCTTTTTGTTTGTTCAATACACATACACGGGCAATATCATAAACGGGCAATACAAGACATTCTCGTAAACAGTGTGGCCATTTCTTCTCAGACATCGGACATACTACATCTGTTACCTGCTTAACCATCCATCCCCTCCTTTGCTACAGCTGCATATCCAGGATTCTGGGTCCTGTCATTGTTCTTTATGGATACCATGTACACTTTTAAAGAATAAGTGTAAATTCATTAAAGTTCTTATTTTAAAATATGCATCCATATAGTGTACGTGCATGATTTTTGCTTTTCCTAATCTTTTTCTTGCAGGCTTAAAAAGTTAAATCTGAGAGTGACCCGCGTGTATAGAAACTGAATGCACTATAGGTTCAAATGGGCGAGGAAGTTGAGTAAAATCACCTCGTCCCGTTCTTGACTATGCTATTCTAATTTGCATTTTCAAATCAGTGTGTCTCAGCCTTAGGACAGTGCTACTATTATTGTTGGTGGATTTTGCAACCTAATCTTGACTCATTCAGTGAACCACAGAAAATCACCCGAGGCCAGATTCCCAGTCCACAGGAATTCCCTTTCAAGTGATGAGAGCCTTACTCTTCTTCAAGATCCCCTTAATAATTCACAATTTCTTGAATAGAGAATTATTTCTGCTTACCAATGAAGCAGAGGATGTCGTCATGCTCCCTTTGCTTCATCGTGTCCAAGGAAGTAGAGAAATCTAGTCACATACTGATGAGTAGCAGTGAAGGATATGTTCCGCTTTCTTCTAGAGCAAACCTGGCCAACTGTTTCAGAACACATGTGCAGAGCTTGGGCAAGTGGTGTGTGCCTGGAGGCACTGAGTGAGGTTAGAGATGGATGTATGGGGTGCCTGCTACAGTGCCTCTCAAACTCAGGACTGAACTGTCTCCCTAGAACCTAAGTCATTGTTTTTCAGTATCTGACAACTTGCAGATGTTCATCACTGAAAATAGGAACTGTGCTTTTCATTTTGTGTAAATGATGAGTAAATGGCAAAACAGCTACAGAGGCATTGCCTAAAAACAGCATTCTTATTAAATGCATTTGCTATTATAGACATGCACCATCTGATTGTTTCTTGTGTTACACTGCAACTTCTTTTGGCACGTGAGAAACACTTTTTTCTCAAGGTTTGTTAGTTTAAACATCAGTCAACATTCATTTATTGAGCCTGACTTTACAGTAGGCATCAGGGATATAAAGATGAGTAAGGCATGGTCCCTGACCTCCAGTAGCTCACGGTTTCAAGATGCCTCCATGATAAAAATAACTAGCATTCATTGAGCATCAACTGCATCTCCTCAACTGTATTACCTGATTTAATTTTCTCATGACCTTGTGCAGTGAATATTGTGTAACACACACACGCAACGAATTTGAGTTTCAAAGAAATCAAATAACTTGCCCATGGTCACAGAACAACTTACATGGTCATAACGGAGTTGTAATGTAAGGCTAGATCTCTCTGATTCTACAGCCTATGCCCTTACTGCTTCTATTTTATATCAAGCTAACTGTGTGATACAAGAAGTCACTCAGGAAATGCGACTGCATGATGATTATGAGAGGTTGTAGGTGCTCTAATTAGCAAATAGACATCTGAGCCCGGGGGTAAAGCTCCAGCCTTTTGCTAGGGTTCTGTCCTACTCCACTCTTGCCAACAAACAAGAATCCACATGTCCCGGCCAGACACTATTTTTGGGATTCCCAGGAACACCCCCCCCCCCTGCTGAGGTCACCCCCCACTCATTAGTTTATATATCCCTTTGCATTATTGGCAACTTGTCGGTGACTTCATTTACATTTACCCAAACTGTCACACCCCTTACAAGTCCTCAGGAGACGAGACCTCATGGGACAGTTAATTTACTCAAAGTTCCTCAGAAATGCTGTTTCTAATGTCAGAGCCTGCCTCAGAAAGGATGTTGCCATAATACCCCCATTCTATGCTTATTTTGTATATTCTTAGCCTGTCTACCAATATCTCAGATTGTTTATATTCCACCATTTCTTTTATTAAAAGAAGAAGAAGAAGAAGAAACTTGATGAGGTGACTTCTTACCCAGTTTTGCTCTGATTATCACCATAAGCCTAAATGAACTTTAGTGGTAGAGATAAGGTTTACCTTATAGGATTGTTTAACAGGTTAAGATAAGAAATGCCACAATTAACTAGAATGTGTTGCTTCACAAACGGTAGATGTTACTATTTATTGGCTTAATACGTCGCCCCTCCCAGGAACATTTGTGTTTTAGAAGAAGCTAAGTAACCAAATCCAGATTAAAGTAGTGAATTTCTAATTATGGAATTTCCTCAAAGGGAGATATATTTTGGCTGGATGTGTGTGGGGAAGGTGGGTTCCTTGAGATACACCTGGTATAACTCTCACCATTGGAGAGCTTTGGTCCTATCTTTACTAGAAGATAGTGATAGAAAATGTGAGGATGAAAGGACAGAAATAACAATAGATAACATTATACTGAGAGCTAATTATGCACTGAACAGGTTCTAAGATCACTTTAAATCATTAATTCATTTAATCCTCTCAACAACCCCAAAGGTAGGTCCCCTTCTCCTCATTTTACAAATAAGGAAACAGAGCCTAAGAGAGATTATTTAATTCGCTCAAGATTACATAGTCAAGGGGTACGTGTGTGGTCCGTTAAGCATCCGACTCTTGATCTCAGCTCAGGTCTTGATCATGAGTTTAAGTCCCATGTTGGGCTCCACACTGGGTGTGGAGCCTACTTAAAAAAAATTTTTTTAAATGTTTTTAATAAAAAAAAGATTAGTCAAAAGGCAGATGAAGGATTTGGAACCAATTTTTCCTGACATGAGTCCATGTATTTTCTCCTATATCACCCTATATTTAATGCCATAACAAATTTGTGCTGTCTGTCCTTCCAGGGCTGGTCCTGGATATTCTTGGCGAATCTCATTTAGGGGGAAGAGGTGCTTTAAGTGGTGGTTAGTTACACAATAATTAAATATAATGTATCAACTTAGGCCAAAGGGAAGTGGTAAGAGTGGAATGACTTATATTTCTGGGGAAATACTTGTTTTATTTGTAGTCATGGTCTACAACATTGCTTATATTCCTGAGTAGATGCCAGGAAGTGAGGCCACAGAGGGCGTCTGAGCACATGATATGTGCTGTCTGCACTCGGAACGGTATCAGCTTGGACAGCCATATGCTGGGGAGTGAAAGACATACCGGGGCCTTGTTTTCTGTCATCTTTATTTGAAGACCAGGCAGCGTGGCATCAAATGAAAGGAACAAGTGAAGAGACATCAGGAAAGTGTCAGAATGAAAGAGAAATGCAAGCTTTTAAAGAAGGCTCCAACTCACTCCTCACCGCCTGCAATTAGGAAAGAGGTGATAAGGGCCCAAAAGGGTAGAAGAGAGATTATAGATTTAGGCAATTCTTACCAGCTCATGGTGGAAAAATGAGATATGTCCAGTAGCAGAGCTGTGGAAACTATTAGAAACTGAGCTAATTGTAGGCTTCTTAGTGTGCCTCAGGAAATGAGAAGGCATTTGTCCCTTTGGGGCTTATATTTTTTCCAATTTTCCTTGTTCAGGAAAGAATTCATTCTTTGAGCAATGTAACCTCCTGCTATGATTTCTCAACTCCACAAAAAAAAAAAGAATAATTATAGATTAATAATGAACCAAAATAGAAAATGTTAAATGTGTGTAGCAGATAAGTGGAAAATATTCTGTCTTGTAAACTGTATTGTTTCAGGTCCTGGCAACAGAAAGGAACAATTCTCACCTATGCAATTCTAAATGGATGTTAGAATTCACCTCTCCTTCCGACTGGGGCAAATTTTCCATCTCAGTGGGACGGGGACCATGACGTGCCCTAAGCTTGGTCAAGAGTGAGAAAAATTTCTAAAAGCACAGATAGCTTTCCTTCCTTGGGCTGAGAGATTTCTGGCCTTTCACACACGCTAGCTGGGCACAGTTCTCAGAATTTTTCTCATCAGTAAAACTTAAAGTTTGAATTTATTAAGAACTTCCTCTGGGTCAGGCACTGAGCATGTTATTCATTCCAAAAATGGCCCTTGAACAGCCATCCTGTGTCAGGCACTCCCCTGGGATGCTAAAAGCTCTGTGCTGTCTCTCAACTCTAACAAAGGTTCTGGAAAATAGGTGGGAGGGTGCCTACCCATTTTACAAATGCGAGACTCAGAGAAGTTAAGTAAGATGCACAAAGTTCATGCCATTAATATGTGACAGATGGGAATCAGAATGTTTAGAGTCCCCTAACTTATTGAACACTTAATGCCCCCAGATGGCCAGATGAGAACCCATTCCTAGGATCCAAAGTCCTTGACTTGTTACTTCATTCTGTTCACTGTTCACTGTTGAAACTCAGCCCAGTGTCAGTTGCTGTTACCCTGTGTCTTCCAAAGTGACATGGACCTAATTTGACAAAATAACTTAAAGGTATAGGGCCAGAGGAGATTGCCAATTATCACCATCCTTCCTAGGTGCATCTTAACTCTGGCCTTCTGGAGACACTATGCCTGAATTTTTCCCAATAGTTAAAAATTGGCATGGATAAAGAAAGATGGCAGATAGGCAAGGTGGGAGGGAAGTATTTCAGTAACAGCCTCTCGAATCAGACCTTTTCTAGATTCACGTAGGGCTCTGGTTCTGAGAGCTGTCCTCATGGCAACCTCGGAGTCTCATGGTTTGGGTGGACAAAGGTATCCAGGCATCACAACAGTGTTCCAAGGAGATTTCTTCCCAACAATGAGGGAAACTTGTATTTAAAAGCAACCTTTAACCAAACTGAAGGAAAATAGAAGTTCCCAAATACGGTATTAGCTCAAGTCGATGAGTTGGTGGTTTTGTGCGAAATCGCTGTTGGGTAAGCCCCAGTTTACTGGCCGAAACAATTCTCTGTTACCTGACAGAGTCAGAGAAGATCATTTTGCATAATCCAGACACTTCATATAGGTCCCTCCTGCTGTTGCTCCATGAGCTATTATATTCATAGTCGTGTTGTTCGCTTGGTTGTTAGTTCTGTAAATGTGTCTGGGTAATAGTCTACAAACCTTAGGGTTTTACATTTGCCATGCAGATAAAAAGGTCTTTCCTCAGCAAAAACACTATCAGGAAATATTTTTTTAAAATAAAAATATAAAATACTATCAAATGACCTCAAGTTTCTAAAGAATTAGAAGTCAATGGAACTTATAAATATTTCTTTTTTATTGATTCTCAGTGCCCTTTGGGATTATTTCAATACATCCTAATATAGTCACATTTAGCTGTTATTTATTTTCATAGATTCATACCGCCGCTTCTAAAGCAAAATATTTTTTATTAACAAAATCTTTCTATTAGCCAAAATGAAGATTGCTTTTTATAATGTTTATTTATCTATCATTTCCCATCCTTTGAATTCTGTAATAAGTCCTAGCTTTCTTTATACTATCGCTAAGTGTGTATACTTTTCATTTTATTCCTCAATCTTCATTTCTGAAGTTTTCAATAAATAATTTGCTCTGAAAAAAAATTAAAAGCTTAAGTTGGCTTTATAATTATCAAGTGACCTTTTGTTTTGCCCAAACGATGATTTATAAGGGAACTTCTAGATTCAGATTTATCCTTTCCTACTTCATCTTACGCTGCAAAAGTCAGCATCAGTTTGATCACTGAGATGATCTTCTGTCCTGGGTGGAGTTGTCCCGAGGTCTTTTTTATATAAAGCCGTTGTCGATTAGGCTGCCATCATCTAATCAAGATGAAGCTATACGTCCTAGAATTGTGTGAATGATCATAGATCATTAAATAACTATGATATATTTCTTTTCTTTGATTGGAGATTGCAGTGACATAATAGTGCCTATTGTGTTTAAGAGAACAGAAAAACATTGTGTAGAAATGTCAGTGGTACAGTGCACACGCTGGGCGTCACATGACCAAATATTGCATACATGAGTGTGCACGCACACACACACACACACACAAAGTTTTCTGGTGTCTTACGTCCTACTCAGCACCAACATCTCCATCACAACTCTGTCATACTGTTTCATAGCCAGGCAGGTAGCAAAAATGCTTGGGACTGTGTTCATGGGCGTGCTCCTACTCCCATAATAGTGGGGGGGGGGGATAAATAGAAGAGATGTTTTGGTCCATTTTTTAACTGTATCAGGTCATATCCACCTTCTTCAGTGCACTCAAACTTGGAATTTATCCAGATTGAGACGACAGCTCTTTTCTGGAACTCCCTCTGAGTTGTCTTTGTTTGTTTGTTTTTGACCTGGCTAACACTTATTCATTGTCCATGACCTAGCTTATCTTGGAAAGCCCTCCATTTCCCCAGCCTACCCCAAGTCTTCACCTGAACTCAGCATCACTCCTGTGTGCCCGTTGAGTGATTTGTTTTGTCACTGGACTTATTACTTGGTATTGTAAAAGTCTATTATGAGAAAGTATCCCGCCCTCCTTCATACATGGAATTCCTTGACAGGAAGGGCCAGGTCCTATTTATCTTTGTCTTCCCCATGCCTGGCACAGAGCCTGGCTGTGTAGTAAATTCTGAATAAACTTTTGAGAATCCCACATGAACATCTTTATGTGCATTAGTAGGTCCTCCCTTCATTTCATCTGGTTGGTTTTCACAAAGCCAGATATTAGGGAGAGAAGAAGGAAGACCATTAGCTTGCAAAAAGCCCTACTATGGCATTGTGAACATGAAGTGTTGATTTGGGCGTTCCTATCAATGGAGATTGTTTTTAAAACTAAAATTCAAAATTTTAACTCTCTACATCCTCCATTATAACATCCTTACTTCCTCCTACTGTTGTCATAGTTTTCCTATGTTTTCAATAGGAAATATCTGACTGAAATACATTTCTTTAGATATCTTTGTTACACCTCGTGAGCTACATTTTCCTAATACACAAACCTCAGGCAGGAAATAAAATAGACACTTTTGATAGTTAACTCTTATAGGTATTATGTTGTTTGTGCAAACCATAACCTAATATATTTTTTTTAATTTTTTTTTAAAGATTTTATTTATTTATTTGAGACAGAGAGAATGAGAGAGAGAGAGCATGAGAGGGAGGAGGGTCAGAGGGAGAAGCAGACTCCCCGCCGAGCAGGGAGCCCGATGCGGGACTCGATCCCGGGACTCCAGGATCAGGACCTGAGCCGAAGGCAGTCGCCTAACCGACTGAGCCACCCAGGCGCCCCCCCCCTTTTTTTTTTTTAAGATTTTTTTATTTATTTGCGAGAGAGAGAATGAGAAACAGAGAGCATGAGAGGGGGGAGGGTCAGAGGGAGAAGCAGACTCCCCGCCGAGCAGGGAGCCCGATGCGGGACTCGATCCCGGGACTCCGGGATCATGACCTGAGCCGAAGGCAGCCGCTTAACCAACTGAGCCACCCAGGCACCCGACCTAATATATTTTTAAATAGTATCTTTCTTTAAAACACATTAAATGAAACCTTGTATTTTGTAGATAATTATGGCTTCACATGCATTTATAATATTGCAGAGAGCTCCTCTGTACCTTTTACCCGGTTTCCCTCAAAGTTAACATCTTGCAAAACTCTGGTATATATAGCATAACCAGGATTCACATATCCTGGTTATGCTATATAATAGCATAACCAGGATATTCACATCCGTGTAGTCAAGATACAGAACATTTCCATTCCCATAAGACTCCCTCATGTTGCACTTTTAGAGTCACCTCTGGTTTCTCCCCTCGCCACTCCCAACCCTTAAAACCTAGCAACACCTGCATATTTTGTCATTGCAAAAATATTGCATAAATAGAATCATACGGTCTGCAGCTTTTGGGTGTTGGCTCTTTCTGTTCAGCATAATTCTTTGGAGAGGCTTAGAACAATTCTCTGGAGATTTATCCAGGCTGTTCTGTGTATCAATAGTTTATTCCTTTTTCCTGCTATATAGTATATCATGGCTTGGCTGTTTAATCATTCACCCGTTGAAAAATATCTGAATTGTTTCCAGTTTGGGGCTATGATAAATCAAATTGCTATAAATATTCATGTGCAGGTTTTTGTGTGAACATACATTCAGTTGTCGGGGATAAATGCCCAGGAGTGTAATCGCTGGGTCATATGGTAGCTGCATGTTTAGTTTAGTGTTTTGTTTCTGTTTTTTGTTTTGTTTTTTGTTTTGTTTTGTTTTGTTTTGTTTTAAGAAACTCCCAAACTCTTTTCCAACATGGGTGTGCCATTATACATTCCCATCGGCAGTGTGAAAATGATCCAGTTTTTCTGCATCCTCACCAGAATTTGGTGTGTCACTTTTTTTTATTTTTGTCATTATGGTAGGTATATAGTGATATCTCAATTTGGATTTAATCTGCATTTCCCTGATGGCTACTAAGGTTGAACATCTTTTCATGTGCTTGTTTGCCATCTGTATATCCTCTTTCGTGAAGTATCTCAGTGCCTTTTGCCTCTTTGCTAATTGGCTTGTTTCTCAACTGTTCAGTTTTCAGAGTTCTTTATACATTCTTGGGAGCAGTCCTCCTTCAGATATGTGGTTTACAAATACTTCCTCCCAATATGTAACTGATCATTCTCTTTACTGGGTCTTTCACAGGGCAAACAACTTTAATTTTCATGAAAATACCTTTTTATACCTATTTGGCAACCAGATACCTAGATTCTCCTGATACAAAAGCTTGTCTGAGATAATGTAAAATCATTTTTACATCTTCATAGATCTATCTCCACTAATGTCATGCAAATTTAACCTTCACCCCTAATGAAAACAGAATCCTAAGTTATAAATTGGCTGTTTTCCTTGCTCAAGTATTTTGCTATAAATTCACTTCTAATAACATTTGCTGAGCACCTACTCCGTGTTGAGTGATAAGGATACAAATTTCATAATTTGTGGCTTATTTGCTTTAGGCTCTTACATTTACTGGATTACATCTAAATTTTTATCTGGTAATTTCCTTCCAGGAAGCTCAGGTTAGTCTTGTTTTCTATTATCTCTACTGCCTTATGACGAAGAAGTGAAATAAGGTCTTAACTTTGCTTTTATCTATGAAACCTGAAAAAATACAATGAAATAACTTGTATGTCCCTCCACATGACACAGTAAGATTATTCTCACAAGCTGACTTTGACTTCTCAAACCCTATTTAGCAAACCATGGTATTTCTTAGGACATAAAAGGTTGCTTTCAAAACATATCAGAACTTAATAAAAAGTCCTGATAACCGAGGAGCACTATATAGAACTGCTTATAAAATTACATTTTCAAGGCTATTTTCCTCCGCTGCATTTGTAAATATGTGAAAACTAAATATACATGTGGGCAGTAATTAAGATTAACCACTGAAAATAAAAGAGGTAGGGTTGTGAATGGTTGTTTCTAGGTTTTCGATGTCACTGATTTCTGTTTACTTTCAAAACAATCATTATTTTTGGTCATGGTGATCTTTAGCATGGAGAGCGTTTTTTAACTTGCAAAGATATAAGTGAATTTGATTTGACTGAGCACAGCAGTGAGGATTAACCAATGACTAAGTGCCATAAGGCAATGTATGTCGTCATAGTTGTTTCTATGGTGATGAACTATGATGTCACTAACTCATTAGGATGGTGACTCAATGAACCATTTAGACAGAGGATGAAAAGTAGTAGCTTACCCGGATGTCTGCCATCTTTGCTTTAGATGATATTATTAATTAAAAGGAGGGGCTGGGTATTTCTCTCAGTGAAATTATATAAAGATATTACATGTCCTCAGACTTGCCTGAACATGGCTATCCTGGTTTTAAATGGAGGTTTTTCAAACCCCCAAAAATTCATAAAAAGAATGTGACTTGGGGTCGTGTATTCATAAGAAAAGGCCTTTTCTTCTCACATTTTGAAAAGGCTCCTCATTAATCATAGTTAAATTCGGACAAATTTTCATCAGTAGACTCTTTTATTATTTAACGGTCTTGTTTTTCATTTTAAAATATTGGCACCGAGTACATAGAGGGAAAAGATCTTCGTGCTCTCATGTTCAGAGATTAAGAAAATAGTTTAGATTTAAAATTAGGCCCTTTCCCTGATAGTTTTGGTTGGTACACGCTTTAGGCTAGGTTTCTATGACACAACCAGATGCAAATGAATTGGCATTGCGCCTGCTTGCTGTTTGTACCATCTCCGTGGTAGCAAACATCCAGGCGGCTGGAAGCCCATACTTGGCTCTATGAGTCAATTTAGTTTATAAATCTGGGAATTTGCAGACCTTCCTCTGACTTTTTGATATCAATATCTTGACCATTCCTCTGATTTCAAGGGTGCTCAAGGATTTCAGAAAGCAGTTTTTACTTTAGAGTTCTGAGAGAGAACGTTCAAGAAGTTGACCTGGCTTTTCAACCAGAAATGAGAAATCTAATGCTCACCATTGGTACCAAGACCCAGGATAACGGAAAAGGCATCAAAGACCTTGAGTTGTAGACAACATTGTACCAGCTCGTGACCTTCAACTCTGATACTTGATCTTCTCATCAACAGTGAGACATGAAAACCTTAACTGTATCAGAGAATTGTTGTGAGAATTCAAAATGAAACATATTTAAAGCTCTTAGTTCAGAGCTGGGTATAAGGTCAGTGCTTAATAAACGATAGTTACTTTTCTTTCACAACAGATATCAAAACGGTCTGATTCCATCAGTGTTTCACAAGTAAGAATTAATTCCTTTGGCCATCCCCAAAGCTGACAGAAGGCAAATGACCCATCATTCCATCTCACTGTCACCACACAACACACAGTTGTTACTTAGCTCAGGGAGAGATGGAGCATCTGCTTTTCCTCCCTAAACACTGACCCTCCCTTGCAGGATTCAAAGATTGTCTTCCTTCAGCAGGTTACCTGAGCCTAAACTCCAAAGAATTGCATTCATTATGAGCTAGAGGAAGTCAGATCCATTTTCTGCTGCAATGACCCTCTGGCTCTTTGGCACTCTCCACGTCCTCCTCATTTGGAAAGGGCTTCATCATTTTCTGTCTCACAAAGCAATCCTATTGTTGCTTATTTCCACTGAAGGGAAAAGATGAAACATCTCACTCAGGGCTGCAGAACAATGGAAGTCCCTTAAAGGAAAGGGCTAAAAGCAAGACGCAGGTTGCCCCTGAGATATTCCAAAATCCCATTGTTTTACCTTTTTAAAAAAATTTGGAAAAATCCTCTTTTGACAGTATATCATAAAGCCTGTGATTGGGCCAAAAGGCTTATTTCACTGTGTACCAAAAATAGTGTACATTGACAAAGAAAAATAAATTAGGAATAGATTTATTGAGGACATGCCATTAAAAACAGGCTCCATTGAATCAACTCTCCTTTCAAAGGGCTGCCAAGGTAAACTTGAACTAGTCTACTAGAGGCAGGTGGTAGTTTCCAAACTTGGAAAAAAGTGAGCCTTTATATCCCATTAAGTATTATAATTATTTGATGGAGAAGTGTTGAAAACACTAAATGTGAGTAGCTCAGAAACCAGGAAAGCGTAAGTCTGTCTTTATGCTAAATGGCCAAGAATTTCCCTTTGTCTTTCTCCTTCTTACAAATTCATGGCTCAACTCTTACCAGACCATTCACTATCTGTTATCCCAGTTATCCTCGGTACTTCCTCTAGTGACCGGGACAAAAGACTAGAAGCAAAAGCAGAGGCATAGCAGGATAGAGGAATACGTGGATTGGGATATGTGAAAAGATGCGACAAGGTGGACCTGGTAAAGAAATAGACTTTGGGAGCTTAAATAAGAAGGGAATTTGGGGAAAGCGGCAGCTGATACAGAGACAGAACAATGGTGACAGATGTCTGGGTAAAGAACGGAGGGACAGATATTCCAAAGTTTCCTATTTTATACCACAGTGTCGCTGAACACAAACTCCTGGTAAGGATTCTAGATTGCTTCGTGGGCTGATACACATTCTCCCACAGCAGATACTAGCAATTTACGTATTATTTACCAAACTTTCCCAGACAGGAATAAGTATGATTAGATTTTGTTTACATCAGCCCTGTCTTGCATTTGCTAGAAAATCATGCTTTTCCAGAATGTCATTCAATAGGAAGTGTCCTAAATTTGAAGTGAGGAAAAAAATATATGGCTCTAGAGAATATTCTAGTGATTTTTGACATTATGGAACCTCTTGTGGGTTCCTGTCTTGGACTAATATCAATGACACAGTGCTTTGATACTGTCTGGAGATTAAATGAGATACACAATCTAATTTCCTTTTGTTTTCCCTTATGTGAATTATTATACTTGCAAGAAATTTTGAATAGATGAAACATGTTTTAATCTTCTTTTTTTTTTTTTAACTTTGTAAAAGAACCAAGGCAGCATCAGCCAAATCATTAAACCAGTTGACTTATTAATGGATTGACATGGCTCAGACCTTTTTCCAAAGGGTGAACTCATATCTTGGTAATCACATGTACATTCATCATATTTTCTGTCTGTACCCCCATGCCATGATGAGGAACATCATTCTTTCCTTGGACATCTGACAACCTTGTCAAAAGTAGAAGAGATGCTACTGACTAGTGCAAATCCAGCCATTAGAAAGAGCATATCCAACAAACAATCCCACCTTAAAGAAGTCATTGTGCACCTCTGGGGCCTTGTCCACCTCACCCTTGAAGTAAAAGGTGGGACTAAGTCACCTCAGAGATGTCCGGTAGATTTAAATGAAAGTCTATGATTGATTTCTGGGGTAAGACCAAACAGCTTCTTAGCTGCTGCCATTACAATAGTGGTAAGTCAAAGAGAATTGGGGGAGGGCGGTAGCCGTTCCTGGATGTTTCTTGAAAGACAATAACAAGCTGGATCACCACCTAAGGACCACATAGTAACAGCCAAAAAATGAGGGTGGCTCGTGGTAGGCACACTATTTGTTCATGGGCCCTGTCAACGAATGAATCTCTCCTAATAGTCCTGCTGGTACATTTCTTTGTTTCTCAAGATTATTGAAGCACCCGATGCCTTTTTCTACAACCTTGCTCTGTTTATTTCGCCTTCTGGGTGACATGTGTGTTCTGAAGTTCCAATACTCAGAGGCCTAAATATTAACCACGATTCAAAATGAACATCCCAAAAGATTGGCAACAGTAACACTCCCCAGCTGACTCTTCTCCCCTCTTTTGTTAATTCATTTATAACACAATAGTCTGGGTTCTTTTTTCTTGCTGTGACGTCCAGGATTATTATCTATTAAGATCAGTCAGGGAAGGCCTCGTTGACCATTACAAACCATCCTAGAATTCATCAAAAGTGAAGATGTTTCATATAGTTTCCTAATTGCTTCAGATTTGGCTCCAAGCAGCTGAGGCTACTAAACACCACAGAGATAAGGCTTTGTTATCTATGAAGAAAAGCTTGGGTTAGTATGTTCTTTAAGAAAACTGCCTTGGTATAAGCAATCCCTCTGCTATATAATTACCAAGGCAAATATGTTATTTATGGTGATATCCTCAGACTAGGCCCTGGAAAGGAAGGCAGATCTCAAATAAGCAGACGAATTTGTTGAATTCTGAGGCAAGTCTCTGTTTGTTTATTTGTTTCAGTATTACCAGATTATTATTCAGTATTAGCAGATTTATTGAGACCATATCACAGACAGGGAACTGTTTGTGTCGGGGAACACCTTTAAATCGAAACTAACAGATACTGAGTCAGACCTGAAATAGCATCTCATTCAATTGCAGCCTTGTTTCAGAACATATTCTTTCTTTTCCTGACCGGGGCATCATATGCCTTTAAAAGCAGCCGATTGACTGGTTTCCTTTTTCACTATGCTTTGGGATTTTCAGAGAATAGGAAGGACCATAACATGGGACTGATAGAAGTTTGTAGAAAGACTGCTCTTCTTGTAGGCAAAAGAGGGACCAATGTTGGCAGAGGCAATATCAAAACTTGGAGCTCACTCTCTTGCCTATTTCATTAATATCTCTTCTTGGTTTACTAAAGCACTGGAGAAGAGAAATGAATAAAGGGCTTAGGAGGTTTCTCATTTCCATTCCCTACATCTCCAGCTGACCGGGTGGAGTCAGGAGGGATGGTCAGACATGATGAACCTATGTTCTATACTGTAATATAGTCACAGGGCAGAAACTGGTAAGAGTTTCTTAATTCATACCCAAAGACAGTTTTCGGTAAATGAAAAAAGACTTATAACAAGGTTGCTTCATCCATATCCTTCACAATAGGAGCCCCAAAGTCCAAAAGGCCCAGAAAATGACAGCAGCCAGAAGAATGAGGCCCTCTCTTGCCTTTTCACTGGAAATGGTATGATCAAACTCTCAGACACATGCCTCCTGCAGTTACAAAGTCACACAAGGCTAATCACAGTGGGGAAGCGTTTACACCATATGAGGTTATAAAAAGATGATCTTGGGACATCAGTGTACAAGAATACCAAGAGATACATCTATCTTGTGCTTGATTCTCTCATATTCTCTTAGGTAGCTGCAATTTTCACCAAAAGGGAACTGAAAAAGTAAAGTTTAAGCTCACTTTAAACTGGATTCCATGGTTAAAAAAGTGGGGGGGGGTGCCTTTCTTGCCATCAATCTCTAGAGGACTTTTTCCAAAATGTAAATCTCAGGGGTTGAAATTTTTGTAGGTGATCATTAACTTCAGTAGAACATTATATTTCAAAGTTTTGATATTTAACTAGATTATATTACGTAGGCTTTCCAGAGCTTAGTTACATATGTTCTCTTCAGTTTGAGTCTCCACCATATTTTAGCATGCAAAAACAAAATGATCTTATCTAACCTCATAAAAGCAATTGTTTAATCATTGCTACATTTAGTCATGGCACTCTTACCTGGGTCTAAGCTAGGGAAATAAATTTGTTTTTATCAGCAAGTGATGTTGATGTGCACACCTGAACAAGAAACTTCAGATACACAAACCACTAAGAGAATCTGAAAATTTTCTATTTGAGACTTCTTTTGCCATTGATTGGTGCTTAATGCCACTTGCTTGACATTCTGCTTTCAAGAGAATTTTTAACCAGGTTCTTAAGTCAATAGGAATAAAATATCCAGGGCTTAAAATGAGCATAATCTCAAAATCTTGCATTTGACACTTTCATAATTTTTACATAATAGTAGCTCCAGGGAGCTGGAATTGCTTTTAGCTGGCCTAAGTCTGAGAGGAGAATCCAAAGTCTCTGCGTTGTTTTATTTTATTTCCTTTTACCCCCTAAAGCACTGGAAATGGTTGGCTCTGATGTGCTCCTAAGGCAACCACAAGATAAGGCAAAACAGGATTGAGATGAAAACCAAGCTCACCCACATCCTACGTCAATTAGTTATTTTCTTTTTCTTTGTAAACAAGGGGGAGGGGGAGGGTGTTATAGCTTTTACTGTAGATGTTCGTCTGTACCTCCAACCCTCCCCAGAGTTCTGTTCTGCACTATTGCTACCCCTTCACCCCCAGCATAAGCTGACACCAGAACATGTTCTCTTGAACAGAGCTCACTGTTTACGCTGGCTTCATCTTGAAAGTCATCAGCACATTGAGTTATCTTGGGAGATTCTTCAGAATAGTGTGTGTGTTTAGGAAGGATGTGAGGAGCACTGGGAGGTGGGACTCTGAAGAATATGTTGAAAGAGGAGTATTAAGGAAAGTGGTATTTAAAATTGTGCAAAGTGCCCTCAGTTGTTGATAGAACTAAGATGTAAAGAGCTTAATGGGGACTTTGGTTGTGTCTCTAGCCTAAAAAAAAAAGAAAGGAAAGAAAAACAACAACCAAAGTTAATTCCAAAATTGCTGACACTCAGGTTTTTTTTTTCAGTTGAAGATTTCAGATGTAAAAACAATATAATCATAGATGGCATACTTTGTTGGACTTGAGTACAGAAAAATTTGCTCATCCATTTATTCATTGAGCACCTGTTAGGTGCAGAGCCATGTACTAGGCACCATCAAAGATGAATGAGATGTGCTGGAATTCATAGTCCAACAGAAGAGATGTAAAAGCAAAGAGTGGAAATGTATTGTGGCAGTAAATATTTAGATCTATTGGTGTAATAGAGGAAAGCTGTTTCAGCTAAGCCTTCAAGCATGAGGAGGAATGTGCCCCATGGAAAGGGGAAGGGGGAGCTGGTACTTGCGGGAAGAAGCCACCTGCGCAACAGAATGGCATCGTGGCAGAACACAGCGTGCTCGGGAAGGGTAGGCAGCTGGCAATGGCTGGCATGTACAGTTCTGAGATGGCAATGGGCTGCCAAAAGAAGAGATCATTGGAGCCAAAGTAATTGCACTGTGATTGAATTTGAGATATGTAATGTCTATGAGAAACCTGGCAATGTGACGGGCAGGTGACCATGAGAGAGCAGAGGGAGACCATGTCGGCTTCCATATGCCTAAGAGGAAATAGAATGATTTTGTTGAACACCTAGTGTGGGGTGAACACTTGCTGCATTATTTCAGGATTTTGTCTCCTTTAATTTTCACCGCAAGCTTGTGAGCTAAGGTTGCTATAGAATTAAGTAAGGGCAGAATTCAATGAATATCAAATGAAAAGCATAGAGAACTGCCTCACATCTTTGTCTTGGTCTGTGTGTCAGCAAAGTGAGGAGCATTTTAGGAAAGAGATCGGGGTGAGGGTCGGACGCTGGCCCTGGTTTTGTCTACCCATCTGAATGCCAGTGCAGGACTTGAAATCAAGAGAAGTCGGTTGGCAGGTGAAGAAGAGAAGAGGCCTCCCGGAACCATCTGGAGAAAAACTGTCCCTGGGGGTTGCCCCTAACTACTTTTTCACAAAACTGGCAGACCTTTTTTTAGAAGCCTGAAGGAATACACAGATCTTCTTCAGCCTTTCAAACTATGACATCTCTTAGTACCATTCCATTTCTTGATATTATAATAATTTTAATTTTCTCAAATGTCCCCAAGGTGGAACATTCTTGGGACTGACAGGAGAGTGGACTTTTGAACTTGTTTGACTTGCAGCAGAAATCTCTTGTCTAATTCTCCCTTTACGTCTCACCATCTGGGCCATCTGCTTCCTGGCATGAGTGCACAGCCTCCCTTTTTTTTTTTTTTTTTTGTCTAGCCCTTGCTATTCTTCCACCAGCCCTAGCAACCACACCATGGACTCTACTCATTTTTACCCAGAAACCTGAGCAAACTGCTTCCTGCAATTGCCCTCTGGGAGAAAAGTGTGGTGAAAAAGGAAGGGGCCCCTCCTTCCTGGCCCAGGAGCAAGGAGGGTCCTTTTTTCCTGGGGGAAGAGAATCTTCCCTCTCTCTTCAAGAGCTGCCTTTATCACTCTTATGCCCCATCCAGTGGTTCTTTGTGCCTCAAAGAAAATTTCATGTCTCTGGCAATTTAATTAGGAAACTAGGGATCCCCGATGTTCTGGCCCCATAAAAGGAGATTACATTGGATTGTTTATGGCAATTCTTTGCTTCTTGACCCTCAATGATGCTCCAGTTTTATTTGACTGGATGTTTAGCTCTGGATCAGGGTCATTGGGAGCTATTTTTTTGTTCTGTCCTTAAATTTCAATTGTAATGTTTGTTTTGTGTTTTGTTTTGTTTCATTTTGCTCATTTGGGGAATTTGCAGTTTGGGTGTTCACCTATCAAAGGGACTTCCTTCTGGTCAAGTTTATTCTGAAAATAAACATTTAATTGAGCACCTACTATAGTGATAACAAGACAATGTTTGCCTTAAATGAGCTCTACATCTACTTGTATATATGATACATATGGAATGTGCAGTAAATAAAAAGTGAGCTGTACTTGGTGCTACAATGGAAATGTATCAAATTATGCTACTAACCTCAAAGTTGGGAAGCCTTCACAGAAGAGATGGTATTTGAATTGGAACTTGAATGACAAGTAGTATTTCATGAAATAGGAAAGGGGGGGAGGGCATTCCACAATGAGAAGGCAGTATGAATAAATATACAGAGGCACAGAAGGATTATCCAAGGAATAATAAAGAGTACAGGGCTGCTAAAGTGTAGCATGCACAGGCTAGAGTAAGTGGGAATAGCTGATCTTAGGAACATGGATTGGGGCAGTATTGGAGAAATCTTTTCATGCCACACTGAGAAGCTTTAATTTCATTCTCTTGGCAACTGTGAACCATTTACATGTTTCAAAAGATAGATCTGGTGGAAGAACAGATACAGAGATGATGATATTTCCATAGGTAAAGTTCTACTGCGAGTCCAAGAATATGTCGCATGTCTGCTCCATGTCTCATATGCTGCTTAGGCTGTTTGAACCATTTGAGAATAAGAAATAATAGTGTTTTCTCTGATACAATATTTAATAACTTTTAGCTACCAGTTCCTGCTAATTTCCCTTTAATAAGACATTTATCCCAAATAGACACCAGCTCCATGGCAAGGGAAAATGAGGAAAGTGGTACGTAAAATATTCTACATAAAATATTAGCTACATTTTTTTTTGTTTCAGAATACCACTCTACATTGATGTCTACTCTTATTAAGTAGAAACTTCCAAGAAGTGTTAACAAAATTGTGTTTGTGTGTGTGTGTGTGTGTGTGTGTGTGTTTTCAGGTATTAGGAACCAGATTCTGAACCTGTAGGTCAGTTCAACCTCGCCATGACTTTGAGGAATTTTCCGAGGTTCTAGGTCTTTCCTTGAAAAATTGGAATGCTTCTGGAAAGAAAAGTTTCATCATACTTTTTTCTTTGAAAAAATATTTTGGTCAGCACTGAAAGAAAAAAAATTGAGGTGACGTATGTCTTTCTTTCTCCTTAATATGTTCTGTTTGAAATTAATGTCATATTGATGAACAAACTATTAAAGATTAGTACACAGAAGCTATTGAATTGTTGTGTCAGTACAGAAAATTGTGTTCACTATTTCTCGTTCTCAACATAAACAAGCAGTAAATCACCGCACAAGGGGGTGTATGCATTAGGGCCTCCCATGTAAACTTCGCCTCTGCGTGCATAAACATTTTCTTATTATTGCAAATAATCAACAGGGGAGTAGCAAATGCAAGTTTAGCTTTTCTCCAGAATGTTTATCATGGTTACTTTAAACTGTTTATAGGAAAGAGAGAACTATAAATGTCCTTCAGGAGGTGGGCAGGACCATATGGCTCAGAAGGCTTTTCTGTGATAAAATGTTTGGTTAAATTTTAGGCAACACATGGTTCTCCCCTAGCAATTATTTGTCATTTCAAACATTGTTGTTGATATTCAACTCCCGAAACAAATAACACCAACCTAAAACATTTATAATAACGTAAGAAGCAAGGCTCATTCTAGAGCTGGGAGGCTCCAGCCGCACCCCTGCATCCCATTTCAAGGTCAGCAGTCAGCTGTGGCTGGTGCAGAGCCAGCCTCTCTCCCCTCCCCGCACCGCGGAGCATGCTACAGCTCGGGCTGGCCTTCAAAACAAACACTCGATGGGGTCCACCTCAGGGTTTTCCTCGTTGGGCTTTGCGAACTTTAATTTTCTCCAAAAAAATAGCCTATGTAGTCAATGGCTTGGGTAAGTGTTTAATTTCTGATTCATAAAGCACGCCATGCCTTGAAGAGCGTCTCAGAGATGGCCCAGGTGTTAACTACATGTTAGGTGAATAGAAAGGTAACATTTCCTTGTAAGTGACCATCAGGTAAGCTTAGACATGGTATTTCTTGATTTGTCTAAATTCCAGTAGTAGTGAATGAGATTAGCAGAAGAAGAGGCAGACCTCGTCCCAAGGCCCGTTTGCCATGTTCCCTGACTTGCCTACTTCATTTATGCTGACAAGACTAAAGAGTATCTTGGTCAAACCCCCAGACAGTCACCATGGCAAAAACCTAGACAAGTCTTCTTGGGAGCCTTTTCAAATATGTATGTATTTATTTATATATATTATGTGGCATCACCCTTTAAGAATAATTCCATTTTTTTGCCCAGTTCATTGACTAAGACAATGAAAAATAAATTCTTTGTAGCTCTCCTTTAAGGAAGTTAACTTTTTGCCCCCCACCCTGTGCTATCTCAGTCCAAAAGAACACCACCCCCCCCAACCTCCTATACACAAATACACACATCTCTCCCCTCTTCTTTACTTCCAACATTTATTGGAAGGTGTTGTGAAATGGATGAAGAAATGAATAAGACAGTTTTTAGTTGAAGATATTTACAGTACAAGAGGGAAGACTGTAATATCAACAAAGAATTGTGACAGATAGGAAATGTGACACATTTGACATAGTAAGTCTTGAAAAGAGTAGCATGAAAGCACAAAGAAGAGAGAAAGATTAATTCTGACAGGTGTTGTGATCCGGATGAAGACAGCTTTTGAGAAGGTGTTGTTTGCACAGCCTTTAAGGAGGAATTTGATTTTAAGAGAAGGGAAATAATGCCCAGAGAACCATAAAATAAAACAAACAAACTAAAATACCTTGTTCTTGTTCTTGGACATCATCCTTCCCTCCCTCCCTCCCTTCCTCCCTTCCTCCTTTTCCCTACACATAGAAAACTAGACTACCAAAAGTAATGGGCATTATTTTTGACTTGGGGTTTCTTTCTTGGCAGTGACTCAAAGTGTGGTGCATTTCATTTATAGTTTTTCTTGTCAGAAAGGCAGAATCTTTTAGAAAACAACATACAGGGGCGCCTGGGTGGCTCAGTCGTTAAGCGTCTGCCTTCGGCTCGGGTCATGATCCCAGGGTTCTGGGATCGAGCCCCGCATCGGGCTCCCTGCTCCGCGGGAAGCCTGCTTCTCTCTCTCTCCCACTCCCCCTGCTTGTGTTCCCTCTCTCGCTGTGTCTCTCTCTGTCAAATAAATAAATAAAATCTTTAAAAAAAAAAAGAAAACAACATACAACAAAGATGAAAAATAAAATTTTGAAACTCGCCAAGATAGAGGATAATAAAATCTACATGATCAAGTTTGTTTGTGTTTTTCCTTGTAGTATGATGAAACTGAAATTTCAAAAGCCCCACTAGTAGATTTGAATTGACCCAGGTTTTAGAGTTGTAACACAGAATGCTTTGATCGATATGAGTGCTATAACCGTAACTGGTATTTATAAGGTGGTTTACCATTTACAGCAGTAGTACTCCGTTGGGTAGCATCTACTGCCTAGGGAGCTTTTTGGGAGTTTATTTTGTTGGCAAGTACTGGAGGACTACAGCACTCAATGGGCAGGGCCAAGGGTGAGTAAGACAGGTCCTGCCCAGTGAAGGACTGCCTGCATCCCACCCGTCAATGCTTGATGTCCAGCAGATACTCACGTAGGTGAAAAACTAACAATCATTCACATCACCCAATTCTATTTTATATAAAATTTTTTATGGTTTAATATATACTGAATTTTTTAGGCATGCGATCACCAAGTAAATCAAATGAAACATGTATTTTATTTGGCTTAGAAACTTGCATTTTTCACAGTTTCGGAGAATCATATCACACCAATAGTTTATGCTATTTAAATCACCGATACAATGCAAGAATGTATGTCTTTCAAGAAGAGGTGCAGACATCCAACTATTTTTCTATGGCTTCTAGAATAATCATGCCTGACCCTGTGCCTATTGAGATACAGTACGGTATAGTGGTAAAGGAATAGGTGTAAACTGCCTACCTTCTCCTGCCATCCACTCTTACCACACACTTGCTGTGTGACTTTGGGCAAGTCAGCTAGCCTCTCTGTGTCTCATTTCCCTTATCTGTTAAATGGGAATAATACTAATATTTATCTCATAGATATTAGAAAAGTTTGAGAGCTTAGAACAATGCTGGGCATACAGTAAGCATAATAAAAGTGTTAGTAATTATAACAAGTTTACATTCCTTCTCTAAAACCCATGGGACTAGATGTGTTTTAGAATTCAGTATATTTTTTAAAGGTAATCTGGTGCTTGTATTATGTGTATTATGTAACAATATTAGTGGAAACCAGGAGAACACCCATAATTGAAAACATTTATTATTATTATTATTTTCAGAAAAACTTCTGGGCCATTCACATTAATTGGGAAAAATAAAGACCACATCAGCTTCTTTCCGTCAGGTTTTGTTGTCAAATGAGTTACAAAATGGTTTTGAATTTCTGAGTCATTTGGATTGTAGAATTGTGGAAGCACCATAAATCTGTATATTATTATTATTTTACAGATCATTTTCCTCTTTTCTCTTTTATGTGACAGTCATTATTTTGATTATTTAAAGAGGTATCTTTGTAGATAGAGTACAGCATCTGTGAATCTCATTTTGAGACAGTTAAGGTGTTTTGTTTTTTTTTTTAAGATTTTATTTATTTGAGAGAGAGAATGAGACAGAGAGCACATGAGATGGGGGAGGGTCAGAGGGAGAAGCAGACTCCCCGCCGAGCAGGGAGCCCGATGTGGGACTCGATCCCGGGACTCCAGGATCATGACCTGAGCCGAAGGCAGTCGCTCAACCAACCGAGCCACCCAGGCGCCCAAGACAGTTAAGGTGCTTTATAAACTATTATAAAAAGGAGATATTGGGGTCGCCCGGGTGGCTCAGTCAGTTAAGCGTGCAACTCTTGATTTCGGCTCAGGTCATGATCTCAGGGTTGTGAGATGAAGCCCCTTGTCAGGCTCTATGCTGGGCATGGAGCCTGCTAGATTCTTTCTCTCCCTCTCCCTCTGCCCCCCCTCCCCTCACCTCTCTCCTTCTCTTAAAAAAAAAAAAAGGAGATGTTGGGTCTGGTAGGGTTGAAAACCACTAATATATGGCCTTTCGTTTTGTTTTTTTGATACGTTATCTCATTTGATCTTCACTATAGCCCTATGTTAGAGAGAATAAAACCAAATATAAGAGAAATTAAATGTGTCAGGCTCCTCAATCTCAATCTCAGTTAGGGAAAGAATTGGCCTTGACCCAGATCTTGGGCTCCAAGTCCCTCTCTTCCTTCCTGTTCCTCTCCTGATGGTTCAGCCATGGCTGAGGCAGGTGCACACTAGCGCTCAGCCTGTGATGATCCCCGAGTGACTGTTTGGGGCTAAAACAATAGGAGGGAACACAGAGCGAATAATGAGCTACTTCCCATCAAAAGGTTGATTTTTATGGTATAATAGGATTACTTAATGTAGCTTCATTTTCCATCTACTTTGTCAACCAAAAATTATTTCGTATTTGGATCTATTTTTCCCTGAAAATATTTTCTTGTAAAAGAAATCTCCTCTTTAAAGATTTTTCTTGATCCAGATTCCTTTTTAAAAAATACTACCATGACCTCAACTAGGTTTCCATTTGAGAAAGAATGCTATTGGCTGTGCTCAGGAGCAGAAAGAACACTATCGTACTAAGAAAGCAGAAAAATAAATTCAGGCCCCGATGTAGCTTAACTAGACAGCCAGATTCACCATAGGTAAATTACTTGCCTTGATGTATCTCAGTTTTTCCATTTGATTTACTGTGAACATGAAGTAAGGTACCATATGAAATACAACGAGAATGAAGCCTACCAAATAAATGCACATTCAACATGAAACCACTGTTTTTATAGCTATAAAGTAAAGGATTGTTACTCTGTCTGGAGCCTCTCTATCTCTGAAATTCAACTACAATAGAGTAAGTCTAAATTATCCCTCATAGAATCAACTCCCTTTTGATGATCTGTTGATTTTCTGAGTTCCGTGAATTTCATCACAGCCCATTTTGACCCATAAATAATAACATACTGCTCATTTCAATGGTTTTACTAATAAAGTACATTTCCAAGTTCAATCAAAACAACAATCTATCAGAGACTGCTCAAGACACAAGGTAAATAAAAGATATTGCATTAACCAGTCAAAATATTTTTTTAAAAATCAAGAAGCAATCAGTGAATAGCTTTCCTTGATTTAGATAGCAATTAGGTTAATAATCAAATGAGACTGATAATCACAGCAGAGGAACATAATCAGCCGGATGACAATGTATTTCTTTAAACCTCTTGAAAGATCACATCATAGCTGAATAGCGAAATCTACTTAGGACTAATGTCCCTTGATCCTTACTAATTGTTTCACTGGATGCAGTCCTTAGAGGGAAAATTGTTTCAATCTTTTCCTCATAGAGCTATGTTATTTAATTTCAGAATTATTTCCTATGTATAGTCAACAGAATTGTCTTCTCCACAAAAGCAAATTCTTTAAGTAAAAAGCAGTGTATTTTTCACCCTTCTTTTTCACACAAATTCAGCAATGTGTTCTGACCTACCGTCTTCATGATTTGAACTCTTGCTTGTTCATATTCCCTTCTTTTCACAAAGGAGAGTTGATTTTATTTTTAAAAAGCACCTGAGAAAAATACACGTCCTTGTGGTTACTTACTGCTGAAAGAGAAGAGGTATCTCTCAAAAAGTGTGTCTCTGGGCTCTCTGCGGACAGTCACAGGGCAGCCTACATTTCATCTCTAGGACATCTCCTGTTTGTCAGACATTGCTCCACATACAATAACAAGCCAAAAACATGGCCCCAGACCACATGATGCGTAGCATCTGGTCACGTATGGCCCCTGACTCCTTTCTGCAAAGCGCTTTTGAATTTGTCATTACTTCCTTTCCCAGAGCACTCCTATTTTGCATCCTTGTAGAAAGTAAATCATTTCAGCCCCATCACGAATTTTCCAACCCAAACCGTAGAAACCGGAATAGAGGACTCCCTGGAAACGTAAAAAGAAACAGAAATCCCTATTCAGATTTCCTTTTCCCTAACTTCATTTAAAAAAAAATTAGTATGATTGCTCTTTGGTTAAAGACTAAGCAATGACTAGCAAAAAGAAGATGTTTCAACTTCAATCTTTTATTTTCAATGGCAGGAGTCCTCTCTTCCTTTGCGTGGTTATCAGCACAAACCAGTCCTCAAACAGGACCTGGTGTATGGATTGAGAGGCTCCAGTAAGTTCAGGAGGGTGCTGTTTTGAAAGGGGTTTGGTTGTATTTTGTCTTAACGATGCATAGGGACCAGGAGGGAAGAGTGTCTAGTTGGTGTGTGCATATACAAAGGGAATACATATGTATGTGCTCGTGATCATCTACTGTAGTAAATGCACCTTAGTCAACGCTGATTCTCTGTAGCTATAGAAAGTTCGCCCTTCAGCACATGGAGAACTTAAATGGTGCGTTGGAACCATGTTCAGATCATTTTTCTCTGACTTTACACAGCTTTCGCTTCCCATTGTCAAACCAGGCATGAACAGCTAGAAAAAGAATGAAGTAGTAAGAGACTTTATCCCAATCATTTCAGACTTCAAAAGCCAAAACTTGGTGCATCATAGGCTGAGAGAGGAGAGTTAAAGTCTCCCACTACTAACATATTTCCATTTTCCTTTTATTTCTAGCAGGGTTTGCTTGATGAATGTGGGTGTGAGATTTCATCCTGTGCAGATATCCATACTCTTTATATCTTTGTTGTACCTGAAGTCTGTTTCCTAATGTCACTGCTTCCTCTCCCTTCTTCTGGAAGTCATCCATGAGGAACAAATAAAGATATTATTTGTGAGGTTAAGCTCATTCACATGATTAGCATGACTAGGAAACATTTACTTACATTTACCCTGGAGTTTGCATTTGCCTCCCCCACCCCCACTCCCATACAGCTAAGGGGAGGGAAGGATTAGCTAGATCCTCTGCTAAGCAAAACTCTAATTTTTTTTTTTTAAATGAAATCTCTCTCCCGGTTTTCTTTCTACTTCACTGGCTATTCATTCTCAGTGTTCTTGTCTCTTTCTCCTCTATCTGACTTCCAAACGTCCAAGGGTTCCAGGGCCTCATTCTCTCCCTAATTGCACCCAGTCAGGTGGCTTCAAGTACCATGTATCTTCTGACGGCACCCCACACTCCGTTCTCATTCCTGTCTCCCAGAACGCCAGGTTCATGGGCGTGTTAGGCATCTTCATTTAGCACAGTCAAAACACAACACCACTCTTCCCCCCACCCCCCAGCTCTTCTGCTGATCTTGTCACCTGGGTAAATACCATAGCTATTAACCCAATTCCTCAAGCCACAGAGCTGGGAGATCTTCCTCGTCTTCCCTCACTGTCTTCCCACCCCCACACCTAATCCATCAACATATCCTATAACATCTAATTCCAAATATTCCCAGAATCCTCCTCTATCTTTCCTTCTTCTCCTTAGCCTGAGCCATTATCATCTCTTGCCTCATTTAGCAGTGGTTTCCAAACTCATTCTTTTGATTTTATATTTGCCCCCTCCAATGAATCCTCCATAGAACAGCCAGGATGATCTCTTCAAAATATACATTAGATTATGTTCCTCTCTTATTTAAAATCTCCAACAGCTTTTTACTACATTTAAAACAAAATCTAAACTCCTTATCCTGGCCCCTCTTTGATCTCATTCCTTGTCCCTCACCCACTCGTCTACTATACTCCAAAATCACTGAAAATTTATTTGTTGCTCTTCCCCTACTATGCCCAAGTTTGGGCCTCAGGGCCTTTTTGCTTGCTACTTTCTATAACCAGAACACTGTCCTGTAAGATCTGAGGAAGGCTGACATCTGCACTTAAGACTCAGATTCAGTATCACACCCTCGGAGTAGTCTTCTCTGATCTCAGTCCAGAGTCACTACAAGTCATTGAACTTCAGAGCACCTTATGTTAATTAAACACAGAACGTTTACCACTGTCCACTATTTTACTGATTTGTCTTTTGTCCATCTCCTACCCTTGAAATAGAAGGGACGCTCCATGAGAGGAGGACTTGATCTGCATATTTATGACTGTAATTCCAGCCCTTGGAAGAGTGCTGGACACATAGGTGGTACTCAAGAAACACATAGAATTAATGAATGAAAATCATTACAAAACATGACCTAAAGTGAGTCAGATGATATATTTGGCTTATTGCTCACACGAATTAATAACACTTTGGCAACTGTTTATCTGTATACGGCTGTCTCATTTCTTTCTTTTTTTTTTTTTTAAAGATTTTATTTATTTATTTGACAGAGAGAGAGACACACAGTGAGAGAGGAAACACAAGCAGGGGGAGCGGGAGAGGGAGAAGCAGGCTTCCCGCGGAGCAGGGAGCCCGATGCGGGGCTCGATCCCAGGACCCCGGGATCATGACCTGAGCCGAAGGCAGACGCTTAACGACTGAGCCACCCAGGCGCCCCGGGCTGTCTCATTTCTTACAGAGCTGATGAAAAAGCAGGTTCTGTCTTCACAGATGAAAGTGACTAAACATTTAACATTTAACTGAAGTGAGCTGTGGGTCACTAGCAGGTCCAGGCTGTGAGCGTTAAGAATCACTGTGGTGACCCGTTGAAACACTTTCCAGGATGGGCTTTTAACTACCTGTCAAAGTTTACAATTTGAGAGCAAATATCAGTGAACCTGAATGCCTTTCAACCTGGAACACTTGATGCTTGAAAATGACCTCTATTTCACTTTTTGCTAGCTAGATTTACTCATTTTTTAGTCTCAGGGCCTGATTCATCAGTTTCTGTTGATCCATTTATAATCTCGGTCAGCATTTTGTTCTGCCAGCCTGTGAAGGAAAGTGGGTAACTGTGGTCTCGGGGTGGGAGGTTGGGGGGGGTAACTTGTTTTTCACTGATTCTGCTTTCAAATAATTTCCAAGAGCACAATACAATAAAAAGTGAGGGTTCTCTATTCTCAGTCCTTCATTTGAATGTAGAATATATTCTTTTATTTTCTACTTCCCAGCTCGTTTCCTTTTTGTCTTTTGACCCCACTGTAAGACTTATCCAAGAAATGAAGATAAGCCAGTCTTTCTATTCATATAGGCAAAACACAGCCCAGCATGAAGTCTGTGTCTAGATGGTTATAGACAATACATTCCCACAGATTGTACTTTTTTTCTAGCTCTAAAAAAAAGTGATGACAAGGGATGCAGGATCACTGAACTTTTGAAGGCAGGGCTCTATCATTAACCCTTATGAGCTCGGTGACCGTTTTACATTTTTAGTTTCTCAGTGAAATAGAACATTCTCAGAATTCTGGCTCTGATTGGTAGATAATGGAAGCATATAATGGATGATGTCTATGAGGCGCCTACCCTTCAAGCTGACTCAATTTGTCTCGTAATTGTGCTGGGAAAAAAAAAAAAAACTTCTAGGGGCGCCTGGGTGACTCAGTCGTTAAATGTCTGCCTTCGGCTCAGGTCGTGATCCCAGCGTCCTGGGATCAAATCCCGCATCAGGCTCCCTGCTCAGCGGGGACTTTGCTTCTCCCTTTGCCTGCCCTTCCACTGCTTGTGTTCCCTCTCTTGCTGTGTCTCTCTCTGTCAAATAAATAAATAAAATCTTAAAAAAAAAACAACACCTTATCTAAAAAATCTCTTAAAAGAAAGTCTGGTATAAACAAGAAATTTCCATATTATGGACGACTGGTTTGCAAAAGACATGTCTTCTGATCTAATTTCAACTACAGTCTACATAGGGGGGAAAAAAACAAGTGCCTTCTTTTTTTTAAGATTTATTTATTTATTTTAGAGAGAGAGTGAGCTCAAGTGAGCTGGGGGAGGAGCAGAGGGAGAGGAAGAGAGAGCATCTCCAGCAGACTCCCCACTGAGCATGGAGCCCAACACAGGGCTGATCTCACGACCCTGAGACCATGACCTGAGCTGAAATCAAGAGTTGGATGCTCAACCCCCTGAGCCACCCAGGTGGCCCAAAACAAGTGCCTTCTAAACCTGCCTATTATACTAATACAGCCATTGTCTATATAGAAGGAGCTTTTTATTATATGTTGTATTCAATAGAAGGGCTTAGAGGAACTATCTTCAAACTAACCTTTTCCTGTATCTAGCTTCAAGTAAGCACCCTGGAAACCTCCTGTACCCTTCCAATATTCAGTAATCTAATCAACTATTTTAAAATTACCAAATCTTTTAAACTACCAGATAGGTTAAGTAAAATAGCCTAGGGTAAAATTTCATCTACCCTTCCCAGAGTTCCTTGTTTCTGTTCCTGTTTGCTGCTGAACTTCAATATATGAGCATTTAGAATTGATTAGCTTCCTGGATGGAATATTGTGTATATTTTTTTTTCTGCAAATTCACATGCCGATTATTCATTTTTTCTGGTCTCATATATTATCTATAAGAGCCTTGAGACTGAAATAAATGAGTAACATTTGAGTTCTGCCCTATAGAAAATTTTGAGCTTTGATTCCTGTTGCCATGCTACTTGCTTTCTAGATTCCCTGAAGTTCTGCTAGGAAGACTGGGTCTTGTCCCTTTTTATTTTTTGTTTATTCTCATTTTGTACTGTTTTATGCTTTAATAATGAGGAACTGCTATTCTCATGAAACTACTGGTATGACTAAGTGAAGCCTTAATATACTACAAAAAATAGCAGAGAGCTGTTTAATTAAATAATTTTTGGAAGGAAATTGTGATACATCTAACCTACTGACTGGAAGTACAGCATGAACATAATACAAGAAATAATACTTCTTGCTTATAGCCACAGAGTTGGATGAAAACTTAAAAGAAAAGTTGAGATGATATTTTAAGGCCATGAAAAACTTAGGCTGGATAAAAGACTTTCAGGATAAATATTCACTGTAGGGGCACCTGGGTGGCTCAGTCAGTTAAGTGTCTGACTATTGGTTTCGGCTCAGGTCATGGTCTCAGGGTCATGAGGTCAGCCCTGTGTTGGGGCTTCATGCTCAGTGGGGGTCTGCTTAAGTATTCTCTCTCTCCCTTTCCCTTTGCCCCTCCCTTCTCTCTCTCTTTAAAATAAATAGATAAATATTTAAAAACATATTCACTCTAAAATAAGATGCTTATAGAGATGGTAGAGGCCCCTCTTACAGAGATCTTTGCTGTTTTTTTAAAGTTAGTATTTATCTATGCTTTTGAATCATAGCATTTGAATGAATTTTGGAAAGTTACTGCTTCAAGACCATGGCAAGAAAAACTACTAGCTTTCATCTTCCTCCTCTCCATTCCCATGTTCCCCCAGTACTATCTAATAATTCTCTAAATGTGAACTTTTGGGGGAAATCTCAGGATCAGAGCTAACTAGCCAACATGTTACTGTTAATACACCATCGTTCAAACCATCCAGATAGAGTTGACCGAGACACGTACAAGCACACACACACACTCCTATAATTTTTCTTTTTTTGTCCACTTTCCTCAAATTTTGCCATCAAGGTTTTTCTTTTTAGGTAATATTGCCCAAATTTATAGCACTGTAGTTCTTCAATTGTTCCCTATTAGTTTTATATAAAACCAGAAGTGAAATTCAGAATACTTAAAGACCTGATAGGTAGGGCGTGGAAGCTGCAGTTCCCACAAACAGCCACGAGGGGCACACCTCATGGGAATGCTGGCCAGGACCCCCTACCTGACTTGAAGGGCTTGACAGGCACTGTTCTTTTTCCACCATGATGCTAATGCCCCTGCCAGAGCACTACAGGCATCCATTGGCATCTGGACCTGCACTGAGCAGGGAACATGCGGGGGCTGGTAAGTATGAATGGCTACAGGGTAGCTGACAGGCACCTGTCGCAGGCACACCTC
Source organism: Neomonachus schauinslandi (assembly GCF_002201575.2). NCBI lineage: Eukaryota > Metazoa > Chordata > Mammalia > Carnivora > Phocidae > Neomonachus > Neomonachus schauinslandi. The sequence goes on from NC_058404.1 coordinate 29,941,132, forward strand.
ACGGACCATGTGGGCTGCAGCCTCGGGTGGTTAATCAGATGGCTCAGGAAAAGGCTATTTATCTACCTTAAGTATTTTAATAATTATATGAGCATACAAATGCATACCAGCTGACTATCATCTCTGTACATAGTTGTAAGTATCTTATGTATTTACCCCGTTTCACACCCAATCTGCTACTTATTGATGATCGTCATAATTTATAGATTTTTTTTTTTTTTGGTGAAGAAGGAACAAACTAATAATATCAGTCCAAAGTCAGTCTATTACAGGATGAATCAATAAAGTTATCAGGGCTTTAATGGTCCTATGAAAAAATTAAGCCATCATTCCATATTTCATTTTGATAAATAGACAAACGATGAGTCACATTTGAGAGACAGTAAGCTAGTTCTTCACCTGGGCATTTCAGTACAGGCCCTATGAATCATATTATTCCACTGGTTAGAAAAATGTTCAGTGTTGTGTTAGTGAATATGGCAAGGACAAAGACACATGATATTCCTTGTTTTACTGAAAGGGATTTTGAATGTGCTTTAAACTATTAATTGTCCAAGAGACATCATTTTAAAAGATGCTGAGTCTGAATGAATGAATAAATAAATAATACAAGATTCCAAGTCTGAATAAATAGCTTATGTAATAAAATTGCAACAGAAACAAAGGAGCTCACATTATGTTTTTTTAAAATTGAACATCAGTTTGAAAAAAATTAACATCAGTTACGGCATATTTATTGACAATTATATGACTAGTATTCATTCACTTACTTATTTAGTCAACAATTATTTGAGTTCATATTGTGTAAAAGTAGAAAATATTAAGATTGGAACAGAGCTTCCGAAGAGGTATGCCAACAGGGCTGTAAGATGAGAGAGAGGATTGAATTTGGCAGAGGAAGCTTTGCATAGAAGTTATCTGGTGATCAAAACCTCAAGGATCAGGGCAAAAGATGGGGCTTGGGGCGGGGGGAGGTGGAGAATACCTCAGAGACAGGAAAAGTTTATGTAAATAGAGGGAGGTAGGTGTGTGGCACCTGAGACAAGAAAGCTGAGGACTAGATCATAAAAGTCTTTGAAGCCATACCCAGAAGCGTGAGATTCAGAGGTTTGAGGGGAGGGGGTGCGGTACTTGGAAGGGAAGCAGCAAGTCTTATAATGAAGCATGCCCTGCAGAAAGCTCTTTTGGAGGAAGGCTGGCTGCAAGTATTCGGAGGCATAGAAGACTAGTGCAATTGTTTAGGGACTGACATGGTGGCTGAACATGGTTATGCTTGTACATGATTGTATCAATGCGAGTGTGACCTCCGGTGGGTAACTTTAATTAAAATATAATTAATTAATTAATTATAAAATTAAAAATCCAACACCCACAGACCTCTACTAACTAAGGGAAATTTCACATTACTTCTCTGGGTTTCAGTATGTTCTTTATAAAATAAGAGGTTTGTACCTAGAAAATGTCTAATGCTAAGCTCCCAAATGTCTAGCAGAGAAGGTGAAACTGTATGTGCCGGACACCCTGTTTCTGTGATGTGGGGTTTTGGCATTTTCTTTCACTGGCCGTTTCAGAGAACCCTGAGATCACCACCTGAACTAAAACCAGGAGTCTGAAGCTTAACCGACTCTGCCACGCAGGTGCCCCACCTTCCAGCAATTTTTATTATTACTTTTCTCTTTACTTCTATATATTCCAGATTTTCTCTGATGATAATAAATATTACTTCAGTAAAAAAAAAAAAAAAAACACATACATCCAATGGCTGGATGATTACTGGTGACATCTAAAATGGCATATGAATATATTCCTGAGTTCTGATGACAGCATTGACCCTAATCATGTTACAAGAAGTAACTACTCTGGTCTCCCATTTCTTCAAAAGTAAAGTGAAATGGCTAAAGTGGAATTTCAACAGTTATTTGGCAAATCAATTAGCTCACTGAGAAGGAAGAAAAGTTGTCTCCACCAGCCCCTTTTAGAGTCTTCTTCTTAGTCCCAGAGCCCAGATGCATGTGTGCTGTAGACCAGAGCTCTTGCCCTGACTCCTCTAGGTGCATCTTTTATGGGTCTGTCCTTGGCTGAATCTTTCAATAGATGCGAAGCAGAATACAGTGCATGCGCAGTCCAACACACAGCTGCTGCCTAAGATCATTTCTTTCCGTGCATGAGAAATTTTTGTCATAGAGCTCAATTTATAGAGATCACTTATTCACTCAAAAAGCAATTGCTGAGTTCCTAGTAGGGGCCATATATTGTGCCAGGGTAGATAGAAAGATGCACCAAAACTTTTTTGAAAAAGCAAACTATCTAGGGGCAAACCCCACAGTCTGCATAAATAATGATAATGTAAAGTCACAAGTGGGTAAGAGCCCACAGGAGAGACCCAGTTAGAGGGCTATGGAAGCCAGAAGCAGTGTGAAAGGTCAATGGCATTAGAAAGCTCCTGGAAGAATTTATGGTCTGGCTCCCTCCACCCCAGCTCTTCATATATGCTAGGCCTGCAGACTGCTAATTCTCTCCCTTCTCTGCATGAAACTGTCTAGTGCTTAGAGCTGCCACCGTATCTCTTAGGAACTTTGAAAATCCCAACGATAGATATGGACCCAACACAGAAGCCTCCAGGAAGCTGTCTTATTGGCCCATCTAGAGCGGGCAATGAACACTACATATTAAATAGTATGGAATGCTCTGGGGATTGTAGCTCCCTGCCTCCTAATCCCTCAGCCCTTTTTGCCCTTTATTGACTGACTAGTCACACATTTAGCCTGCACATCACGCTTAGCCAACCATTAGAGCAAAAGAAATGACCTTCCTGCAAGGGGGCCGGGTGGGGGGCCACTGGGTATACTCACCCTTAGAGATAGAAATTTACAGGGACACAGGGTAATTAGAGTCCAGCGCTGCCTCCCTTTAAGGGATAAATCTTGTTTTTCTTCCTAGCTTTGTCTGTTTATAACCGGAGGTCAACTGAAGTTAATTCTTTTTGTTGGTGCTTGAGAAACTCTTTCAGTCTGTATTTCCAGGCACAAATCTTGACTCCAACTTAAAAAAAAAAAAAAAAAAAGAGCCCTCCAAACAGCTACTTGACCGCCCCTTAACTTATAGCTGCCTTATCAATGTTTTTATCACCCAGAAATCATTCTTCTGCAATTTTGCCCCATGTATGCAAGTTAGCTTAACTTCCACATCTGTTGTTAGCATTTTTTAATAACTTGAATCTCTCTTATTTCCCTAAAAAAAATGTATATATACTCTCTCGAGAAAATTTCCTTCTTATGTACTTTTCCAACTACTTTCAGTCACATCAGAAAATGACTTTTTTGTTCGCCACATTTTCTGTTTACACTGTTCTCTGAGCTGTCACTAATGAACATCTCCACATATACAGATTTGAGCAATCTAGCATACAGTTTTCTTTAGAACAAGAAGTACCTTCTTCGTGTCCTGAGAACCCGGGAGAGGGGTTACTATGCTCACACTATCAATATTTTTTTTTTTAATCCACTTCCATATTGGAAGTTTCTTTTCCAAAGGATGAGGTAGGAAACCAAGTACAGGGACAGATTGTGAACAAGGTGTGGAAGCCACTGAGGGAATCATTCATTCATGCATTCATTCATTCACAGGTACCTGCAAAGCACTGTGCTAGGACCTACGGGCAGAGTGGGGAAGGCAGAGTAGATCCCTATCTAGCACAGTAGCTAAAACCAACAGGAAGTGAGATCATCAGAGATATTTGTGAGAGTGCCATGGATTTGGGGCCAAATTTGGAGTCAGAGGAAAAGAAAAACTTGTGCTGTTCTTGTGGTAGTCATGGGCAGCCTGTAAGAAGTGATATCATTAACAGTCTGGGCCCCAAATTCCAACTGAAGGGGCCCCGATCACTACATCATCACCCACCAGCTGTGGGGTATAGGCGAGGCATCTAACCTCTAGAAGCCTCAGTGTCCTTGCATGTAAAATAGAGATCATAATTGTACCAATCTGATCTCATTTTAGTGAGGATTAAATAAGATTGTGCCTATAATGTGTTTCCCAGAATGCCTGATACATACAGTAAATCTCAGTAAAAGCTAGTGGATATTGTAAGTTGTCAGGGAATGGAATGAGAGCCTTGAGATGCTAACCTTCAAGGGGTCAAGGATGCTAAGCAAAGACAGCAGAGGCACGAGAGACTCAGACAATCATAAAGACAAATGAATGAGGGAATAAGAGCAAATAATTGGAAAATGTTTAACCCACTCGGTGTAGAAAGTGGATTCTAATCCCCTTCACTCATGTCTAATCTGATTCAACCTTTTGAACCTTTTTTTTTTTTTTTTTTTTTTTGCCATTAGTACTTTTTCTCTCCCAACAGAATATAAAAACTAGAATCCCTTTGGGATGGGAGTCTGTGAGAGGGAGGGAAGGTTGGAAACATGCTACTTGTGTTTGCGAGTACCAACCCCTGTCCTAATATTTGTGAGCTGCACCTCATCAGATAAGGCCACTCTTTCTGGCAAAGAAAATACTCTGAAGTTTAATTTAAGGAAGCAACAAGGGCCAACTTAGCTCTCAGACTTCTTCATTCACCTCTCATTGCCAGGGATCCCTCATTAATGAAATAATTCGTAAGTCCAGTGATAAAATTCCTTTTAAAATTTACTCTTCGTTCCATCACACAAACCACAAAATGAAGAATTGCCTCCTTCTGAGTGTAGCCATGTGCTTTAATTTTTTTTTCTTTTCTTTTTCTTTTTTTCTTTTTTCTTTCTTTTGCTTTAAAAATAGTTCTCACCAACCTTTGGAAAGATCTACCAGCTACGGTAAGAATGAGTCTCTTGAATTTTTAATAAGCTGGATCTTAAAGAGATGAACTAAAGTATAGTTTAATTATTTCAGAAATTTTGCTTTGTTGATTGACGCACTGTTAATGTTTTGCCATATTGTAGCTAGTCTTTCGGGAATCTTTTATAAGCTGTCTCCTGGCCCTCACTGGTCTTTCCAGAAGTCACCAACACTTGGAGGCATTTATGCTTATAGACATGCAAGCATCTATTTCGCTGCAAGCTGTTTTAGGTTGACTCCCATCAATGGGCTTATCTTTGCTTCTATTCAGTTATCTTTCTTAGAAACAATAGAATTCTTCAGCTATGAGACATAGTGGATGGAAGGGCACACTGTCTTGACCTGATGCTCCTTTTCTTTCAGAAAATCCATTTCTAATCACTTTTCCTTGGACCCAAGTGGGTCTGTTTTTGCCCCTACATTTTGTAATTTGTCACACTTACATTTTTGGTGGATTGTTTTTAATTGACTTTTCTGATAAGAGGGTTGTGGTTATAGATCAATCACCATCAGTCATGGTACCAAGCCAGTGAGAAGTACCATTCTTTCTCGACTTCATTTAGAAGTGCTCATTTTACATAATAGGTGATCCAAGTAGAATCTACTTGGGTTTAGTAAGAAACAAACAAAAAACATTTGAAACAAAAGCTTATTTTTTAAAAAATGAAAAAAGAAACATCCTGTAAGATTCTGTACCACTGTTAAACACTTAAAATTGATAGTATTTAAATATTTAAATGGAGGGTGTATTGCTTAAAATCTTCTGTTGAGTCAACCTACCTTCTCAGCTCCAAAAAGAAAAAAAGAAAAAAGATGATTTTATTAACATTTCTAAGTTCTAGACAGTTATTTGGCTCTTTTATGGCCAACTTTAGGGATGATGTTTAAACATTTGGAGACTAGATATGAAAAGAAAGCTCCTGATGAGAACAGGGAAATTGGTAGTAAGTGTCCATGAACACCTGGGCTGTCAGCACTCCCTGTATTTCAACAGAGAGAAGAGGGAACGTTGGGTACTCACTCTCTCCCCTTACAGGCAATATATCATCGGGCATCTCCACTGCCTTAAAAAGCCACTGTAATTTCCACATGGCTTAGCAAGGGATAAATTGTGGTGGGGAGTGAGAGCTTATTTCCAAAGATCCTGACCTTTATCAAAGATCTTGGCCTTTATCCTTTATTTCCCCTCCTACCAGTCCTCAATGAAATATATTTAGGACACATTCATCTTCTTCAAAAGCACAGTTTTCTGTTGCTACAAAAGTGTAAAGGACACCAGAAGAGTTGGAAGATCCTGTTCTTTGAAGTCCAGTTTTTGTGACCTTGAGCGAGAGTTGACTTTTCTGTTCCAAGGTCTCATCACCTTTAGGTGAGGGTAATAATACCTGCTCTGGAGGCTGAAATGGAATATCTATGGGCATGTTTTGTACTTTGCAATATGCAAAAATCGTAGGATTTTTGTTGTTTGTTTTGTTTTGATCTCCCTCCCTTCTCCATCCCCTGCCCCACAACGATTGCCATAAAGAAATGCTGAGGCTGAGTGGGAGGAAGTGGGAGTCATCTGCTGAGGATGGAAAGTTAAGTCCTTATTTGTTTAATGACTCTGCCTTTATAATTCTGTTACTCACCAGTTTCTCCTTGGATTTCTGAGAATGTTCCCTCTGTGTTTTGATCTTCTGCTTTTTGGAAGATACAAGTCTATTAATAACAAATGGATGGGGCATTTGGGCTGTAGGATGAAGAAGAAAGAATGAAGTCTTTGAAGATGAGTTTGAATCCACTTTGACCTTAAACAAGTTACATCATGACTGAACCTCTTTTTTCAAATTGAGTTGCTGAAGGGATCAGAGATGACATATGTACATATGAACTCTAGTACAAAGAAGGGGCTGGATAAATGGGTGGTTAATACCCACCTACTTATTACTATTCTTACTTGAAAAAACAGTGTTTTCTGCATATAAGATATTCATTGAATTTGATTTACCTTAGTGCACAGTGATAGGATTTTAGAACTGGAATGGTCTTTTTTTTTTTTTTAAGATTGCTTTTATTTATTTGAGAGACAGAGAGAGAGAGAGAGAGAGAGAGAGAGAATGAGATGGGGGTGGGGCAGAGGGAGAGGGACAAGCAGACTCACTGCTAAGTGGATAGCCCCACACAGAGCTTGATCCCAGGAACCTGAAATCATGACCTGAGCCAAAGTCAGATGCTCAAATGACTGAGCAACCTGCCCCTAGAAGTGGAATGGTCTTTAGAGACAATCTAGTAAGTGACATCTAATCTCGCCCCTTAATTTTAAAGATAAGGAAAATAAAGCCCTAGAATAAAAAATCATCCTTTTCCTTCAAAATATATAAACAATCCCAGGGGTACCTGGGTGGCTCAGTCAGTTAAGCATCTGCCTTATAAAATAAAATAAAACAAATATATAAGTAATAAAAATAAATAAAATAAAATAAAATAAAACTATATAAGCAATCCCAGGTCTTGGACCACAAAGCCAAAGTCATAATCAGACTCTTTCCACTATAACATACTATTTAACATAATGCTTAGTCTTTCATTTTCTGGTTTCATCCTGGATTCTAAACCCAACCAAATCCATCAGTTTTCCTCCAACCTTCACATATCTGATTAATGAGACACTTGGTCCATTTTTAATGGTTTCCTCAGGCTTACAACATCCAGGCTTCCCATTCTTATATGTTCTTTTTTGGCATCCTGACCCCTGGACGCAACCTTCTTGAGATGCCTTTTCATTTAATATTTATTTTAACATATTCATTAAATGAATATAAATATTCATTTAATATTTATTTTAGTTACTTGCCAAATGTGTTTATAAGTAATAAATTCCTGTCCATTTGTGACAGAGGACAGTTCTGATGAACACTAACATGTTCTCTCACACTTTAGATAGAGGAATCATGTAAAATTTAACTAAAATTTAAACTCAAATGCTATTTAGAATAGTCATCTTGGGTATCCATATGCTTACTCTAACAATCTTGTTCATCCCTCAAAACATTCTGGGAATTCCTTAAAATCTCTGGCTTGAGGAATGACTAGGGTAAGAAGAGCCTTTCTGGGAGGTGGGGAGACTGATAACAGTAGAAGGCAGATTCCAGAATCTTAAGTTCACACTCTCTCGCATGAAGTCTCTATTCCCTAGTCACAAAGATGCTCGCCAAAGTATTCCCCTCCCTACTAGGTGCCAATGCTCCCACTTCTGGTTCTGCCCAGGAACTGCATTCAGTGCTATTGCTGTTTCTACGGCTGCAGTTTTACGTTATGGAACAGGTCCTATGTGGCAGGAGTCATACCAGGTGTTCTGCTGATGTTGTCTCATTTGATTTTTGCGAGGACTATTGGTTTATTCATGCAAAGCACACCAAATTCCTCCCTACTAGTATAGAGTATTAGCACTGAGAAGACACAGATGACAATGTGTCCCTCCCTGGAAATCCACTATCTTTAATTTTTTGGCACTAATTCTCCCCCCCACCCCCCGCTTCTTGGACCTTACTTGCCACTTTGTCAAAACCCCCAAGAGTCACCAGTTCCTCCCCCCCCTCCCCTGCCCTGCTCCTGCCATGGCTCCAGATGTCCTGGGCACCACTGCTTGATGTCTTCCTTAGAAGGTTTCTTCTGATACTCTCCCTCTAGCTTTTTACTTTTACATCATTCCTGGTTTAAGAATAAATACACTTCTGACTAGAAAGTATGGCAGATGGGGAAAAAATGGACTTAGGTGTTATATAAATCTAAGCTCAAATCTTGGCTCTGTCACCCACAGGTAATATGATCTTGGGCAAGTTAAGTCATGTGACAATAATAATCATTAACATCATAGAACACTCTCTGATTGTTACAGACCAGACATTAAGTTAGGTGGCTTCAGTGATTTATGTCGATTAATTCAGTGCTCTGGTTTTTAATTTCTGTTTTCAAAAATGAGGACACATGTGCCTGTATTGTTGAAGAGTGGTAAAAATTAAGCAAGTAGCGTCAGAATCCTGCAGAGTGGAAAAAGTATTAGGTGCCTGAGTGTGTGGAAATAAGGGAAATGGAAATTAATTTTTAAAAAACGTAGACCAAAATTGTGAAAAAAGGAAAGTCTGTTGGAGAAGATACCTATCGCTCTCTGTGTGTGATCAAGGACAAATGGAGGAAAAGAAGGACCAAATTGCATGAAGAATAAGAGCAAGGCATGTATAGATTCTAGAATTGGACCTAAGAGAGAGAGCAGAGGGTAATATATGAAAGAAATAATTCATTCTGCAAGGGTCTTCTCTGCTGGTACTGTCTTCTTTCATAAGCTATAGGTAATTAATTAATTTTTCTCCTTTATGTGCTCATAGGCATATGGAGTCCATACAATTATAAAAAGGTTTTATTCCAGGAGACCAAATAGGAAGTTTCTTTCTGACCTATATTGAGGCAACCACGATGATTGTGGACAAAGATGAGCATACCCTTTTATAGGTGGGCACCAGGCAGTTTCTTTTCTAGAGGGTCTATATGTGTTCAGTTTGATTCAAGAAGCTCTATGTTCTGTAGGACTGACTCTTTTGGCAATGCATGAGAATCACCCAGTGATTGTAGCATTTGCTACTCTTGATAGTAACTCCCCTGATTTCCTTCAGTCTTTATATACGACCTGCTGTAACTATTGACAGTTATGTTGCTGGAAAAAAATAATACAGGGCAGCTTTTCTTAAGTTCCAAACTGAATTTTGTGGTTAATTGATTAGCCAGATGGCCCTCTCGTCTCTTGACCTCTACAAGAGCCAGCAAGATTGATGGTTTGGGCAGCCTTTCATGGTGCACTGAAGCATTCAGATCCATCTTTTGTTATTTGGGAAACACTAAGTTCTTATGTAGCACATTACTTAGATGGATTCTGGGACTGATGAGTTGGGAGGCAGGCAAATGCCCAACTGGAAGACAATGTCTGTAGATCAAAGGAACCAACGAGACAGAGAGTTCATAAAATGTGAATACAATTCCAGGGGAGGATTGATGATTATGGAAGCAGAAAGCCAATCAAGTTAAATATTCATTCTAGCAACAAGTCCGATCGCCTCACTGGGACCCATCCCTCCACGAAGTTTCCTCAGCTTTTCAAGGTCTACACAAGGAGAGAACAAAGCCGTGAAGGATGCTCTCATTCCGGAAAGCCGGCTGCAAGATGGCCTGAATCAGAGGTCAGCGACTACCACTGAGAGTTCATCGCATTCGACCCCAGAAAGAATAAGGCTCAAACTCTGGTTCTGCAGGAGTGGTTTAGCGTCATCAACACCAGTGAGCCCCTAATGAATGCGACAATTTAGGATTATTGGGTCATTTCCTCAGAAATTCTTTTGTCCTCAGGGATAAAATAGAACTGAAACTCATGTGTTAGATTGTTCTGTTTGGATTCGCACATATTAACATCATGGATCGGGTGTTAGAAAGGGGGTATATTAACAAGGGAGACACTGGAGGATGATGTCTTGTTTCAAGAGCAGAGTCATCGTATTATGATTACAAAACATTAAATATGTGTCATTTTAAAACTGCTGGCCTAGTTTTAGCATTTATGTCTCTCCATTGCCATTTAAAAATATCAACTTTTAATGACTTTTAGGAGTAGGTGAGGTGGGATGGTGGTAAAGGAAGAAAGGATAAAAAATAGAAGCACTAAGCCAAAAAGTAGGGCTGGATGGTAAGAATGATTAATTTAGTCTCTGGTCTCTTATAATATGTGATTTAACTCCCTGTACAGTGTAGTGAATAAAATGCCTCAGTTTGGTTGCTGGTTTGAATTTGGGGGACAAAACCCTAGCAGAGATAACTTTGTTCCACTCTCTTCCTTTTGGCTTAGGTTGCTGAGTTATCTTGACCAATGACACGGTCCAGTACAATAGACACATTGGAAATTTGGAAAATCACAACATGTAATAAATCTGTGAGTAATTCTCATCCTCTGCAACAATTGAGAAGTTGAAATTGCCTGATCTTTTCAAGTGAATGTTGCCACTTTGACCCAGGCAAGCAAGAAATAAAACAACAATACCAACCAGCAGTTTCAAGCATCCTTGTGCTGCATAATAACTCAGCAGTAGGCTTTGCTAATGGTGTTTATGAGCTGCCAGGCTAGGACTGGCCCTTAGGCAAGGAGGCATTTGCCCAGTGGGCTCCTTCTGTATGGGGGGCCTTTTTGCAGCCTGGGGGCCCTTTTAGGTGACTCTCAGCAGGAGCGGTCTCTGCAGGCCAAGGCCTTTTGCAATGAGCTGTGTTCAATTATTGCTTTAAGGTCCATGCTGCATTCAAAATGTTTTAAGACACCAATATAATACCATAAAAACTATTATGTAAGACAGGCCTATGTGAGGAGGTCATGACTGCTGTTTTTTTAAGTATTATTTATTTATTTGATGCCATTAATGGAAATTAAACAAACACTTCCCAAAGTTTAATCGAGATCTCGTATCCTAAAATCAAATGGCCCCATAAAGTGCAGCGAAGCTCAGTGTAACAATCATCAACCATCAGCCATGAGACGAGTTTGGAAGTAGATTATATGCAAAAGAAGACAGGAATACAGACTACACAGTGACGGCTGAATACAGGCAAACAAGATGATAACTGAGAGCCAAGGGTTGGACCACCCAAACTGCCCTTTGACCTTAAAATGATACAAAATGTTCATGAGTGCAAGTTAAAGAAGGAAATCAGCAGTGCTCAATATACTTCAGGTTTCATTTGACACCCACAGCTGAAACTACCTTTTGGGGGTATGTGTATTTACGTCAGCAAAGAATGTAATTGAATTTGGAAATTCTCCCCAGTGCTATCTGTTCAGACCTGCGATTTCAGCTCCCTGAAAACTGTTGTACTGAATTCTACTGGAAAGAATTCTCATGATGGCATCTGTTTACCAAGAAGGGGCTGTGCCCGCATGTCTAAGGTACTGACATAAATTGTAAATCTGTACCTAATTCATATAAAACATAATTTCAAGGAAAATACTTAAGAGACAGATCCTTGGTAAGGTGCCAGGGAATCTAGGTTAGGTTCCCAGTCTCTGTAACTCATGAGAGAAATGGATTCATTAAACTGAAAACACTGAACCCGGTTTATTTGTCACTGATTAAGGGAAAGGAGAGTCAAGGTACTTCTTGGTGCAAATGAGGGGTAGCACACTCGAAGGTCGGAGGATTATTGCCTTTCAAACTCTTCACATATTTTTTCCTAATTATTATTTGTTTTGGGGAAAAGAAAACTCCAACTTGGTATATCTCTGTAAGGTCTGTCAAGGATACATGAGATCTGTCCCACAGAGGTCCAAAATCCTGGTAAGTTTAGGGAAAATACGTAAAAGGATGAGGAGGAATTTAAGAAGGTTGTTGAATCAGTGAACAAAATCTCATTAAGCTCCCAATATATGGAGGATACATACTGGGGAAACAGAACATCAAATCCTAGCCTTTGAGGTGACAGAGTGAGACGGCAGAAACAATTAGTAAGAACGCAAGGCAATGTTGGAAGTCAAAACAGGGAGCCAGGATTGTGGTCTCCAGATGGCAGGCTTGGAGCCCTGGTTCCCTGAGAAGCTGTACGCAGAGCTCTACAGTTTATGGAGCCTGGGGCTCTACAGTTTATGGAGCCTGGAGTCAGACTGCATGGCTTCACAGCTCCGCTCTTCCACGAACAGCTAGCTGCATGACCTCACGCAAGTGACTTAGCCTTTCTCGGCTTTAGTTCCACAGAGCTGAGAGTCTTCTGGAATCGTTGCTGTAGGGATTAAGTCAATTGATATACAGTGTTTAGAACCATGTCTGGTGGAATTTCTGCAGGTGTCAGAATGTCCAGTGGCCTTGAGGACTGGTTTGGACTGGGACAGGGAGGGTGAGGACAGCTTACTTCTCAGGGAGAGGTGTCAGTCTCAGTGGGGACGCAGGGATGGAGAAATGCCTCGCCTGTCTAGGGGGTAGGGGGGTAGCAAGAAGAACTGTAACTGAGTCTGAATGTTCTAGTGGGTATGAAAGCTGGGATTAGGCCATCAAGAGCCCTGAATAGTAAGATGAACAGTTCCTTTTTTGTTCCCTATGAAAGTTTTCCACCTCTTCTTCCTTTTAAGACAAAGAATGATGCTGTGTGAGTAACAGATGACTGTGTGTAACTGTGAACAGAATTAAGCGCCTGAAATCAAATAAAATTCACAATAATATTAATTTAGCATATTAATGATATGCATAATCAGTGGGGTGCGGGTAACCAGCTCTCTGGGGGAAAAAAATCCTGATTTATATAAATACTCTCATCATGGTCAATTGAAACTATCAAAGTGACGTCACTGAGCAGGGAGTTGGGAAGAGAAGCAGCCACACAGTCCGCTCTCCTGAGCAGGTGTGAGTGGGTGTGGGCGGGCTCCAGCACGCCGTGGCATTGCACTTGGTTTCCACACACATAGGATGAGCTCCTTGAAAGGAGTGTATACCTTATCCTCTTTCATATCCCTCACGCTAGGTGCCTAATAGTTATAATATATGTATATATGTATAGATGACAAATCATGGATATATGTATATATATCCATACATATATACATGGATACCTACATATATATATATGTATATATACCTACATATATATATATATGTAGGTATCCATAAGTGGATCTGAAAAGTGATAGTAATTGGCTATCCCAAATTCTGGGTTTGTTTTCTTTGCTCATTTCTACTATTTGTAAATAGTGTCAATGTGCTTATTCTTTGCACATCAATGAAACATAATAAAAATCAAAAGCTCCCATATCCTCCTGAACAGGTCTAGGCTGAGGCCCCTGTGCCCTGAGGTCCCTGCTTGCCTGAACCAGCCTGCCCTGACCTCCCTCTTTGTTCTGCGGTGATTAGGAAGAGACAGTTCTGGATGCCTGGGTGATGTCCGTTATGCGTCTGCCTTCGGCTCAGGTCATGATCCCAGGGTCCTGAGACTGAGTGTCACCTAGTGCTCCTTGCTCAGCAAGGAGCATGCTACTCCCTCCCTCGCTAGTGCTCTCTCTCTCTCTCTCTCTCTCTCTCGGACAATTAAATAAATAAAATTTTTTTTAAAAAAAGGAAGGGACAGCTCCAGTGCTCTGGGTCATTCTATCCCACAAGCCCAGTCCCTTCCTCACCCACGAATGAGGAGCAGGGGCAGAGCCTGACAAGAAGAAATGCAAGAGCAGGGAGAAGGAACAGGCAAAATGGGCTAGAAGTCCCAAGCTGCTTTAGAGTGTTGAGACAGGAGGACGGAAGCCATGGGGGAAGAGGGAGGGGACAGCTGCAGACAGGCTGCAGGTGGGTGTTAGAGAACAACGCGGGCTTTAAAATTCATTTACAGCAAAGGGCAAAATGACTAATTTGGGAAAAGTTTTTGATCTATGGGGAGAGAGGGGTAGGTAATATGAGACTTAGCCTGTCCAGGTGTCTTCCTGCAGTCCCCTGCCTTGCAAATGACACCTGCTCAGTTTATATCTGGGTGACAGTGAGGTAGCCTGACCAAAGGGAGCCTGCAGCTGTATACGAATGTGTGTGTATGTTGATTGGGGAGAGCATTTTTCTCCCCGATATTCCAGTTTTTATAGTTCGCTGTCTGTTACTCTTCCACACTTCTCTGGCTAAATCCTGCATTTCCTAATATATAGGCTGGCGGGAGGTGTCCTTCATTCATGGGGCACCCGTCTACTCTCGGAGATACAGAAGATATTTTAGGAAGACTGCCACAAATTCTCCACACCTCTTGCCTCCAAAAAAACATAGTAAACCAAAAGAACCATCATGCTAGCAAGGATTTCAAGTAATCGGACCTCTGCCCTCATCTCCAACCTCTTCTCTCACCAAGAATGTCATGTTCCCAATCCCCTCTTGTCCATTATCCTGGATTTAGAGCCAAGTGACTATTTCTACTTCCTGTGCTTAGTATGCACCGCAGTTGCCCATCCTGCATCTTATAAGCCTTTTCTAGAATGCCCTTCTCTCCCTCTCCAACCTTATAATGATTTGTTAAGCTCATGAAAGGCAGGGTCAGGGACTCTGGTTAGTCTTCTCAGTATCCCCCACTTAAGCACAGGCATGTCTGGTCACTCTCAGGTGGATGGTACAGCTGTCATGTCAATTTCCTTTCACTCCTGTGAAGGGAAGGGAAGATGGGAGGGACCTCCAGAAACAGCTTCATCCATTTCACAGTTTTTTGTCGCTGCCTCAAATGTCCACTGACCATAAGAAAGGTTGGGCAGGAGAAAGCTTCAGGAGAAGCCCTTGGAGGATCTGATTCAGGTGGTCAATAGAACAGAAACAGTGGACCAAGGAGACAGTCCGACTTCTGTGCAAAACACAGTGGAGAGGAGGGAGAAGGAAGGAAGAAATCCTGTTGCTAGTGGGCTCAGAGACAAAGTTATCGAGCATCTCCATATGATTGCTGTCAGTAGGCAGAAGAAATAGACAATGACAAAAGACTGTGAGTCAGCATAATCTAGGGAGAGATTCATATGAAGAAAACATGAGAGAAGGAAATCATATTTGACAGCAGTTTCTAAAGCAAAGCACCAATGAAAGGGGATAATATTAATGAGCATAGGAAGGTTAAGATGGGTTTGGTGAAAGCATGAGTTCAGTTTCAATACTGAGGTCAGGGTGACTATTTGAAATCCAAGTCTTGTCTAGCAGACAGTGTGAGATGCCTTATCTTAGCCTATCAGTGTCTTATATTGTCTTGTCTTTGAACTGCTAGAGACTTAGAGATTGCCTTTTGCCTTTTTCTGGTGTGCTAACATATGATGGAAAATATTCAACTTTTTCCATTTTTCAGAAATTATTTTTATCCTTTGCCACATTTGCTTTTTCATCTCAAAAGAGTATAAAAGCAGTTTTTTTTGAAGCATCATAATTTCCTCAAGAGGCTACTGAATTGCCAAAATTTACTGCCAACTCTAGACCATCTTTCCTTTCTCTAGATCTGATGGATAGCAGGTGTCTGATACACGTTAATGAAGTGACTATAAAAAATCTGGAGTAAATGGGAAAGTCATTGTTTTTATTAAAAGCATATAAAGTACATTTTTGTCAAATAAGCATAATTGGCAAAGAAAAAAATCTCATCTTTTAAATTTCTGAGTTTCCATTCTTGCCAATAATAACATGTATAAGAGTCTGTGATGTCCCCTGCCAGCTATTGGATTATAATTTTTTTTCAAACTTGGGGGAAAAAAGGAGTAAAAATCAGTTTTGACCAAAAGTTATGATGCTGCTTCATACGTGCCCCTGAGAGCATCAGTGAGGTTAGACTGAACGCCCAGCTTTCAGTCTGCCTCTAAATTCCATTCCCACTTTGCCGGGGTGAGTAAAGACACACTACCTCAGGGAGAATGCAATGCACCTTTTATTCATTGGACTTCTTATGTTTGCTGAGAGAGAAGTTGATCCAAAAAGATAGATTTCGGGAGACTTTTTTGTTTTTTTTTGTACTTGTCGTAAGGCCGGGCTTGATGATCTCTTCAGGTCCCTTCCGACCCCCCTGTGTTTCCTTCCCAAGTAAGTATTTGATTCCGGGAGGGTTGGTGACTGTCTTTGTGCTCTGCCATTCCGGAGGTAAGAGCCAAATGAGATTTGAGAAATCCCAGAACAAATGAAATGTGCACCATTTTCTCCTTGCATTCCTCAAGACCGCCTGCCTCTATTCCCATCCTCTGGAGGACAAACTCCCTTGTAGAGAATTTGGTGCCACTGAACCCTGAAAAGCCAGGCATGCAGCATCTGTTGGGGAACACAATCTGGTTTCTGTGGATCAGAAGCATTTCTCTAAACATTAGAGAGTCTAAAGGATTTTTAAAGAGAGGGGTCTCCTCGGAAAACTCGTTACGCGTCCCTTTCAACCGGGAGTCCGAACTAAGAATCCTCAGCAGATGGTTGAGAAGTGAGGTAAATTGCATGCAGCCTTCAGTCATTACTGACAGATCTATTTTAAAGGCATGAGGTTGTGTAGCAGGGTACAAAGGCGGCTCATGATTCTAATTGTTGGGCTCCATTAGAAGGGAGCTTTCTGGAGACCCATGGTTTCTTGCAGCACCACAGTCTACCCCCAAATGAAAAGTATCCTGCTGGCTAATTAACTTGCAGCACTTTTTTCTCTATTGTGCCCTGATTTTTGTTTTGTTTTGTTTTAATCCCAAACCCTGTTTCGAGTAGGGCTGATGGAGCCTTCTATTATTTCACCCAAATATTTTATGATGAACAGTTTCAATCCACCAATGATCTGATTTCATTGCTTTCATCTTACTTTTCCTTATTCTCATCTGCAAGAGAGGGGGGATTTTTTTTTTTAATTCAAGTTCTCGTCTCCTTTTTCAGTATCATGAAACTCCATGATTCTCGGAAGACGTATTTCACCCTATTTTTTAAAGTCCTATGTAAGAACACACAGCGTGATTAATTTGGTTTCCATTTATTTCAACACCCCATGTGGACATTACTAAATAATGAAGAATTCAATCTCATGATAAAATATGCAGCAGTGTCGGGGCGCCTGGGTGGCTCAGTTGGTTAAGCGACTGCCTTCGGCTCAGGTCATGATCCTGGAGTCCCGGGATCGAGTCCCGCATCGGGCTCCCTGCTCCGCGGGGAGCCTGCTTCTCCCTCTGCCTCTGTCTCTCTCTCTCTCTCTGTCTTTCATGAATAAATAAATAAAATCTTTAAAAAAAAATAAAATAAAATAAAATAAAATATGCAGCAGTGTTTATTGCCTAGAAGTTCTATTTGAGCAAGTGCATTGCCAAAGCAAAGTCAGAGGAATTCATGGAAGACTGGGAAAATTGAAGCAATCTTTCTCTTGAAATTGTAATCATAACATGGGAAATGAAATGTAGGAGCAAATGAGACCATTGAGAAGAGGGATCATTATACCTCTGACCATTTGGGAAGCACCCCCCAGGAAATGGCTTAAAGGTCCCATGAATTGTTCAGTGATGTTCTCTTAATCTTATGATCTGTGGAGTAAGGAGGCAGAAGTAGAAAGATGATGGGTGGAGGGGAGGAGCCTCAGATGCCACAGAAATCTGTGGCTCCTGGGTGAGAATGCCACTTCAAAGTTGAAGGTGATGGCAAGCACCTGGCCCAGGGTGGGCATGACAGGTAGACTTCTTCTAAGGAGACTTCCAGGCTTCTTCCTGGTGAAGGACCAAGATTGTGTGATCCTAGGGCTGAAGATAGTCAAAAATATGAAGTAGTAGAAGGTAAACATTTAAATTAATAACTCATAATAGTTCTCCACATGGCTGTAAAAGGCTTTCATTTAACAATAGTTGGCACGTATTATCCGTGGAAAATACAGCCAAACTTTGGCTCATCCAAAATGTTGTCATCACTGCCACTTTAATATTTAAGAGATTAATGTTTCAAGACTCTTCCAAAAAATAGTTTTTGGAGCCTGATTGGAAGACTTCTCTGTTTTCCTTCATTATTCTTTGTTAATTCCTGACTTTGGGTGTTCTAAATACAGGTAAATTGTATATGCCTATAGGGACCTCAAAATGTAGTTCCCGGATCAGCAGTATCAGCATCACCTGGGAACTTGCTAAATATGCAAATTCTTGGGCCCCAGGACAGACCTACTGAATCAGAAGCTCAGGGGCATGGGCCAGCTTGTGTTTTAATAAGCCCTCTGGGTGATTCTGATGTGCTCTCAAGTCTTAGAACTGTGCCTCATGGGAATGAATAGGGAGTAGGGTGTGATGACTTGAGGGACCGTTCTTGAGTCAGTCTCTGTGATTTTTGAAGTAGATAATAGTGGATCCTCGTTATTTCAGTACCTGTTAGGGTCAAAGTGTTTCGTTGGTATCATTGATACTAAATACGGAACAGGAGTACAGTTACTTGCTCATGGTCATGTAGAGAAAGATCAGCACATCAGAGTGCAAGGACACTCATTCTGTCCTCAGGGAAGGGTGCTTGTCCATCTTGTTCTGATCTCTACCTGCCCATCACCATTTGGCACCACTATTGTGACTTCACACTATAGTTTCTGATCTTAGATTTTATATCCTTGGTACTTCTTGGTATGCTGTGTTGATGGTATCAGAAGACTATGTAGCAAATCAAGGGTCAATGTTTACAAACGTTTTGAGGGGACTAATTTTGTTTTCTTCCTTATTCTCAGGGAGTCACTGCCAAACCTTAATATATGTGCTAAGGAATCTCTATAATTGGAGTAGCAACATTTGCCCTACAGAAATCTTGGGAAGATAAGGTGGAAAAGATCCCTAAAAGGCCTAGCATAATGTCTGACCCCTACAGATGATCAATTAGTTGATGCCAACATAATTATTTTGGTGACTTTGAAACTTCTTTAAGTTTCTCTCAAATTATTACCTTTGGAACTAATTGTAAAGAACCAATTCAACAAGAAAAACAGTCCTATTTTATTACAGCACATAGAGGATGCGATATATTCAAGGAGAGAAGTATTTGAACCTGTTATCCTGATATGTTTGTAAAAAATTACTATTTACATAAATTTCCTAAGCACTCCTACCATGTAGAAGATGCCTTACTCCTTAATTGTTATAATAGGAGACTAGAGCAGAAGCAGATTAACTTATTTTTGAGGCCAAGAGGATAGGGCCAGAATGTTCTCTTGCACAAACAAAATAGAAGCTTCTTTTCCCTTCAGTTCTGTCAACTTCATATGATTGGATACATACCATGTGTTAAAGATCCTCTCCCCGGGTAGTCTGGCTTAGAATGGATCCCCAGGCCCGTGCCCAGGCTCATGCGCAGCTGCTAGAGGAAAAGGCTATCTCAACTGACTACAAAGATGTCTCTGGGAATTATATATTATATTCAGGGCAATGAATGCTGAGTGCCCATATGCACAATAGAAGATCCACCATAACATACTTGGGTCTATGGGCAACACCTTCCTGAACTTGAGTCACATCCTCTGGCGTTTATGAGGCCAAAGGGATACAAACAGGAATTGTTTTGTTTTGGATTATCTGGGAGTAGGGTGAGCTATCATTCTCCCTCCCATGCTATAAAACTTTTACCACCGCTTCTTCTCTGAAAAGGTGGAAAATTGGACTAAATTCTGATAAGTATCAAGTCAATTGCACTACATAACCAAGAAATATCAGTATATGATGTTTTTTAATGCATAAGTCTACATTTTTGTAAGTGCTCCCTGTAATTATTTCACTGATCAGAGGCATTTATCCAACTGAGACAAAAATCTGAGTCAGGATGTAAAAAGGCAATTTTCTCCCCCAACAGTCATGGGGATCAGATTAGCTCTATGATTCATCAGGGCCTAGCCCAGTGTTGAGCACATACTAGAGGTGTCCAACAAATCCTTGTGGAATTAAGTGGTATGAAAGTTAATTACTCGGCCACAGCATTGCATCAGGAGGCTGAGTCCCTGATAGATTTATTTTCAGTTGACCTGCCTGACATTTGGTTTTGCAACCTTGTGTTCAGGTTTTTCCTAGCACCAATGCTCCCAGAATTTTGTCTTTACTCCTTTTTCTACTTCCTTTTTTTTTTTACTCTTCTTTTTCACTGTTTTTTTTTGTTTGTTTTTGTTTTTATTTTGGAGAAAGCATGCATCCACCTACAAAATCTCTGCTAGTACCTTCCAGACCTGGACGGTAGCACGCCTCTGAAACATGCCGAAGAACTGGTTGATTATCCTGCTACAGACACACATCCTTAAAGAGCAAATCCTTTATTTTTCAAGAAAATAAACTCTAAAATATGAGAACTTCAGAGGCAAAAAGAAAGTGCAAGGACCCAAGAACTATTTTAAATAGGTCTTGTTCTTTGCCCTTGCACTCAAACAGTTGTATTCACCCCTCTATTTTCACTTACTTGCAACCCTTAGGATGCTTTGTACTATCACAGCCCAAATTTCTGAGAACTGCACCTCCCGTGGCTAGGCAGTTGTTTCATTAAACACATTTTCATTCGATAAGTTTTTGAGCGTGTGGTGGGGAGAGAGGTGATGTGGGTTAGATCATTGCATTTTTAGCCAACACTATGAACAAGAAGGGTTTGAAGTGTTTCTGATAACACGGCGGTAGCAAAACCAAAAAAGTAATAATGATAAGGTGGAGACAGGGTTCTAATTAAAACCTAGCTTTTCTATCCAAGGTAGAAAGAGCTCTCTTGCTGCTTCATTTTGAAAACAAACTCTACCGCAAGTGACTTCCAGTAGCAACGTCACCGTCACCATTCCACCCAAATGGAGATAATTAAGAGTCCTTCTGTGTGTTAAATTAGGTATCTACGGAGGAGGTGGGGAAGCTTTGGATTTTTATTGTGAGCCAGAGCCTCTTTTCTTCTTCATCATGCTCTAAAAATCACATAAGACACCAGACTAGTGACTTTCAGCCCATTAGAACAGCTGAACTAAGAAGCTCAATGAAAGGTTCTGAGGCCCACAGAGAAAGACAAACAAGAGTCTGGATTAGCTCTGCTTAACAGACCACTCACTGGGCAAGGGCCCTCTCTGAGCTCACCTTCGTATCTCAGAACTTTAACAAACGCTGGAGTGACTGGCCAAGAGCAGCTGCCTTTTATACTTGCAGGTCAATTATTTCTTCTTTGCTGAAAATTAAATAATGGAAGTGATTTTGTGACTTAAGATGGAGGATTGCATCTTCTGGGACATAGGCTGAAAGACCAAGCGGCTCAGAAGGGTGATGCGTTTCACATAAACACAATTACATCCCTGAAAATGCTTTATTGGAAGCTGCAATCTTTAGCCATATGGTAATTTTCATCCCTCAGCTGGTTTGGTACAGTAGAGTCCTTGTTACTAATAATGAAACAAGATCCATCCCAAGCGTCTTTATTCTCTGTCAGGGGGAAAAAAATTGGGTAAGAAATATAAAAAAAAGCTGCTGTTAACTTTGCTGAAGTTGCAAGGATGAACTGCCTTGAAAGGTAATGGATTCCCCACTGTTGGAGGATTTTGGGTTTCAGGTGGATAATTCCAGATGATGTTAGAATATATGATCTTGAAGTTCCCCTCCAATCCTGAGATTCTATGCTTATAAATCCATCATTTTATTAAAAGAAGAACTTTTAAGGGTGTTTGCAGGGAAATAACAGAATAATGGAAGGGGAAATGCGGAGAGGATTTTTTAGGTGTTGATAAGCAATCACGTCATTTTGCAATATATTTTTCTAATTGCCTGTTTGTGGCAAATGCTGTGTTGTAATCAAGTGGCTTTTACAATAATAAAACACTTCTCCAATTAAATTGCACTGTGAAGAATTCAAAGATGAATAGAAGTAGTTCTTGCTCTTAAGAAACTTATTTATATGCTTCCCTTATAAAATTGACTTCCTTTTCTGATGATAAAAATAATATATGTTTATTGCAGAACATTTGGAAGCTACCAAGGACTATAAATAACCCATAATTGCCCCACTAGAGAAAATCATTTTCAATATTTTTACTATTTTGGTGTATTTCTCCCATACACGTTTAAATTCATATTTATTTTTTATATTATGTATCCTATTTTCACCTGCTCCTTAAACTTCATAATATAATTGCACATCTAAACAGCACTGTGTCTCAAAACACAGCTGAAATGACTCACTTGTTGATATTTTAAAAATCCTACCTGGATGAAATGGACAAAAGATGCACATTTCTATGGGGAAGGGGATCAAGGAGTTATCCTTTTTACTTGATCAATCACTTAGTGATCAGCCATGATAAAAAAAAGCCCAAATGGCCTAATTGACCAAAACAAACAAACAAAATCATTTAGTGGCCATGTGTAAAAGCTAAATGGAGACAATAGAATTCATATAAAAATAAAAATAAAAAACTACATCTTTTCATGAAAACAAGAGCTTCAAAAAATGAATATCCAGATTTACTCAGACGGTTGTTTCACCTGGGCAATTACTGAATAATTTTTTCTAGCTCTTTCTTGTGCCTCAACATCCAGCTTCATTGTCCTTTGCAGGAAATTTTATATATTCCGCATTTCCAAACCTGCAAATATAATGTGTAAAATTACAAAGTATGTAATTCTGGTTCTGTGTATAATTCCTGGCCAGGGAATAGCTTGCTGACATGTTAACTATTCCTTAGGAGTTGTAAACATAAAGTACACTGTAAAAAACAAAATGGAAGAATATAGAAAATTTCCCATTGCATCTGTGGTTCTGATATCTTTCCCTTTGGTTCTTTGCTTCAACAATGAAACAGAGTCAGTGGGTAACACTGGTAATTGTGGCTGGCAGTGACAAGGGAAAAGGGACCTTCCCAGGGCAGTCTACCCTGCTTTTCAGACTGCTATCTTTGACTCATCAAATCAGCGTTTCTTGGTGAACTGCATCAGACTAGTTATTTCAGAGGACAATAACCACTCTGCAGTGGTCTGGCGGAATGCAATACATTTATAACAATTTTAAAAGATTCCTCCAGGAGTTTTATAAAGATATATGATATTAAACTGGAAAAATAATACCAGGTAAGAGGGAAATGAAATCCTCCACTAAAGTTGGTTAGCTTTTTCAGAAAAGCTCTAAAGATTTTAGCAAATTTCTCAGCAGGTTTCTATTGTTTTTAGCTCTTCCCCTAAATAGTAGTTAATGAAGTACTAGATGTTAGAAAAGCAATTGCTTTGTTATTCTGTCTGGGCTGACTTTTTGTCTGATAAGCCTGCCCATAGAAAGTCCCTGAACGCTTTAGAAATTGCTCAGGAGATTTTCACCTAAAATGAGAAAGGATGGTGTGTGGCAAGGTGGTTAACAAAGGTACACGGACTCAAGTAGGGTCTGTCTCTCATTTGAGTTCTCAGACTTTTTTAAATGTTATAAGACACATAGGACCATGAGTTATTAGGACCCACTTGCCTTATTATTGTTATTATTTTAATTGCTGAGTTAAATTTAATAAATATGGAAAGAATCAATAAGCCTAGAATGCCTTTCCTCTCTATATTAAAAACAAAGTTCCATTTAGTACTTGATTACTAATATATGCATGCATCCATCTCATTTGATCCCTACTGTAATTTTGTAACATAGGAAAAGCAGATACAAATCCTTATTCCTCTTTTCCCCATAAGGAAATAGATTCAGAGACTTTTAGTAAGTTGCCCCAAATCACACAGGAAGAGTCAGGGTTAAGAATGAAATCTTGGTTCTGTGTCTTCCGGTTCAAATATCATGTTTTCACATCCAGATGCCCATAGAGTATAATTTTTAAATTTTCTAATTGATCTATATGAGTCTCACCATAAGGAATTTAACAGAAATATCAAAATTTCTAACACCGAAGACATTGAATTTAAATTCAGCATAATTATAGTTTCTTAACTTATAGGTTGTTCTGTTTCCACTAGTTTTTTCAAAGGCTTTAGGGCCATAAAGATCCAAGTTCAGGAAGCTTCCAGTACCAAAGAGTTGACCTTGTTCTGGTTCACATCACAAGCTGACCAGTGAACTAACAAATATACACTTTTAGCCTGGGTATGAAAGATTATGCAAGGGGGCAGTTGGAGAGAAAAATATTTTCCTCTATACTCTTAGATTCAGTTTGTGGGGGCCTGTGAATTAGAATAACAAAAGGCAGATTAACAAGAGTAAAGGCATACAATTTTTATTATTCTTTATTAAAGATATTTGTGTGTACAGGAGTTCACGGAAAAGTAGTCAAACTCAAAGAAGTAGTTAGACTTTGGGGGCTTGTATACCCTTCTTAACAAAGGAAAAGGGGATTAGACTTCAAGGGAGCATAGGTTGTGGCAAAGTAACTAAGATATGTGTAGTGGCAACTAATAGAAGATAAGGACTATTTTAGTAAGATCTTTTTATGAAAACTCATCTTGACTCGCCATATCTTTGATGATAAGAATCAATTTTTCTTCTTGGTATCGAGGTGGGTGCTGAGGGGTAGGGTGGTGGGAAGCATCATCCTCAGAGGGAAATTTATGCCTTTCTTCTTTCAGGTAGAGAGGGGAAGGCAGAGAACTTCTGCATTTGTTGATTTTCAATTGTTTTCAGCTCAAAATAGTCCTTATGCCAAATGGGAATATTTTGTTATTTTGGGGTGGCATAATCTGATTCCCTTCATCTCCCCCCATCTGAAACTTTTGAGCAATTTTCACACATCAAAAGCCTAGCTGGTTGCTGTAGAGAATAGAGAAAAGGGTTATTAGCTGAGGAGTAAGGGATCTGCCAAGGGGCAGAAGAACACAGATTTTAAAAAAGAATAAATAAGCAGATAGAACAAACACAAGCACATTATCCCATATTCAAATTAAACCTATTCTTAGGAATAGGTCAGTTTAGTTAAACAGTTCTGTCTCATTTCAGGAGACAGTGGTACAGGTGGGAGTAGAGCATCCCCTGAAGTTGGACCTTTGTATGGTGTGAGCAACTGGGCATTCAATGAGGGGCATTTCTATGGAAACAAAAGAAAAAGAAAGATTCATGGTTGGAGCAGAGCATAAATCCAGTTTTTTGAGTCCCGAGGGCAGTCAAGAAGATTTCTAAATGTTGGGTGCAAAGCGTCTTTAGATGGCAGAGTGAGGACAGTAATGGTGGTCTCACAGTCATGGTTATGTCCTGGAGGCCCCAGGACCAGGTTCTGGTAAGCTTCCTGAGTGGCCCAAACCATTGTGGTGATAAATTCTTTGAACTTGCAGAGCTTCAGGAAAAGGGCATGTTGAGTCCTCATTGATGCTAAGTCAGGAGGGCAGGAGAAAATTGGAGACATTAATTGCAAGATGGCAGGATCCCATTTACAAAGGAGTGAAAGTACCTCATTGACAATGGACACCCACAAAAGTGAGTTGTTGTTTTCCATGAAACACAGTATTTCCTCTACAATCACCCTCATTTTGATCAAAGATAATTTTCTTTGCAAAAGAAACCTAATTTCATTAAAATTGGTCAAAGGCTAATTTTCCAGGGACTGTCTAGGAAATGTCAATGTTGCAAAGGTCACAAAGACTTCATTAAGAATTTGATTTGGGGGCGCCTGGGTGGCTCAGTTGGTTGGGCAACTGCCTTCGGCTCAGGTCATGATCCTGGAGTCCCGGGATCGAGTCCCGCATCGGGCTCCCTGCTCGGCCAGGGAGTCTGCTTCTCCCTCTGACCCTCCTCCCTCTCATGCTCTCTGTCTCTCATTCTCTCTCTCACAAATAAATAAAATCTTTAAAAAAAAAAAGAATTTGATTTGGGAAAGTTGTCTAAAATGTCAAAAGGTTTGAACATTCAATTAAATAAGAACACAGATCACTATGAAGCAATGCTAGATCTTCAATTATTTAACCAAAGTGAAAATAAAATATTTTAAAAATAGATGTAGAAGATAACATGATTGTAAAACAACAACAAGCAAAAAGAACTTAACTCTTTCAATATTGAGAAGACTCCGTTTTCTTAAATAATCAAAGACATTATGATAAAGGCAACGTGAAGAACACAGAATCTTTATTTCCTCTGTGGATGACTCAAGAAGTAAAGAATCGTTACTTCACAATCTTCACACTCTTTTATGAAGAATAGACCAATAATCAATAAAAATTTTAAAAAAGAATAGACCAATAATCCAACACAATTTTATTGTTTTAACAGAAAGAAAGCCAAACTCTAGTCTTACTTCAGTACACTATTGGGCTCATCTTTTAAAAAACTTTATAAATAAATCCATTCAGTCTTAGCCAGCTTGACCTCACAAGATAAGATTCTTCCTCTTTCTCCTTCTTTTCCCCTTTTTTCATAGATCCTTTCCAATTTTCTATATCTGTTCAGATTTTTGTCCATTTTCTACTTTCTTCTTCTGTAATGGGCTTTAAATGACCTGTAACCTACTTTAGGGCAAAATCACTCCTTTTTTTTTTTTTTTTTTTAAGGAAAACACATCTTATACTTTCCTTGTATACTTTGCATACCTAGGTTTGTTTTTTTCTTTCCCTTCATTCTTGTTGTTCCTATAGTTAATTTACATATATTTATTAGAATTCTAACTTTCAGTAGCCTTAATTTCCAGTGAAAACTAAGAAGTGGACAATTGGGAACTGTCTGTCACAATCCAAATTCTGTACTAGATGAGCAAATTTATGAATACACCATTTGATAGTGTCTAAAGATTGTTTCCTCATAGTAACGTTTATCAAGGTGGCAAAAGAAGATGTTTACTAATATATTTTAGTCTTTCTGTAAAATTAAGAGGCCAAAAGTAAATAAACTTGAAGTTATGCTTAGTAGTTAATATTTAGGTATTTTATCTTATTTGGTAATGATCTAGATATTCAGTGAATATCTATCCATTAACTTAATATAACTTTAAGTTTTCAAGTTACCAAAAATATATGGGAAGTTATTTTTAAGCTGATACATTATAAAACACAGTTAGTTATTGCTGAAATGAAATTTGTCAGAACAATGACTCAATTTGATTAAAATCAAATATATAACTTTTATCATCTTAAACATCTAGTAGTTATGTTAGCTTATTTGGCTAGTAAATTCAAGTACAATAAGATGTAAATGGATGTTATATTTAATGTTGACAACTCTGAAAATGTTTTATTAAACCAATGCTATTGAACTGGTTTTATTCAAGAAAGATTATTCTGGATCACATGAATTTAAAAAGTACTTGGGGGGCACCTGGGTGGCTTAGTCAGTTGGGCATTTGCCTTCTGCTTCAGGTCATGATCCCAGGGTCCTGGATCCTGAGATGGAACTCTGCATTGGGCTTTCTGCTCAGCGGGGAGCCTATTTCTCCCTTTCCCCCTGCTTGCTCCCCCTGCTTGTACTCTCTCTCTCCATCAAATAAATAAAATATTTTTTAAAAAGTTAAGAAAAGGGCGCCTGGGTGGCTCAGTTGGTTAAGCGACTGCCTTCGTCTCAGGTCATGATCCTGGAGTCCCGGAATCGAGTCCCGCATCAGGCTCCCTGCTCAGCAGGGAGTCTGCTTCTCCCTCTGACCCTCCTCCCTCTCATGCTCTCTGTCTCTCATTCTCTCTGTCTCAAATAAATAAATAAAAAATCTTTAAAAAAAAAAGTTAAGAAAAAAAAAAGAAAAGCATTTGAGTTAGTGCCTATATTTCTGGGAGTTTCAAGTTTAACTTTTAAGTGCCTACTTTTTTCTAAGCTCATTTAGAATAGTGCTCCTTTATTAATTTGGTAATACCATTCAGAGGTAAGAAAATATCACATATATGTACCATACATACATTCATACATACACATATAATAAAGATTTAATTTTTTTTTTAATTTTAAGATTTCGGCCATGGGTCAGGTATACATCTAGAAACACAAAAGTCACTAATTTATATAAGTGTTGGTTCTCATTTTTGTCTTTTTTTTAATCCTAATTATATTTATGGCAGATAGACCAAGTCAGTCATCTGCTCAATATGCTCAATAAAAAAGCTAAAGCTTTTTACCAGTATTTGTGGGGGAGACTTTAAAGACTTTTCCTGGACATGTCGTTTATGGAGGCTGTGGCTTTAATCCCAGGTGGTTGTTTCAGTCTACTGAGAAGTTAAAGCAAGGTGCTCTTTGGACTGGAAGCCAAAGTTATTCCCTTAGGGGCTTATATTTCAAGGAGATGTCTCCTGTCCTTGAGAAGACAGTTCTGGGTGGTAGAAGATTTACATCTCAAAGCAGGAGCGAAAGGGTACAAGCTTTCAAGTAGTTCTAAGGAGTTTAGGGGCATATTTGCCTATTTCTGGGTTTTTTTGTTTTGTTTTTGCTCTTTCTGGGATAAACAGTAAATCCTCCTGATAGCTTAAGCTTTCTTAAGCAGCATTATAAAAGGAGTTGGTGGGGGGTGGTGTTTGTGGTGGGATCTTAAGTTTGTTGTAAATCTGATTTCTGCTCTGTGGTTTTATTAAGGGAGTCTTTTTAGGTTAGCCATGATATTGGGTTTTATTTTTTCTTCTTTCAATTGGATCTCCCTACAGGTACCAATAAAACATTTATTCAGGGTGAGAGTTCTCTAATATTTCTTTTAAATATAAAACCTTTCCAAATCCAAAGACTGTCATCGGGCTACTGATGATTTAGGATCTCCAAAGGAATACCTCTTCCAAAATATGACACAAAACCAATAAGCCTTTATAGAACCGAATCATGGCTACAAGAAGCATCCCAAGGAGGGTGCAGAAGATACAGCCCCAGTGATCCAAAGTCACTCCCTAAGAAAGCCAAAGAGAAAGAAACCAAAGACCTTTGTTGGCATGGGCAGTAAGAATGGTGTTGGTGAAAACATGTGTCTCCAGTCTCCCACAAAGTGAGAGGCCTCCAACCCCAGACTTGCTAATCTGTCACACCAGGCAGACCATTCGGACATGGGACTCTCTCAGCACTAATAAGGCGCAGAGGAAAAGATGACAAAGTTCCCTTATGGGCTAAGATCCTTATTTGGACAAACTCTCCTGAGAGCTGAAATAGTCAGATGGAAAGTGATGCTCTAGTACCTTATGTCTCGGGTTCCTAACCCGACAGCTAGCTACCTCCAGATGCAGGCCCAATGACTTGCAGTCCCAGCAGGTGGAAAACTAGAGAGAATACTGTCCTAGACCTAAGCCAAGCTCTCAGGACCCAAATCAAGACAAAAGAATCTCTCTCTCTCTCTCTTTTTTTTTTTTTTTAGTGGTGACCTATAGCAAAGTTTATCCAAACAGATTCTGGTCCAGTGAAAACTGTAAGCCAGTTCAAACAACAGGCTCATGCGTATGTTTTCCCTATTATTCTCGTCCCTCTGTTGACCAACACAAAAAGCAGAGATGAGAAAGCAAGAGCTCTCTCCAAGAAGGAAAGGATCAATAATGAAAGTATGCGAACTAAAAATCAGTAGAGTCACAATACCCAATGTGCTGGTTCTTACAAATGCTTTCTCCTGCCAATCTAGTCTTGGAAAGAAAAACACAAGGAGAGGTTCTTACTGCAGTCCCTCCACCAGACTCTGAGCCCAAGAGGCTGATTTGGCAAGAACACTCACCTTTGCTGGCTTGGTTAGGGGTCTGGAGATCTCAGCAACAGGCTTCTGAGTGAGTGGGAATCCCAACCTGTCCCAGCCCATCCTCAAGTCAGAACTGTCAAGGAGGAAAACTTTTCCTCTACTTGCTTAGGACTCCGAATTATACTAACAAAAGACAGATGAACAGGAGGAAAAAACAGACAATTATTATTAATATTTACATGCACTTGTCATTCACAGTAAAGAAGTGAAACAGTCATCAGGGTTTGGGACTTATATACATCTCTTATGGGATGAGAGAGGGTTTGGACTCCAAAGGATGACAAATTGTAGGGAAGCCACTGGGAAATATATGGGGGAAGCTAATGGAAGAGAAAGGCTATTGTAGTAAGGTCTGTTTATGCAAACTCATGTTGGGGTTGACTTGCCCTCTGAGATGAAAAGAGTCACTTTTCTCTTCCTGGTACAGGAGAGAGGGAGTACCTTCCTCAAAGGGAAATGTATGCCTTGCCTTCAGGCAGAGAAGGGAGGGCAGAGAATTCTCCCTGCATCTGTTGATTCTTAGTTACCTTCAGCTCAAAGTAATCCTGATGTCAAAGTGGCATGTGTTGGGGCAGCATATCCTGATCCCCTTCAGGGTGACCTTGTCTCCTTCAGTGTAACTCATCACAATTATGCTAAATCAGAGATTTCTCTCTCTCTTTTTTTAAGATTTTGTATTTATTCATTTGAGAGTGAGAGCACAAGCAGTGGGGAGGGGCAGAGAGAGAGGGAGAGGCAGACTCCCCGCTGATCCAAGCTCGAACCCAGGATTCCGGGATCATGACCTGAGCTGAAAGCAGATGCTTAACCAACTACACCACCCGGGGTGCCCCAAATGAACACATTCTTAATATCCTGAGTATGATTTGCAGGAGGCTATGTCCACTGAAGAAACTAAAATGGTAGGTTGAGGCCGGTCTGTGTTCCAGTCTATTGGAACATTTCTGGGGTCAGTTGCATCTTTTGGCGACAGAGATTAGACAGAAGCAACTAAGTTAGGAAGTGTTATGATCTGCTTCTGTTCTTTTTAGGAAAACAACTTTGGTGGCCATGAAAATGATAAACCAGAGTGGGGAGAATTTGTTGGCAAAGAAAACAAGATTAGGTTGCAATAATTCAGTCAAAGAGTAATGAGGGGCACCTTCATACACTTTCAGTGGGAATATGTACACTGTTTCAGAAAGGTAATTTGTTAGTATTTATTAACCCTTTGGAAATCTTTGCTCAAGAGTAGAATGATATAGTTAGAGGGGTGTTCAGTGCAGTAGCAACCCAAAAGTGCATCCAGATAAGGTGGATTACACTGTGATATACTAAACAAAGTAATATTTTTCAACCATTAAAAAGAATTGTAGCCATATATGTCTTACCATGAAAAGATGTCCACAGTATATGTTTTTGTTTTTTTTTTTAAGTTGCAAAACAAGGGGGAATTGGATGAAGGTAGTCAAAAGCTATAAACTTCCAGTGACAAGGTAAATAAATACTAAAGATTTGATCTACGGCATGATGGCTATAGTTAACACTGCCGTATGGTTTATTTGAAAAGATATGGCATGTTTGAAAAGGATCCTAAGGAGACTGAGGTTAATTTTCTCACCAGTCCCAACGGGAAGGACTTGAAATCAACTTTGAAAAAGTGAGGGTAAATAAAATGAGGGTAAAAAAAGAGAGTAAATCCTAAGAGTTCTCATCCCAAGGAAAAATCTTTTTCTTTTCTTTTCTTTTTTTTTTTCTAATTGTATCTTTTGAGATGATGGATTAAAGCATTGCACAATATACATATACACAATATATGGAAGTCCAGTCATTATGCTGGCTGTACACCTTAAAGGTACAGAGTGCTGTATGTCAATTACATCTCCATAAAACTAGGGGAAGAATTGCAAAGTGATATGTACAATATAAACTCATATTTGTAAAAACAAAAACAAACTTTTCTATTTGGCTGTATTCCTATAAAAATATATATATCAAAATGGTAGCAGTCATTCGGATATATGAAATTATTAGGAGGTCCTCACTGTCTATTTTTTATACTTGTATATAGTTTGAATTGTTTGTAGTATTCAAATATTACTTCGTAATCTAAGAGAATACTTAAGACTTTCAAAACAGAGAGAGCTGGATTAAGGCAGAGTGGCCCCAGGCTCCAGAGGGAAGCCTAGAAGCTGTAACCAAATTAGATTGGAGTTGATTTGTTATTTGAGGGATAGAAGAGATTAAGGGAGAGGAGAAAAAGTTGAAGGTGACACCACTTTCTAGCTTGGTGTGTTGCTTGTCTGATGATTCTAGTAATAGAAATAGAGAAAAGAAAAGGCAGAGGAGAATTTAATTGAGGAGGGCGAGCTTGTGAGTTTCATTTTGGATTTAAGGTTGAGGGTCCTGAAGAGACATTTGTACACTTGCCTTGAACCACGCTACTTTCCAGCAAGTCATTAATATTTTTGATGTCTTGGCTGGTTGATGTGTGCGTATGGTGGTGGTGGGAGGCAGGAGTTAATATTTTTAGAGATTAACATTTTGATCTGTCTTGATCCTTTTACTTTCCTTTCATTCAGACCCTGAAATTACTGCTGGAGGGAAGGAATGTGGCATGGCCTGTGAAGTTCTGTTTTTTGGCTTATTTCCCTCCTCCAGCTTAGCCCCAGAAGAGGGAGAAGATTCTTAACTGTAGGAAAAGTGTCTTGGCCAGAACAGGTGAAAGAACATGGCTATCCTGGACATTTTTTTGAAAAGAGATTCTAATAAGTTGGAGAGAAAGAGGAGAGGAGTGTTTACAGGTTTGTGGGGAGAGCCAATGAAAGGACTCACACTCCACTTCTTGGGCAATACTGCTAAGGAGACAGTAAGACACCCAGCCAAGGCTGTAGGACCCTAATGAATAGGTTCACCTCATTGACAGGAAGGGTGGAGGGAGAGGGATGGAGGGACAGATGAGTGCAGGAAGAATGACTTCAGAGAAGAGATGACTGTTTATGGCTACACAAAAGGCTCAAACTGTTGCCCAGAAACACCAAGATCACCACACCACACCACGCCACACCATGCACACTGAGACCTAGCCTCTTTTCAGCAGTCAAGGAGGATGGATACTTCAGGACCAAGGGGTATCCTCAGTTCTCCTTCTGTCCATCCACCCAGTATCCTGGAAAAAAAATCACTGGGAAGGGGATCCTAAAAAGACTGATGTTAATTTTCTCACCAATCCCAAAGATTAAGGATTTGAAATCAATTTTGAGGAAATGAGGGTATATTTTTGAAATATTTGAATTATGTACTGAGATTTTTACCAGCTAGCCCAGATAAGATGGAAACTGTTCCAGATCTCAGAGTAACC
The DNA here is from genome assembly GCF_002201575.2 of Neomonachus schauinslandi. Lineage (NCBI taxonomy): Eukaryota > Metazoa > Chordata > Mammalia > Carnivora > Phocidae > Neomonachus > Neomonachus schauinslandi. The sequence goes on from NC_058404.1 coordinate 29,974,331, forward strand.
AGATACACATGTTCAAACAATTATGAAAAACATAACATATTTTTATCAAGAAATACATCAGTAAGCAAACTTATGACCTTGCCTCATCATTCTTGGTTCTCATCAATACGTACACACCATGCATACACGTGCACATCATTCTGTGGGATACAGAGACTCTTTAGAAACATATGTATTATGAGTGAGTAAGAGCTGCATATAGCCCCAAAGTTCTGTAGAAAACCTCTTCTATAATATTGTAAAAATATACACTTGTTCTCATTATTTTCCTGATCATCACGGACACTTCTGACCAGTTTTATAGCCCTAGTGATGCACATGTGTTTCATACTTAAACTGAAAGGAGCCACAGTAGCTGGATGATTTTAAGTCTCTTTCCCTCGGTGGGCTTTGAGAACTTTGGTGAAGCGCATCCAAATTATGATTTGTCAGGTGACTTGCATGGCTTGTGTTTGAGTCAGTCGGACGTAGTCACTGATAAAAAACCAGGAGCTCTCAAATGAGGCAAGAGTCTTGTAACATTAACTACACTATGTAAAGGTAAAGGTGCACTTTAGAGGAGATTTCAGAGCAGATGAGGAGGTGATGGGTAGCCATTGGGTTAGGAGTGCGCGGCTGTGACCCGGAATGCAAAGTGCAGCCTGAGATAAAGGACCTGAGATGTTATGGCTGCTAAGGAACTAGAGTCAAAGGACGCAACCAGGACCAGTAGGGTGGGACTGGCGTAGAAGCTCCAGTCTTGGGCTCGACATTGTTTTGGTTTCCTCAGTGCCAAGCACATGCCAAGTGGGCGGCTGCGACGTGATCAACAGACAGGCTGTTCTATGTCACAGGCTTCCAGCTCCTGAGCTGGCCTTCCTTATTATTCGGGAACCAGGAGAAAGAAGTGGGAGAGAGGACACTGCATTATGGGGGAATGTGGAGAGTGGAGAAACTTCTACAGGAATTGGAATTTAGCTGGAAAGGTATTTCTGTTTGATACTCATATGAGCATACATATTTAGTCAAGGTATCTTGAATTACTTTTCAAATAAAATTTATTCAAATGATTTCAAAAGTCCTGTCTACTTTTCAAAAGGTTTTGATGTAGGCCTTATACTTTAGCCAGTTAGCATTACTACTACTAATTTGTTAAAGTAAATTTGACGTTGGGGGCGCCTGGGTGGCTCAGTCGTTAAGCGTCTGCCTTCGGCTCAGGTCATGGTCCCGGGGTCCTGGGATCGAGCCCCGCATCGGGCTCCCTGCTCCGCGGGAAGCCTGCTTCTCCCTCTCCCACTCCCACTGCTTGTGTTCCCTCTCTCACTGCCTCTCTCTGTCAAATAAATAAATAAAATCTTTAAAAAAAAATAAATTTGACGTTGAAGTACAGAATAATGAAATATAAATTTATATCATAGCTTCATGATCCAAGAATTTCTTTCAATAGTTGTCATTTTTTATAGCTTTTTGATAGTGGTGGTGGTGGTGGTGGCAGTGTGGGTGGAAGGTTTTTTCCCCCCAGTTTTATTGAAATACATAGATTATTCCTGTAGCTGTGTAATTTATAATAGCTTATACTTTTCTTTGCATTTCAAAAGGACTTGATAATAACAGCTAAGATTGACTGAGCATTTATATTATGTCCGACATTCTTCGAGGTACCTTTATCTCCTTTATCCTGTACAACAGCCTTAGATGATAAGCGCTTTTTATTAGTGCCTTTTGTTGATGATGTGAATGAAGCACAGAGAAGCTAGTTAACTTGTTTGAGGCCACACAGCTAGGAAGTGGCAGGCCAAGACTTGAAGCCAGACAGGTTGATTTCAGGATTTAAAATCTTAAATACAATACCATATTGGCTTTTGTGTACGATGGATGCTTCTGAAGGATTAGTTGAATGGGTTAGAGGGAAGAATATCCATTTTTTCCTTTTTATAGTCTTGGGCTGTTCAGATTTCTTTATAATAAGTGTCCTTTTATTTTGTAACTTGAAAACAACAAAAAGATGTAGAAGAAACGCATTCTTTTAAAAATAGTGTCAGGGTATCTATTTTGGTCTAGTTTTTTTTTTTTCCTTTTATTTGTTTTAGTTTTAAAATGATCCAAACCAAGATAGGTTCATGGGAAAACTTGGGACAACAAAACTGTGACCTTTTCTATAAAGACAGAGAGGTATGTAAGTAAGGCCATTTTAATGACACCAGAATAATGTCAAATCATGGGCAACTGTTTTGTAAAATAGTTTATTTTAGGTAATTTTTTGTGTTCATTGGTGTACTGAACCTTGTATAGGTATTTATGCTTAGGATATATATGTAAATCTTTTTAGTGGCTCCTTTTTATTTGTGCTTCTCAACATGTTTAAGCAAGTGGAACCTTTCCATATAAGGGGCAAAAGAATGTGGGGCCTGAGACAGGCTGACAAAGAGGAAATGCATCCTGTCTGAACAAGCAAGAAAAAGGGAACGGAGAATAAAAATTCTTGCAACATGTAGCTCTTTAGACAAAAAAATAATGTGGCCATCATTTCTCCAACAGCAGTTGATTTGTCACTTTAAATAAAAGGCCTAGAAACACGGCGAGACTAGAAACGCCTCCCTGGGGCTCAGGCTCAATCTGTCAAATGGGGTAATGTGTCAGTGAAATCAACTGCGTGACCTAAAAACTCCCTTCCAGTTCCACCTTCCTCTCAAGCTCCCGGTCTGGTCTGTGGATACATGTGTCCAGCCAGAGGTATCGCTGGATACAGAAAAGTTTGTCTCTTCTTTGAGAATAGAATTAAAAGCTTTTTTCATGCATACCGGTGAAACTCTGGGTGAGAAAACAAACCTTTGTGGTAGGGAAAGAGTCCAGTTGACCTCTGACGGCACAAAATGTAGTAATCCAAGTCAAATTACAAATTTATTTTATTTTATTTAAAGATTTTATTTATTTATTTGATGGAGAGAAAGAGAGAGAGGGAGAAAGAGCACGTGCACAAGCAGGGCGAGCCAGAGAGGGAGAAGCAGGCGGGGAGCCCGATGCAGGACTCGATCCCAGGACCCTGGGGTCATGACCTGAGGCGAAAGCGGACGCTTAACCGACTGAGCCACCCAGGTGCCCCCAAATTACATATTTAGATGGACTAGGGAACTTACTGATTATACTATTTTACTATTGCAACTCAAATAATATTCCACATCAAAATGAGACCCTCTGAATGGGAATGGGACGAACCAACCGGTGTGTAAAATGCTCTAGGAATATTTTAATACTCCTCAAGGCCCAATGATGACCTGAAGATGTTGCTGTACTGATTAGCAGTACTAACGGAAAGTTTTTCTAACACGTCCATAACCTCCAAACGTTTTCCAGCTGTATACTGTAGCTCTCAGGGATTGGCAAGGCTGCATCAGAATATCTCTTTGCCAAGACTTGTCTGCAAATTCTTAACCTTTTTTTGTTTGCCAAGAACAAAGAAAAATTGTTGTAAACTTAGCTGCTGCTGTAACATACCAACGGTCTTTTCTGAAAATGCAAATTAGACAAATAAGAATCATTACATCATTTGCAGCATGCGGTTACATTTGGTTTCTGCTATTGTGTGTATATATTACTTTCATACCTAACTTGATATATTTTATAGTGTTTTACCATTTTCAAAGCACTTGCATATGTGAGTATCATTTGATCTTCTCTGAGACTCAGTGTTTCTAATGTACTTCATGTTCAAAAACATTTGATGCTTAAATTTATACGGTGCGTGCATGATACAACAAATGTTTTGATTATTGTGGTATGGAAAATTTTATTATATCCCCAAATAGAGGTTACACATATTTGGCAAAGTATGGCCATTGTTGATTTTTATTGCCACATGAACTGGATTTTCAAATACTACCAAATACATCTGAGTATTTTTCTTTGCAATGCCAAAGCATCATTTAATGGACGGTTGCTTGTGCTGGTATGTGGGAAATAACCAAGTATTTTGGTCAGGTGGATTACTACTAAAGATTTTATAAGGCTTAAAAATTGGGATATACCAGAAACTTCATTTTTAACATATAGGTGACTAATAAACCCCTTGCTTCAAATAAAACTGTACTTTGGGTTGCTCAGATTTTATTATTGTTCTACAAGGTGAGAGTTGTCAGTTCACATTCGTTGTGAAGAGAGAATTTATCAAGAATAGCAATTCAGGGGCGCCTGGGTGGCTCAGTCGTTGGGCGCCTGCCTTCGGCTCAGGTCATGATCCCGGGGTCCTGGGATCGAGCCCCGCATCGGGCTCCCGGCTCCGCGGGAAGCCTGCTTCTCCCTCTCCCACTCCCCCTGCTTGTGTTCCCTCTCTCGCTGTGTCTCTCTCTGTCAAATAAATAAAATCTTTAAAAGGAAAAAAAAAAAAAGAATAGCAATTCATGGTTTTGTTTGGTAAGTGACTACTACACCCCCAGGATGGGCAACATGTTCTCTAGAGGATTCGAGAGACTTCAGAGAAGACTGTATTGAAGATCTGTGGCAATAAGGGTATATTTGAGTAATTCTGTAAGTAAAAGTGGGTAATTTTATGTCAGAATAAGATTGTGCAATTTGGCTAAAACCTGTCACATTCCCCCCATCCGCCTGATCTCACCTGTCTGAGGCCAGGCGTGGTCTTCCTGTGCAGTTACCCCATGCAACAATATGGCTGGAGTCTGAAGTGAGTTTACTGTTCCCCAGACCTGTTGCCTTCTTTTCTCGTCCCTGAACGCCCCAAGCCCCTTGCAGTTTTCTCTGTCTGGAGTACTTCTCCCCATACTCTTTGTAAGCTCCTACTTACCTTTAGGTCTCCATTTAAATTCACTTCCTTGAAAACCTCTTCCTTTGTAATAAAGTTTATTCCTCCCATTAGACATTTCCAAGGACAGAACCTCCAAGCTGGACACAAGCGAGGCTAGAAGAGGGAGATTTTGTATTAGCTACCACACTTGGCAGGAATGGGACTAAGAGTAAGAAGCTTCGTCGAAAGAAAATAAAGAATGTGTTTATGTGTGTTTCTCTCAAAAGCCTTTATTTTATTTATTTATTTTTGGGGGGTGAAAATTGTGTTAACCAGTGTTGTGTTCCTGATGTGCACACATTAACATGTCCAGCTCTGTGACATTTACAAGGTTAAGGGCAGAGACTTCGTAAAGCTTGAGATTTATTTCAGGAGATAACTAGAGGTTATCTAGAGATGTTCTATGTAGAACCATATATCATCTTCTGTCTAGAAGAATATAGTGAGGTGCTAGATCACATGACATAGGGCTGGCCTGTATGGGGGTCACTGGAGAGCTAAGACAGGATTTCTTGAATCTGTCTTTCCCACAGTATTCACTTGGCTTAATACATTATACTTCCTGAATTGTCCATAAAATAGATAAAGCAGAAATATATGAACATATTACCCTATAAACACAAATTAGTTTAAATGGTCTGTAGCAAAGATCAAATCCAGGATGGAGCACAGGGGAAGAAAGCAGGGGCTATCTGGAAGTGAGACCCAGGACAGGGAAACACTGTGTGGTATAAAAAGCCTGGGTGTCAAGATATAAGGAAAACATGAAAAAAGGGAAAGGAGGCTGCCAGCACTGGATATAAATATTTATTTTCATATTTCACAATCCTGTCCTGGTGACAGATTTTCAGGCCCTTTTCTGAGGACTCATTCTCCATATTCTTTCCATGCTCATTCCTTTGATCCTTATCATGCTCACTGTTCAAAGAGCATCTCAAGGCAGAGTGCATCTCAGACATGACTGCATTGTCACCTGTCCCTAGGATGCTTGTTACTTCCGTCGCCAGAACCTGCCAGGAAGGCTTCCCAGAGCCCCCGAGACACAAAGCAGCATACCTCTGAAAGTCCAGCGCCCGGATCAGAGACAGGGGAAAGTTCTATTCCAAAATCCCATAAAGAATCACCTAAGTCCTTGCAATATCGAATCGCAGTGGTGGGGGTGACAAACAGATCTATAGAAAATTTGGAGTGTGGATGGGAGTGAGGCTCAGAGTTCCCGTTCCTGCTGTTTAACTCCCACAAAAATGTAACTTGCACAAAGAGCAATGGCATATGATGTGTGAGGGAGGGGACTGGAGATGCCCCGAGCTGTGCAAGGACGAGGGCATTTTTGTGACTATGTAACTCCGCCGAGGACCGTGTTTCCCAGTGGCTATTTCCATAAAGATGCAGAGAGAACATAATTCACAGGCAGAGGGTTTCATTGGAAGCTGGGGGGAAGGAAATGAGAGGAACAAAACCAGACAAACAAAAGAGTCGACTCTAAAGATATGAATAGGATTTGGTGGCCATAGTAATTGTGTTCATAGTGAAAAATCTGGTTGACTTCACGGAGAGTTTATTATCCGATGTACTAACTAATAGACTACTGAGGATAGGTCTGTTATTAAGTAAATCATAAATAAGTTTCTCATATTAGCCTTTTTAATACTGTGGCATTTTAAATAATGAGTGGTGTCATGAAAGTAAGTTATTATAATAGCATTGTAATGTTTTTTTTTCTCTTGAGAGCTTTTTAGATTTTGAAAATTTTTTCCAGATCTGAAATAGACCTACACTGAAAGACCCTTGAATGTTGCTGTATAATGTGGCTATTATTTTAGAGTGAATTAAAGTTAAATTAGTTTTAAGAATTACTAAACTCCTGGATGTAACTGGAGCATATCGAAATCCTATAAAGGAAAGCAAAAAATGTTTGGAAAAAAAAAGCCTGGTGTAGCTTTGTAGTTAGGGCTAGTTTGCTCAAATGACACTTTAAACATTAAAAACTTTTTAAATGTATTTATTTGATGGATGTCTCTTGCTACAAATTAGAAGCTGGAGTTTCATTAAGCTAGATGTATCATTTATAAATGATTTGTTTTGTGGAGGTAGGCGTTACCTTGTAGAAACAAGTGGCTTCAGATAAGAATATCTATGAAAATAATCATAATAATTAGATTTCATGTGGGATTTGAAACAGACTTGAATAGAGATTTCCACAAACCAGATTTCCACTGGGGGATCCTAAAAGAAACTAATGGTAATGTGGCACACATGAGTGTTATTTTATTTACTGAATTTTAAATTAAAATATCTGGGGCGCCTGGGTGGCTCAGATGGTTAAGCGTCTGCCTTCGGCTCAGGTCATGATCCCAGGGTCCTGGGATCGAGCCCCGCATCAGGCTCCCTGCTAGGCGGGGAGCCTGCTTCTCCCTCTGCTTTTGCCTCTCTCTCTCTCTGACTCTCATGAATAAATTTTTTAAAAAATTTTAAATGAAAAAAATAAAAATAAATTAAAGTATCTGATCTGGTGATATAAAGGACACCTAAAGCTTTCTGTCTGATAACACAAGGACCTACAAGATCAAATCAAAACCGAGCCAAGCAGAATAGTTTCGCTCAAAGAGATTTGAAATCTGTGATAGATAAGCTTGAATTTTTCAGTCACCTTATTTGATCGAAGGAACTTTGTCAGGAGATCCCCCAAACCTTTATTTCCTTCTTTGTGCCACCCGGGTTTCTTATGTGTTGGAGACACGCAAGCAAAATATGAAAGGGGTAGATTTTTACTTCTATTTTTCACATTTTCATAACTGTTCTGTTTCTCTTATGCAGTGTTTGCAGTACACACGTGTAAACACACACACACACGCGACTCTTCAGTCTTCAGCATTTACGGTCTAAAGAATAAAAATGGAACCAATGTAATAGAGTGTATAATAGAAGGGGCTTGAGCCCTGCCTTGCCACTCAGTGCTGGTGATGAACTTGGATAACTTACTTCACTCAAGCTCTTCACGTGTAAAATGGAAATAAGAGTACTAATGTCATAGGGTTGTTGTGAAATTAAAATAGGATGATATATGTAAAGCTCTCACCACAGTGCCAGCAATCTAGCGAGGAGCCATAAATGGTATTTATTCTCACTACTCTTTATATATAATATTACATCATATGGAAATATAGTGAAAATATTATTATAGGCTGTATCTATATGACAGTAAAGATAAATGGGTATATAATTCCTTTGGCTTTGTTAGTTTTGTCTTTATAATCCTAAAATTTTAAAAGATGAGGAAAATCAAGGGGTCCCTGGGGGATTCAGTGGGTTAAGCGTCCGATTCTTGATTTCTGCTCAGGTCATGCTCTCAGGGTCTTGAGATTGAGCCCCCCATCAGGCTCCACAATGGGTGTGAAGCCTGATTAAGATTCTCTTTTTCCCTCTCCCACTGCCCCTCACACCCCGGCCTGCACGTGTGCTCTCTCTCTCTCTCTCTCAATAAAGAAATAAATGAGGAAAATCTAAATGATTGGTCAATTTGGGAATCAGATCTCTTGTATTCTGCTTTTTTAGTGCATAGTTTCCCAATATTTAATTCTGTAAATGCAGAAGTTAAGGCATTGAGATTGGAATTATTCATGATCATGGAAGAAGTTCACGGTGGGACAATAATAGTGTGCTAATCAAACCAAGCTGAATATTCCTTCATGAAAGTAATTAATAAAGAAGGTACTTCAAAGTGTTTACATAAGAAAATAAATTGGGAAAACAAAGGTGAAAGACAAAGTAGATATATTAATATTCATTTCCATGAGAGAAATAATGAAAGATTAAGTCTAAAAAATTATTTTTAATATTATGAATTAAAGACCTCAACCTAAGTCAGGTATTGAAGAAAAAGATGATAGCGTCAAAGATTTAAATTGAGTGAAAACATTTCAGGAGAAGCAGTTTAGGCCATTCTTTTTTTTTAAGATTTTATTTTATTAAGAATTTATTTATTAATTTGAGAGAGAAAGCACAAGCAGATGGAGGGGCAGAGGGAGAGGGAGAGGCAGACTCCTCTCAAGCCTGATGTGGGACTTGATCCCAGGACCCTGGGATCATGACCTGAGCCGAAGGCAGATGCTTAACCGACTGAGCCACCCAGGCACCCCAGTTTAGGCTATTCTTAAAGAAAGAGGAAAATAAGTGGATTCAAGCATAGCTTTCTAAAGAAAGTCTGGAATAAAAAGAGTTCTTTTAACCTCCTCAATTAAAAGTGGTGCTGGGTGTGCCTAACTAAAATTCCACAGGATAAACTTTTTTAGTTCACCTCTATCTTTCTTCTTCTTTTAGTTGATATTTTATGTGACTATGAGAGCTGTTAATAAATACATGGCAGACAGTTGGAAAGAGATTTCCTGAAATAAGGACCAGATGATAAGTATAAGTAAGTATAGTGCTTGTTTGAATTATGTTCAGAAGAGGGTGATGATATTCTACAAGATCCACTTTTTGGCGACCAAGTCCGAAGGTCATCTCCATTATAAATATTTCCCATGTGACTCGGGTTTACTCCATTTCAGAGAGACAATCAATCCCTTGGGAGTCTGTGAAAGGAACTGTTTGAAGCTTCGTCTACGCCGTGTATGTTTCCAAACAGAGGAAGGGAATCACTGAGATGGGCACCAGAGAGACTGTTTTCCTGGTGGTCCTAGCTTCCCCCAGTAGAGCTCCAAGCCCTCAGAGCCACAGCTAAGGAGTCCAGAGCCTAGGAAAGAAAGACAAGCAATGCTGTGCTCCTTGAGGTAGAGTGGAGAGCCCAGAGCCATACCCGCTCAGTCTTGCCCTGAGGCTGCCTCTGTGGAGCTGCTGCAAGTCTTTTGTCACAAGTCGATCAATTTTTCCAGACAAGACTATTCTCATCTTAAGCCTGGGGTGTGTGTGCGTGTGTGTGCGCGTGTATGAGCTAGATTGCCCGCTTTCCGGCAACTTTCTTAATTTCCCTATTTTCAATCTGAGACCTCATATTTGCACTCCTCTTGCCTCGTGTCCCCACGCTCAAAATATCTCTGCTTCCATTTCTTCAGAGAATAAACCTCCTGTCCCCTGGCATGTGAGAGAAGGCTCCATTATCTGCTTTTCAAGGCTCTGAGTGGATCTGCGTACCTAAATGCTTCTCACTCATACTTTCATTCATTCAGTCCTGTCCCCCTAGCTTTCCATATACTGGTGCTTCCAAATCTTCTTTTTTAAAATTTTATTATTTTTATTTTTTTAAGCAGACTCTACCCCCAACATGGGATTGAACTCAGGACCCTGAGATCAAGAGTTGCATGCTCTACTGACTGAGCCAGCCAGGTGCCCCTGGTGCTGCCAGTTCTTGAGCTTCTGTACAGTTCTTCGGCAGGAATCAACTTTCTTCTTGTTGGTTTCCTCTTTTATAGAGACATAGGTTTCAGCTTTTATGGTTTTACTGAGTTATTTATTACAAATCTGTGAGCTTTCCATCTCACAAAATTTTAATGTATCTTACCTACTTTTTAAAAAAAGATTTATTTATTTATTTGAGAGAGAGAGAGCATGAGCAGGGGGAGAGGTAGAGGGAGAGAATCTCAAGCAGGCTCCCCACTAAGCACAGAGCTGGTTGTGGGGCTCAGTGTGGGGCTTCAATCTCATGACCCTGAAATCATGACCTGAGCTGAAATCAAGAGTTATGCAACTGTTTGATCCATCCAGGGGCCCCAGTCTTACCTACTTTTTTTTTTACCTCTTCTAGCTTTTCTTTCTTTTTCTTGGGGTTTTAGTACCAATTATTTCTTTCTTCACTTTCATTTTAGTGGCATCTCAAGAGGTATATTAGTTATCTATTGCTTTGTAACAAATTGCTATGAATTTAGCAGACTAAAACAACACACATGAATTATCTCAGAATCACTGTGGGCCTGGAGTCTGCATGTGGCTTAGCTACACCCTCTACTTCATGGTGTCCTATAATCAAGGTGCCTGCCAGGGCTGCCAAGGTGCCTGCCAGGGCCTCTTCATGTGAAGGCTCAAAGGAAGAAGTATCGATTCCATGCTCCTATAATTATTAGAAGTTTCAGTTCCTTCTGAGCTGTTGAACTGAGTCACAGTTCCTTAGTGACTGTTTGCCAGACATCACCCTTGGTCCCTTATCACATGGCCCTCTCCATATGTCAGCATGCTTCATCAAAGTCAGCAATCGAGAGTTAGCTAGGAAGATGGAAGTCACTATTTTATGTAACTTAATCACAGAAGTGACATCTTACCACTTCTGCTATATTCTATTGGTTAAAAGCATACATGCAAAGTAAGGGCATTACGCAAGGGTGTAAATGCTAGAAGGTATGTTGGGGGCTATTTCAGAGCTGACCTGGCATAGAATATGCATAGGTGATAAACACATGTGTTCAAATCTCTATGTCAAACTGAAAGTCCCCATTCTTTTTCCCATCAAGTATATACCCCTCTCACTCCAATAAAACTGCTCTTCTTAAGGTCAAAAGTGACCTCCATCTTGCAGAAAGCCCATGAACTATCTCAAGACCTCATCATAGGCAAATAACCAGCAGCAACTGCCCTACTGTCTTCTTGAAGCATTTTATTCCCTTGGATTTTGGGATACCTCACCTCTCTGATTCTCTCCCTCCATCCCTTGACTCTGAGTCTCAGGCTCCTTTGCTCATTCCCTCTTTTCCTCCTGACCTTGAAGTGTTGGAGGGCTGCAGGGCTCCATTTTCAGTCCTCTACTCTTCTGTAATTACACACTCTACCTAAGAAATGTAGTTTCATAGATTCCATCTTTATATGGGTTACTCTCTAATTTGTGTCTGTAGCTCCAAACTTTCTCCTGAGCTCTAAGCAGTGTCCAATTCACATTTGCACTTGGGCATATGGACATCTCAAATTTAACCCCCTAGTGCAGGATTCTTGATTTTCTTATTCTTCCTCCCCCGACCCAATCCCGCGCTGCCCAAATTGATTCCCATTTCAATAAATGTCACTATCTTTACCTAGTTGTTCAGGTGAAAATCTAATCGTCTTTCTTTGCTTCTCTTCTTTTCTTTACCCCTATACAATTCGCACTCAGCATGTCCTGTCAGCTCCACCTTCAATGTCTATCCATACTTGAATCATTTCCCCCCAGGCTGCGGTCACCCAGGCTCCCTCACCACTGTCTCTCAAGTGGATAATTATATTAACTTTGAACTAGTCTTCCTGCCTTCACTCTTTCCCTCTACAATCTGTCCTGCATTTAGTAGTTAAGAGTGGTCCTCAGAAAATATAAATCAGGGGCGCCTGGGTGGTTCCATTGGTTAAGCAACCAACTCTTGGTTTTGGCTCAGGTCATGATCTCAGGGTCATGACCTCAGGGTGGTGAGATGGAGCTCTGTGTGGGGCTCCATGCTCAGCATGGAGTCTGCTTGAGATTCTTTCCCCTTCTGTTCCTCCCCCCTGCTCGTGTTCTCACACTCTCAAATAAATAAATGTATATGTGTATGTGTATATACATATATATGTATGTATAAATCAGATCAGGTCACTCTCCTTTCACAAAACTCCCTGATGACTTCACACACATAGAATTCAATTCAAACTTCTTACCATGGCCTTCAAGGTCCATGAGATCTAGCGTTGCCTTTCTCTCTCCTGTATCCACATCTTCTACTGTCATCCCTTTGTTCATACCCCTCTAGCCTCACTGGTCCATTTGCTGTTCCTGTGTTGCACCAAGCTTATTCTTGCTGCAGAACTTTTATATATGCTGTCCTTTCTACTTGAGATGCTTCCTTATGATCTCAGCATGACTCATTCCTTTACATCATTGAATTCTCTGCTTAACTGTTCCTTAATTAAGGAAGCCTTCCTTGACTACTCTATGTCAAATAGCCAACCCTCTGTTATTCTTTATCCTCTTCCACTGTTTTATTTTTCACCTATGACCACTTGGAAGTGTTGTCTGTGGTTATACATTTAGTTTAGTTGTTTATTGCCTGAGTATGAGCTTTATGAGTGTAATACTTTGTTTCACTTACCATTCTATCCATATATCCCAGAACAAAGCATGGCAGGCTTGCAGTTTAGTGCTGAATAAGTGAACAAGTTGTTAGAGAAGATTGAACTTGTAAGATCAGCTTTCTTAAGCAAACTTGGAGGCAAGAATCCAATTTATTGTATTGTATAACAACATAGATGATAGATAGACAGATAGATGATAGATAGATAGATAATAGATAGATAAGGGATAGATAGATAGATAAAACAGAAGTTGATTTTTTAAAACTTGAATTAGTGATAGCAACTCTACTCATAGGTTGCCATGTGGTTCTTTTTATCTTTGCTCTTTTTCAGAGTAATTCTCCCTCTCCCTCAGCATTGAATGGATAATGGAGGAGCTGTAATTTTGTCAAGGCTTTAATTCACCACAGGACTAGCTCCTGTGTAACTTTTTTTTTTAATGTTTTCCTTTTTTTTTTAATTTAAATTCGATTAGTCAACATACACTGTATTATTGGTTTCAGAGGTAGAGGTCAGTGATTCATCAGTCTTATATAGTACCCAGTGCTCATTCCATCACGTGCCCTCCTTAATGTCTATCACCCAGTTACCCCAACCTGTGTAACTTTCACTGAAATCTGTATTGTGGAGGATTGTGCGGCTCACTCCAATCCTGGCCTCAATTTACAATTTGAATAAAAACATGGCAGGCAGATTCGTCCACTAAACAACTGACTGACACATTTGATAACTGTAGCTTTATAGAATAATCCAGAGCATACATTTTTAAGTACCATTTTCAATAATAAATTACAGCTTAAGTAGCATTTTCAATAATAAATTACATTTTAGACTGACAAGGACGTTGATTATCATGTACTTGAATTTAAATGTGTCTCCCAGGTCTCTCAATTAGCACTGATTTGTGTTTCCATTCCTTCCTACTTCTCCTCAGTTCCATATCCATTCCATGTAGGAAGTTTTCTGGTAACCAGATCCACAAATAATACTTGTATAAAGTTATTTTAGTAAAACTTAGGCTTTTTATTCTGGTAATTATTTTCATATCTTCCAAACTATCTATTAATAGCCATTGAATATTTGGGGCTTAAAAGTCATATTTGGGAGATACTTACTGTCTGTGATTCAATGGAAATTTAGTGCCATGGAATCCTAGTGACATTTCTGAAAAGCAAATCTAGAGAAATCGAGAGAAAGTAGAAAATTGAGAATATTTTATAATCTGCTGAAAGATTTTCCTAATTCAGGGGGAAAAAAACCCAGTCATTTGTAAGTGCTTCTGAGAAAACCATCATATTCTTCACATGTATATGCTTCTTTCTACTTTTCTTTTTCTTTATTTTCCCCTAAAAAGTAATTAAGCATTAGTGCTTAATTAGTTTTAGAGGAGAGATTGCTCTGTTAATTTAGCCAAGAATAGTGAAGTTTCTTACTCTTTCTTTGCCAAACGTTTTCAGTCAAAGTTATTAAAAGAAGAATCTAAAAAAGGGAAACTATGCAAGTTGAATGAAAAAAAAATCCCATTTTCAAATGTTATTGGGGCAGTGTAAAATGATACTGAGTGATCAAATATCTGAAAACATTTGCAACTTTTGGAATCGTTTTAGTATTACTTAGGGTATTGTGTAGACACGGTCTTAGGTAACTTTTTAAGGTATAGGATTTTGAAATTCTCAACTTTAATTTATGCATTTATAAAATGAAAAGTGAAAAATAGTATCTACCTCCTAGAATTATAGTGAAGATTAAATGACATCGTAACATATGAAACCTTTAGCGCAATGCCTGGCATACAGGTCAAAGCTAAATAAGTGATAGCCAAACACAAATAAAATTCTCCAAACAAAATTATATTTTAATGGAGTGACTATAATGTATGGACCCATACAAGCACATTTGAGAATGAAGAAAAGTGCTATTCGTTATTACACCTGGTATCACAGGTATAAACCAGCATGGTCCTGGGCATGCTAGAATGTGTGGCGTTTTTTTAATCAATAATCGTCATAGCAAACAATAAGCATTCTTTTTTTTTTTTTTTTAAGATTTTATTTATTCATTTGACAGAGAGAGAGACAGCAAGAGAGGGAACACAAGTAGGGAGAGGGGCAGAGGGAGAAGCAGGCTTCCCGCCGAGCAGGGAGCCCTATGTGGGGCTAGATCCCAGGACCCTGGGATCAGGACCTGAGCCGAAGGCAGAGGCTTAACGACTGAGCCACTCAGGCGTCCCTAAGCATTCTCTTTTTCAGAGACAGACACAAGACAAGCAGAGCCTTGATTCAATTGTATACCAGTAATTCGCCAAAATGTCAAGAAATTATATTTATTAGGTTTATGATTTAATCAGGGGTTGTGTTCACTACAGTAAAAATCACCCAAGATTCATCAAATACGTCCACAAGCTAACTTGGCTTATATCCGCTCTTCTTATAAATCAGAAAATTCCCCAAGATTTTACTGTCTGCCTGATTGAAGCTATTCTGTGTTCCAAATGTTTTGAAACTGCTTTTTTTTCTTTCCAGAAATGTCCATGCAGTTAAGGTGCTGTTATTTCACAGTGCCTAGGACTTTCAATCAGAAATTCAAATGGCACTTAATGAGAACAAAACATGTTTTCACTTGAGATGCAATTAAACCAACTTGGAGAAACAGGGTGTTTCTAACTAAGGTGAAAACAGCTCTGTTTTTGAAGCGGCTCTTAATGATGTTAGAATTTCTCTTAGAAACATTTGCTTTAAGATATATCACTTTCTAAATTATAATTGACATTATAGATAATGCTATTTTCATGACAAATTTCTTTTCAGTCACAGTGTTTCTTTAAAACACTGATCATGTATTAATAGAAATTTCATGAAGAGTTGTTTATAAAGACTTGTACGTGGGTTTCCCAACAAAAATTTCAGTTCATGCCCAGATATGCTTTATTCATGACTATGGTAATATTTTAATTTTTAAAATGCCTTAAGAAAGAAATAATTTCTGCATAAATTTAAAAAATTTCCCAAAAGGCAAAAATTGCAGATAATTTCCATAGTCTAGAAAAAAAAATTCTGTATGTTGCTAATTTTTTTTCCATGTTTATTTGTGTGTGTTTGGCATTTTATAAATACAACCTGTGTCTTAGTTTACTACATGATGGCATGACTTCCTGATGTTTTTCTAAAACCAAAAAAAAAGGATGCTTCCATTTTCACATTTAACATTTTGTCTTGA
Organism: Neomonachus schauinslandi; assembly: GCF_002201575.2. Taxonomy (NCBI): domain Eukaryota; kingdom Metazoa; phylum Chordata; class Mammalia; order Carnivora; family Phocidae; genus Neomonachus; species Neomonachus schauinslandi. The sequence goes on from NC_058404.1 coordinate 29,990,328, forward strand.
TTTTCACAGTTTAGGTCCATAACACTGTGAAAAATAACAAACATTTTCTTGTGTATACATAAATGCATATATACAAACAACAGAGGAAATACGCAATTTCCTAGGATAATAACATTTGAAGACGTCATTACCAAACAACAACAAAAAACATTACTGCTGTTAAGAGCTTGACCTTGAAAGTATAATCCTAAACTTCTCTGTTTAGAAGTCGCATGTAATCAGGATATGAAACTCTAGAAATTTAAGTAGCATTAAGAGTGAGTTGGATTACTTATGTAGCTATAAGAGACCTTAATTTTAGGCTAGATCTGCACTGGGCAATTAGTTAAATGTTTTGACTGGATTAATTGATTCTAGTGAATTTAACTTGAATAATTAACCAACTGTGTGTTATTTCCCTCCTCTGATATACTCACAGAACAGGCTTTTAGAATCATGTAGAAGCTGAGATAATCTCTTTTGAATTAATATTGTGTTATTACCATTAAAATTCTTCACTCTAACCGAAAATAATGATCTTAACTCTATCCCAAAATAATTACCTTAAATAGAATACATTTAGCAATTTTAAAGAGAAAATGATTAGGATGGATCACATTTGAACACTATTAATTAACTAAACACCTAACAAATGGACTCATTTATTATCCATCAAATATTTTCAATATACCTAACAGGTAAAAAGTGCTATATTCAGTACCATGAAAGATATAAAATTTCAATACCGTAGAATCTGCCCTCAAAGAACTTAATACCTGTGTGTACATTTAATATGCATTCATCATCAGGGAGGCAGATAGATCTTTGATCAGTGAATTTGAACCGTATACTCAGGCATGGTCCTTATTTTCTAGGATTTGCAACATGAGGAAGAAAGATTAGGCCTAAGAGTAATGTTAAAAATACTAATTACTTTTGTACTCTGGACCATTTTTACAAGAAATGTATGCAAGTAGAACTGCAATTTTGGCAGTTTGAGTTATTGTACCAGTGAACAAACAGATGTCATTCTCATGACCACAGAAAGAGGACATTCTCTGTACCAGCCATTTGCCCCTTACCCAGGAACTTGGAGAAGCTTTGCAAACGCGTGTGCTCACAGCGTGGTAAGGTGGGGATGTTCTCTGTGATGAGAATGGGAGGATGGTCTAAATCATTTAGGGCTGGTAATACAAAAGCCGTGACTTGAAAAATTTAAAAAAAACCAAAACCCTATTTAGTCAGATGCCAATACAGCAATCCCTAACTGGTAAACTTGTCTGCATTTTTACTCTATTTCTCAAACTATATTTGTATTTCCTCAAAAAGGAGTAAATTTTGGAGGACCTTTAAAAAAATTACTAATACAAAATTACTTCTAGGCCTTGGAAGGGAGCTCTAAAGCTTAAGTTTTATTGGTTTTACCATTAATTTCACTTTATTTCAGATATTTTCAAAACGTGGGAAGTGTGATTGAAGACATATACATCTAATTAATATTATTTCTATCATCACAGAATGGTGATGTTAAAACATTTAGGGATAGCTCATGAGTGGCTTTGACTGATGATCTGAGGCTCTGTTTACAGAAACGTGGATGTCTGAATGTAGTCTAGACAATTTTCCCAATGTATAGACAAATCTGATTATTTCAGACCCCAATTCCAACATGTCTTTCAGAATCCAACTCAATTTGTCAAAACTGTCTCACTGTATTCTTTTATTACCCATTTTACTTTGCCAATATAGTTAGCCTCGGGGCTGACTAAAGCACTGTTACATGATTGAGCATTCTGAGATTGTCCCAGGATTTGAAAATTTTCAGATAATTTTGGTTACTTGGAATTAGTTAACACATACCACAACTTTCACAGAAAGACACATTGGAGCCAAAGTGGCTTTAGGGAAATGTTTTATGATTTAACGAGGTTGGGGAAAGGAGGTAAGTTCATCTACTCATAGTAACATAGTAAATCTTGCTGAAAGGAACTTTTTCTAAATAGCAAAGATATAATTTCACTCCAGCTGATTTTGTGGACTTGAAACATTTTACTCCTCTTTCCTGTCTCCTAAAAGAAATTTCCATTTGGGTTAGTCATACAGATCAAAAGATAAAAACGTATGTACTAAAGCAAGAAAGGCAGGGTTAAACACATTCCTTATCCGTGCCAAAAATTTTGCTGCTTCAGGACCATGGACCTTCCTTAGGAACATGTACACATTTCCCTGATGAATCCTTAGGCTGTGATATATTTTTGACTTAAATTGTTATTATTTATAGAAAAGTTATTTATGTCTGCCATGAACACACATCAAAGTTTATATAGCATTCATCCCTATGGCAGGTGCTTTATCTTACTGATTATTTTGGCAGAAAACATTTACCAAAAATATCCCTGTGAGAAATAAAAACAAACCTTCACCCTCCAAAAATAGAAAAAAAACCACAACTCTTTAGGTCCCCCTTGGACCTGTGGATGAGGCTCATAAACCTCCTTGGAGTTCATTTGATGTTTGTGAGTCTGGCTGAAGCTCAAAGAAAGGGTTGGAGACAGGATAGTCTACAAACCAAGGAGCTAAGATTGCTGAGTCAGGTTTCATCGGCTATCTGTGATAATTTCCAAATTAATTCCCTGAGTGCCTTGTTTTATCCTTTCAAAAACTAAGCCTTATAACCTAAGGTTGTAAAATATAATGTAAGGGGGCATTTTGAGCCTGGAAAGCACCTTGCAGACATCTTGTCAATTATTGACCTCCTCATTTTACAAATGAAGGAAGTCAAGGCTGGGACAGTGAAGTGACCCCCCCCAACCCCAGATCCAGAGAGCTGGGGAGTGACGGAGCTGGGAGAGTCACTCCAGACACCAAGCTGTCTTCTTCCTTGTCCTCCCCAACCCATACCTTGCTGTCTGAAGCACTATGTAAATTAAAATGTCTTTATAACTGCATGAGCTTTTTATTGCTGTGTAACAAATTACCCCAATGGTAGCATCTGAAAACAACACTCATTTATTAGCTCCCAGTTTTGTCAGTCAAAGTCTGAACATTGGCACAACCAGGTCCTCTGCTCAGGGGCTTTCAAAGCTGAAACTGAGGTGTTGACTGGGCTGTGTTCCAATCTGGAGCTTAGATCTTCCTCCAGGATCAGTGAGGTTGTTGGCAGGATTTAGTTCCTTGTGGCGGTAGTACTGAGGTCCCCGTTCTCCTGCTGGCAGTCAGCTAAGGATGGCTCTAAGCTCCTAGGAGCCACCCTCCATTCTTAGGCAAATGGCCCTTTCAGTACGTGACAGCAGCTACTTCAAAGCCAGCAGGGTGATCTTTCTCTTGGGAAAAGGCCCAGCCCTTCTTTGAGGGCCTCACTCTCTTAGGTCAGACCCACTCAGGATGATCTCACTCTTGATTAGCTCAAAGTCAATTGATGATAACCTAATCATAGGAGTGGTATTCCATCATATCAGTAGGTCCCACCCATACTCAAGGGGAGGGCATCAGACAGGGTGTCTACACCAGTGGACAGGAATCTTGCAATCAGTATTAGAAGTCTGTTTACCAAACTGGTAATATTCCATTCATTCAAGTACTAGTTTTCATTTTTACCTCCTTTTCCTCTATGCTGCCTCCCATTGGGCCACTTCAGAATTATCTGTCCTATAGAAAAGCCAAAAAGGGGTGATGAGAGGAGGTAAATTAAGAACGCGTGGTAAAAACTTCAAATCCCTGAAGAATATGTGATTTTTATTGGTTTTCTTTATTCGTTGTAGCCTTAAGTGCCAATGGGCTGGGATAATCCAGAACTCTCTCTTCAGTAATTACCAAACTATAAAATAAATTGCCTATTCTTTTGGCGTAAAGCTCCTTTTAGTAAAGTCGGCTTGGATCCAGAGATGTCTGGGGAAACCTAGCCTGGGTTGGTAGGAGCAACAGAAGCCGGGAGTCAGGGGACAGTGGTAACAAGGAGAGGAGCTCTATTGCGAGTGCCAACTCAAAGCCGGACACTTGACTCACACGAGCTCATTTAATCCTCATAACAGCGACCGGTTACAATAGGTATTATAATCCCCATTTTACTGTTGAGCAGACAGCTGTAAAGCAGGGTCAGCATTCAAAGGTCTGTCTTACTCATCGCTGCTTTCTCATAGACAGGCTTCTCCTCCTCAGGTTTCTCTTCCTCAGGCTTCCCTCCAAGCCCACAGCAGAGACTGTGACCCTCAGAGGCTCTCAGGACATATGGGCAGAGATTGGGGAGGGTAGATGGGGGCTGCTGGGTGATAAGCACTCTCTGAGAGAGAGATCAAGCAATCCAAACATCTCAACTATAGAAAGGGACTTTTTATTTCCCCCTTCCAGAGTTATAAATAAAATTTCCAGAAATCTAATTGAATGCTATACATAATAAATTCGTTTTCCTTATGGAGAAATTTATAAATAAGGGCTTAGTTGATCTTTCTAATACCTCATTATGGTGGTTAATGAATAACAAGTGTTGATATTATCACACCAGTTTTCTTTGTTTTTTACCTGGGGAAATAAGGCATTGAATTGGTAAGCAAGGGACCAAAGTGGATTCAAGTATAAAAATGTAGTGATAGAAACCAAGTGGCTTGTTCTTAAATCCTGCCAACTGTAACTTTGGTTGAAGAAGTCACTGAAGAGATAACTAATATAGAGCTTGGAAACATTGTGGTTACTTTTTGAAAGCCCCCTTTACGTTTGAGTAAAAAGTTAAATTTGGAAAAATCAAAAAACCCGTCAATGGCTGCTGGCTCTGAAATTGAGTTCAGTGTAAATTGTGAATTCTTTGAGTACATTTATATTAGTCTACTCATTTTAATATACATATACATATGTTGGATGTGTCCTTTAAGGAGACACACAGATCACTCCTGGGGCATCAACCCCGAGTAGCAGAGAGACAGACTTGAAAACAAATCATTTTAATAACTTAGGTGCTAAACTGAAGATAAGTATAAGGAAGACTCATGCGGCAGCCATGGTTCTGTTCGAGAGCATCAGGGAAAAATAGAAGAGGTGAGCTTTCACTTGGATCTGGAAGGAAGAGTGGAAGTCTACTAGGCTGAGGAGGGGAAGAAATTCCTAGTAGGAGGAAAAACAGAGTTAAAGGCGTAGAAGTAAGAAAAGATACAGTTCAGCGTGACCAGAGTACCCCAAATGCATGGGAGAAGACAGGAAAGAGGTTGCAAATTTACGTAGCACTTAGATTGGGAAGGACCTGGCTGCCCTCTACAGAGAAGTTTCTACTTTATAGCAAGAGGAATCCAATAGAGATATCACATAAGGAATGACAAGATAATAACTTATATTTTAGAGGATTAAGTCTGGTAGCAGGAGGGAGAGTGACTGGGTGTGAGCACAGAAACAGAAGAAGAGGACTTAGAAAAATCCAGTGACAGAGTGACAGCGGACTTAGATTGAGGGAGAAGTCCAGGAGGCGGTGATGAGGATTCAGAGGTGAATGCGCTAGAACTGGGGCTACCAACTAGCTGGAATCAGGAGAGAAAAAGAAGATGGGAGGAGAAAAATTAAGGATGATGACTAGTTTTTGACTGTATGACACATTTGTTTTATTTTGTTTTTGATGGGGGAGGAAGGGTTGGGGATTACTAAACTGTTCATTTTGAGCTAGTTGGAATATATATAGTAGTTGCATATATATGTATATACACACATTTGTGAATTATCAACATTTGAGATAGCTGGCAGTGAATGACATTTTTATAGGACTATCATGTAGTTAAGGAAATGGTTTTAAATAGTGGGCCATGAGCCAGCCTTTAAAAGACAGGTAGAAAAAAAAGAATTCAGAAAATACAGAAAGTTCTGCCACCGAGATATTATTCTGAGGCCCAGGAAAAGCTTTCAAGATGATGTGTGTATCAGTATTCCTTAGGCATAAGGACTCAAAAGAGAACACTTCATATGCCAATTAGGAAGGCATTAGTGAATTTTGAGGAGTTTCATTAGATTGGTGGTGAGTTGGGGGAGGAGGAGATGGATTCCTTCAGCTGGTCAATGAAAAGGAACTTTGAATGTTGGGTGGTAAAAGGAAAGGACAGGTCAAAAGAAAGGTTTCTGTTATGGTTTCTTTGCTAGAATGGGGAAAGATAATGTTCCTGGAAAAAAAGGGTAGATGGGGTGTCCTGGCATTAGAGATTGGCTGGGTGGGTACAACAACAGGACAAGGGAGGGAAAGAATTGATAACACTTTAGTGAAAATTTCTTAGATAAGAGGAAAAAAAAGTAAATTAAAAAAATGAGTTGAGAAAATATGTACTAAGTTCCTTCCATTGCACTTCTGAGAGGGAACTATATAGTTCTAGCACCCATAGTAAACACTCACTGACATAAATCCTAGCATATTGCTGGTGCTCAGGGGTGCTCAGGGGTCTCTTATGATCATGAAAATAAAAGGGATAGCGGATCTCTACCTCATTCTGTGAGACCATCTTTTGGAAACAACAACAGGAAAAAAAGATTGTGCAATTCCAAAGCAAGATAAATGTCACCTCTTTCTCTTCCTCCCTACAAAACCAGGACTGGTTTGGGCCAGTCTCAAAGACACTAGTCTCAAGTGGACTGATGTATTTTTTCTATGCCCCAATATATCTGCTTTATAGGATCTCAGAGAGTTCCATCGATTCTAGGACCAAAAAAAGATTAGTCACAAATGCTGAGCCAAACATATTCTTAGATTTTCAGTTGGATGTCTGGGGTTCAGGATCACCCCCAGAAGTTCTTTGGGCCCCCCAAAGTCCTATATACTGGTTAAGACTGTGGGCAAGACCAGAGTTTCCTGCGCCATTTAAATTAGGTGGTTTCCATCTTGCACCTATGGGAAAGATCTGGAACAAACCCAATCTTTATGATTAAGCAGAAAAGACAACATTTTCCATAAGAATGTAATCTTCTGCATGGTTGGCCACCAGTTGTTTTTTTGGACGGTCATTTGGTTTCTGTCAAGTTAGCTAATTGTTCTGCTAAATCATCTTTAAAAGATGACTTGCCTTCTTGAGTTGTTAATACTTGTGAAATTATTTTCCCAAATGAATGCGAACTGAAAGATATATATATATATATACACACACACACACATATATATATATTTTTAACACATGCGCACACACAAAAGTTCCCAAACGTATACTGTGTTGATAGTTGGTCTGTTGCAAAGTAACTCGAATTCTAGGCCTGGGTCCAGAGGTGGAGATGACTGTAACATTCCACTGAGAATTTCACTCTTGGCTCTTAACCGAAAACTAGAAATTCCTAGTCAAGTCAGATATATGAAGCATCAGGCTCTAACACGACAAGGACCTGAAAAAATGGGAGGAGGAGAGGGGGAGAATTCATAAAGATTAATAAGAAGGAAGAAATTATGTGGGAAAGAAGGAAAAAGAATAATTGTGATGTTATTATATTCCTGAGCCAGGTACAGAATTTGTGGGTCAGTGTTTCATTCCATACAAGCCCAGTTATCATCATGACATTATGAAGTAATCTCCTGTATACTATATACTATAGTCTGTCTCTTATGGGACATACTGAAGCAAAGAGTTGATCTGTTAAATTACCCTTACTGCTCAAATATTTGAAGTACTAATTCTTCACTCATGACATTAAATTTATATTTTAACATCATTATAAATTTCACAGAGGTGAATCTTTTCACAACAATGAATAAAGTGCCTCTTGAAAGGAAATTATGTTAACCTTGGAGTGGATCTTATGGGGCAATTCTTAAAAGACACTGGTGTATCCGCGTCGTTCTTGGCTATATATTAGATGTGCACAAACTGAGCCCCAAGTATGCATGGAGAAATCCCTTTGTATTTGCCACACAGATATGGATGATGGGAAGGGAGCAAAATATTAGAGGATTAAAACCAAACTCAAAGCTAGTTCTAAGGTGGTTGTGGGGAGCCACTTGCTGCAATGACCAAAATTGGGACTTACCACTGGTCTGCAAAGTGAAAAATAATCTTATGGTGAGGGCAACCTTATATTATGCCCAGCTAGAAAGGGGTCTTTAACCCTGTTAACAATGCTGTGCTTTCATCCATTATCCTTTTGTTAAAACATCCCTGCTAAAACCTAGCTGTTTTATGGGTCTCTCTGACTCCTCACAAGAATCCAAGGGAGGAAATGGAGCCAATAAATGTAATCTACAGGTGAAACTTGCAGAGGCAATTTAGGGAAAAAAGACCTTATCCTTCTTGGGGTTTTACCATTTCACAGAAGTTATCACCTCATCTCCTGAAGTATTGAGGGATTGTACTGATTAGTCAAAACTTTTATTTTATGTGTTTGTTCTTGGAAAGGCTTATTTCAACAGAAGATATCCCAAAGTGTCATGCCTAGTTTGATCATTATTATCATTTAAAAATTTGATCAAATAAACATAAGTACACACAGCTGTATGTATCATCTTTTATACATATTGAAAGTAATTCTATTAATCCTCATCTATCCACCAATTAACAAAATGTATGTAATTGGCTGTGATCAGACAGGTCAGCGCTAGAGATGAAACAAGGAACATGAAATTGTCAGTCTTTGCCTTCAAAGAGATTAATGCCCAGAACAGATCATTGTTTAAAAAAAAAAAATCACAAAAACAATGATATAATAACAGACAAGAGGAAATGTTATGAAGGAGATGCAAAAGTGTGATAGGAGATTAAAACAGTTTTCAAAGGCAGTGGACAGCTTTTCTAAGCAAGTGAAATTCAATTGAAGCCTAAGAGATAAGTGGAATTAGGCAAAGTGCGTTGGTTGTGGAAAAATTCAGGCAGAGGAAACAGCAAGTACAAAGGCACTGGGACCAGAAAGAATGGCCAGCTTTAAAGGCATGTTGCAAAGAGGTCTCCATGAGGCAGAGAGAGGGAGGGATGAAGCATAGTGAGAAAAGGCTGGAGTCAGGCGGGACCTGGCCCTTCAAGGTCATTTGATAGGGTTCTGGGGAGCAAAGTTGGCTGGGCTAGATTTGCATTCCAAAAAAGGACTTCTGGGACTACTGATGTGGCAAAATAGCTAGAGGGAACAAGAGTCCAGGTAGAAAAGCTTTACTATGGTCAAGGCAAAGAAAGGATGAAGGCATGGATTTGGGTGGTTATTAATGAAGAGGGAGGAAAGGACACTGAAGTCAAAATGACAGGACACGGGGAGGGGTTGGATGCAGAAAAGGTGTCAAAGATGATTGCAGAGTAGGTAATTAGTAATCGATTGATAGAAAATGGTGGTATCAGAAGCAGGCTTTTTATATTCATTCTACTCTATTTAAATTCATTCCATTGCAAAACCAGTGCTTACCAGATGCAAAGCATGGTGGTGGGAATCTAATGGATAGCAACAGGAAAAAAGTATACAAAAGGATATATAACCTCTGTCTTTTATAAGCTCACATTCAAATACAATGTTTCTCATTTCCGATAGTGGAAAGAGAAAAATATCTACATATCCACACACATATATGTATACACACACAGAGAGAGATGTATACATACATGTATGTCTGTGTATGTGTAGGAGTACATATATGTATATATAAATTTGAGGTATTTGTATCACATGCACATCTGAATTAAGAACCTGTTGCAAGGGGATTGAGGAAGATAAAGGTAAATAATTAGTGTGGAGGTAAGGAAGAGAAACCAAAAAGTTGCTTGAGACTATGTTCTTAAAAGAAATTAAAATGTTTCAAAAACTATCAGGTCTTCTTCTTCTTCTTTTTTTTTTTTAAGATTTTATTTATTTATTGGAGAGGGAGAGCACAAGTGGGGAGGAGAAGGAGAAGTAGGCTTCTCTGACGTGGGCTTGATCCCAGGACCCCAGAACCATGACCTGAGACGAAGGCAGACACCCAACCAACTGAGCCACCCAGGCACCCTGAAAACTATCAAGTCTTCTCTCTCCACCTTACTGTAGAAGAGATTTATGACACTGGCCCTATTTATCAAATAGAGTCCATAAAAAGAAATTAGGCACTAGTATTCAGCTATATAATCCCTTTTCAATATATGATATATCCCTACAGTCATGCATGAGAATAATCTTATTAATAATAATGATAAATAATAATAATAACAACAGTAATCATCCGTGGATAGCAATTTTTAAAAAAAATCACATAATAAGCATAACAATGTAAGTGTAGATTCTATTTAATGTTGTTTGAACATTATGTTTTTACATTTTTTGTTCATTTTTTGAGGGGATTCTAAACTCACAATTTTGTTACCAAGCTGATTCTCTTCATAGCAGACAGAATATGATTCGTTAGCAATTCTGTCAAATATTTGCCAAAGGTAATGGAGGACAGCTTTCCAGTCTTGCCAGGGCATCTTGTGGGTCAGAGCCCTTTCTTTAACAAACTCAACTTGCATATTGATTCTAATAATCTAACCAAACAGACAGGACAATTGCTAATCTGAATTCCTAAGGCTCCTTTCATCACATTTTCCTCATATGATCGTCTTTGCTTGTTTCAGTTTTGTGTGTATTCCTTTTGATTGCTTATTAATGCCTCCTATTCATAGGGCTAGTAGTATCTAATCTCTAAAATAGTCTGCAATTGTTGTTTACCATTACTATAATGGTGCAGAGGGTGGAATGTTTGCAATAACGAGAGGTGAAGCTACCATGAAGCTAATGAAACTTACTCTTCAAGATCTCTCACATCCAAGGGTCCTTTAATGTTCTTGGACTTAAATTTGTATTTTTAATATTACGGGGTTTTTTTCCCTTCAAAAATAGCCCCCAAATTTTATGAGTCTTGGGCCGTGGAAAACTTATCTGGCCCTGCTTTTCATTTGTATTATAATAATTAATTTGTTTTCATGCCTTTCTCACAGTATTTTAACTTCATGAGAATAGGAGCTTTTTTTTCTTTTTTTTTTTTTTTTCTATTTCTCTACTATCTAGCATTTGGTTCAGTAGGTGCTTGACGAATGAGTAAGTCATGACATTTAGTGGTTGTTTTGGAGCTGACTCTGATGAGTGAGATTTTCTTTTGCATTCATGAATCTTCATTAATGCCAACTTTGTTGCAAAGTTTTTAAAAAAGTAATTATCTTAAGTTACTATGTTTTTAAAAAGTTAAAAGTACCTATTTAATTCTAAATTAATTTCCCACTACTGTCAGTATGCACATATTTTGTAAAAAATGTAATCAATCTTCACATGTTACGTTCTTTCATTTTATTTATTTTTTTCTTTTAAGAATTTTCTTGGGGTATTTTCCAAATGGGAATTACTGAGATAAAGGGCATATTTGATTAGCTTTGTAGATTCTAAGAGTGCTTCTAAAAGGTAAGCCTTGCCAAAGAAAAATGTTATGGCACAGGATTGCATTTATTTTAAGCTGTCATTTAATATAAGATCTCCATGTTGTCTTTATTTCTCAAGTTGCTTATTTATAAATCTCCACTCTATTTTTCAGGAGTTGACAAATGTTGACAGATTGACATATGTTGCTTGAGAGCTGCTAAACCCTCTATGATATATACTCTAGGAGCTAAACAATACATAATAAATTAGGAAAATTATACCATGAAGATATGTCATCATTTCTAAATTATACAATTCAGGTTCATATTTTGGTCTTCAAGGAAGGAAAAATATTCTTCCTCCTTTATCCATCCCCTTTTTCTGATCATTTCCAAGGTTTTTTTAAAAGGAAAAAACCAAACCAAACAACAACAAAAAAAACACCACAGAAAATCATTTGCCACTTCCTGACCATAGAGATGAATAATTTAAGGACAATCTCAAGCTCTTGAAAAATCTCATAAATATTTTAATTATCAAAGAAATGGACTTTTATTTGGTTAATATTTTACCTAATCATAAATAATGGAATAAAATAACCCTCAAAAAATTAACATTAAATAACATAAAGGATAAAGACACATTTAAACAATGTATTAGTAGAAAAAAAGTTTTGGACTCTGTCATAAATTTTCTGACAATTCAGCTGCAACTGACAACTAAATATGACTCCAGAATCCGAACGTAGTCCCAGGAAGCCCTGTCATCCAACTGCCCCTTCATCATCTTTCTTAAATGTTCTTTCAACATTTATCATTGCAATTTTTGTCCTTTTTTTTCCTCTCTAGCATATCAAACCAAAAAAGGACAATTATTGCCTGCTCACTTATACCCAGCTTCCTCCCTTTATATCCCCTCATTCCCCAGGCCTGAGTATTTCCATAGGAATCCTGCTACTGCTTAGTGGCCACCATGTTTTATTATAAAACTGCAATATCAACAATCTTTGGTCCTTCATCCTTAGTTTGGAAAAACTGTCCACTAGTACTATAGATTCCTTCAAATGGAAAACTATCACAAAGTTGTAGGCTCTTCCCTTATCCTCATGGCAAAATTACTATAATAAGGAATTAGTAAGCTGTTTTGAAAAGTAAATCATCTAGACCCAAAACAAAGCTGACTGATAATAATTCCATAGGTATGGGTTTTTACTACTGCCTTCCTGTTTAATTTGGAAAGACCTGAAACTTTTTATTCCAAAATACATTTTTGTTTTATATTCTTCAATTCTAAAATAATGATACATTTGATAACATTTATCTATTGTAAAGCCTGTAAAGGGTCTTATATCTTGGAGTAAAAATACCTTTTTTTGAAAGGGTTCCCTTTTTCTGAATTTTGCTGTTTCCTGCTTGTTGAGCAGTGGCCCCTCCTGGGAAAACAGAGCTATTTCAGCCAACATTCAGATTTCATTTTACATTAGACTCTGTGGAATATTACAGTGCTATTCAGGTTTATTCATAATCTTTCCCCTGATTTCACTGTTTTTATAGCCTAGCAAAATTTATATTTGGTGTTTGTTGAAGGGTCATCAGAAGATACTTGGACATCAAACTTTTTCAAAATAAATTATGATGGCATTACTACTAAAATATCTCTCAGCAGTTCTTATTACCCTGAAGATTAAACAAGAATAAAATTATTATTTTAGGGCTGTTTTAAAATGAATGTTTTTGCCCCCCTCCTTTCCCACATATATAGCAAGGAGGCACCCCAGATTTCATCTTTATTTAAATGGTGGCAATTACAATATATATCGAGAAGTCTGTAAGCATGTAATGCTTCGGTTAGCATGAGCTCCAGAGAAAGGAAAATCAGGAACAAGTCACTTGTAACGAGAAGTAAATTTCATATATGGTTGTTCGTGTTCAGCTCTTCCTGACCACAACCGGAGTCTATCACTGTAAATTAACATTCTAAGTTAGCCACAGCTGTGATATAACTAGGAGGATGTGTTCTTTACATGATTCTGGATCATTCCGTGTGTGGATTACTCTGGCCTCTAACTTTTGTCCTTTGCAGCAGGGTGCCAACGTTTTCTCGATTCACTGCTCTTTAGAATTCTCCACCAGAGGGAGGACAAGGGAAGGAGAAGTAGGTTTCACCCGCAGTTCCGAAGAAAGTTTGAATCCGACAAAGCTAGCGTTAATGAATTAAAGAGCTCTAGCCCAACTCCACCTCTCCCTGCTTGCTTTCTCGCTCGGTAGGAACTGACTGACCACCCCCCCCATCCCCCCAGCTATTGCAGTAATTTTATTGTTGATCGCCTTTTAACCCGGGTTTTATTAGTTCCTTTGAAAATCAAGTTGTAGTGAGAGAGTTTAGGACACCCTCTCTGAAGAGGTTAGATTATAGCTATTTATTTTTTAAAAAGCTAACGATGAGGGGTGCCTGGGTGGCTCAGTCGTTAAGCGTCTGCCTTCCGCTCAGGTCATGATCCCAGGGTACTGGGATCGAGCCCCACATGGGGCAGGAAGCCTGCTTCTCCCTCTCCCGCTCCCCCTGCTTGTGTTCTTGCTCTCGCTCTCTGTCAAATAAATAAATAAAATCTTAAAATAAAAACTAACGATGAGAATTATGACAGGCACGTTGTTCAACACACGAAGGCAGGATACACACACATTCAAGGAGCAAATCTGGGAAGACAGTGCGATCTGACCATCTTTAAGGTTCTCTGAGCCCTTCCTGTGTACCCGGAACAGTCTTACACTCAAATTCCTTGCACACAGTTTGTCTTTGCCCTACGCGCGTGCGGGACTTCCACTAAAGTAGGAAAGGAATGAACCCCAAACTCCTGGAAAAACTGCGAAAGTTCCTCTCCTTCCCGAGGGTTCCAGAGCCTTAATGGAGGGGGGGGGCAGGTGTCAGAATTCCAAACGTTTTTCTCCAACGTCTCTCCGCATTGTAGGGACCGGCGGAGCCCTTCGGGGCTTCCTGGCAGCGGAGGAGAGCGAGGAGTCCCTGGGTCCCTTCCTCGGTCTTTGAATCTCCCGGGGCCGCTCGGTTCGCTTCCCGGGACCGCAGCGGCGGTGCCGCCGGCGGCGGCGTCTCCGCGCAGCTTCCAGCGACCCCTGTCGGGGGTTCCCGGCAGCCGCTCCGCGCGCCGCCGCCCCCCGCCCGGCCAGGCTCGGGGAGGGAAAGGGGCTGCGCCCGGGAGCGCCGAGCCCAGGCTCCTCCCGGTGGCGTGTCCGCGCCTCGGGGTGGGGGTGTGGTGGGGAAGAGGGAGGGGGCGAGGCAAGGGGAGGGGGAGAAGGAGGCGCCAGTCTCCAACCTGCGGGCGGGAGGTGGGTGGCTGTGGGGCAATTGAAAAAGAGCCGGCGAGGAGTTCCCCAAAACTTGTCGGAACTCCGGGCTCGCGCGGAGGGCAGGAGCTGAGCGGCGGCGGCTGCCTGGGCGATGGGAGCGTCGGCAGGACGGTGAACGTCTCTCCCTCCTCGGGCTGCGAGCGCGCCGGGCGGACGCCACCACCGGAGCCGACAGCGGCGGGACCCAGCGCGGCGGGAACCGAGGACTTCCCTGGGCGACAGGAGCAGCCCCGAGAGCGAGGGCGACCGGCTGAAGGAGCGACCGCCAGCCCCAGGTGGCCCGGACCGCACGCCGCGTCCGCGCCGCTCCCCAGAGGCGACAGGAGACGCCCCCGCGCCGCGCCAGTGCCGCAGCTCGGCCGCGCGCTCTCCCCCTCGAGGGACAAACTTTTCCCAAACCCGATCCAAGCCCTCGGACCAAACTTGTGGCGCGTCGCCTTCGCCAGGAGCGGTCCGCGTAGAGCGTGCATTTCTCGGGCGAGATGTCCGAGCGCAAAGAAGGCAGAGGCAAGGGGAAGGGCAAGAAGGACCGAGGCTCCGGCAAGAAGCCCGCGCTCCCGGCGGGCGGCCCGAGCCCAGGTGAGTGCGCAGCGCGGCCCGGCTCCACGATCCTCCTCCTCCTCTGCGGTCGCCTCTCCCTCGTCCGCCCGCGCCCTACGCTCGTGGCGCCTGGCGCTGCTCCCGGGCGTCCGCCGAGCCGGGAGATTCTCGCCCTCGGTGGGGCCGCACCTCACCTGGGCGCCCAGCCCCACACGGGTGCCCGCACCCCGCGCGTAGGGTTGGGGGCGGCAGGCGCGCCCCACGCCCTCCGAGCGTCCAGGTCGCGTAGCGCTCCCTGGCTTGGCCTTTTCCTAGAACCCCGCAGCTGAGCCCAGCCCGGGAGCCGGTCCGGAGTGCGGGAGCCGAGGCTGGGTGCGCGTTCCTTCGGCGCCAGGAGGGCTTTGCACGGGCCCCGTCTGCCCTCTAGCGAGAAAAGCGGGAACGGGTCTCCACTTGGCGTGCCCCGTTTGGAAGAGCCGGGTGGTCGAGAGAGGCCCCGGGAGCGGGTGCGCGGCGGGGCTTGGGCGAGCGGTGTGCAGGGTCGCGGTGTGTGCGTACGTTCACCCTAATTCAGCCCTGAGATATTGGACCTCGGATCAGTTGAGCGGGATTCCTAGAGGTCAGCGAAGCAGATAAAATCTAGCCCAGTGCCAGGAACCAGGTCGGCTCCAAATGAGTTCTCAAACTTTAAATTTAGCAGTTCTGTTTTTCAGGACCTCCTTGATAAATGTCGTTAATTTATGTTGCCAAGAGGTTCCGAAAAGCAAAGTTCATCTAAAATTTTGAACCCAGTTGCTTACTGGTTATATAACAGAATGAAATGGCAATGGAGGCTTTCTAGAGACAAATCTTGTATTTAAAATCAGAACACGGATGTGACTGACAGTTTCACCTTAGATTTCCCTAAGAAGAGCTGATCCTTTAGATATTGTCTTGAATAGAGCAAGCATCCCGAATAAATACTTGCTTATGAGTGAGTGAAGAAGATGCTTAAAAAAGGAGAGGAGAGGGTGACGTGTAAGGGCTTTTTTTCCCCTGTCTCTGCAATTCCCAATTGTTAATTGATCCAGATCCCTTAAGTCACTTAAAGCATCCCCCAACACATTTTATAAAGCACTTCTGAAAATTTAATTCACTGGCTCTAGCTCTTGGTAATACTGTGGCTGAGAAGATAAGCAGAAAAATTTGTCTGTTCCTTGTAGGAAGAAAACAAGATTTGCTTAGTCCTCTTATTGGCATCACTGATAGCATTTCAGAACCTGACTTACTGGCAGGGACCTTCCACAGGTTTTGAGCAAAACAGAAATTGAACAAAGAGTAATTGTTTGGCCACTGACCATTCCTGTGCATGCTTGTATAATAAGATACTGCTGATCAGATTCACCTTATTTACTTCAGGAGGGCATATTGAGATTGTCTTTACTTTTACCCTGTGTTTGGAGACAAGGTATGAAATGGGGAGCTGAATTAGCAACCTCTGTAAGTGACTTTATCTGCTGTCCTTTCAAAAGTCATCGTGGTAAATTAAAGAGACCTTGGACGGAACCCAAACTGTAAAGTTGTAGAGTTATTTGTAGGGACCTTTAGGTGTTCCCCTGTCCTGCCCATGAACTCTGCCTTCAGAAGTTTCTGTGGTCCTCTGTAGGTGGTCTGATGAATTAAGGAGGGGCATTGGTTTGAAGTGGCATCCTTTTTAGGTAACAGGTTTGCGTTTTGTCAAGGGTTTATAGCAGCAGGGCCTTAGCATAGACATTTCAGATAAGCAGGTAGATTTAAGAGCAAGCAGGCATTTCTGTGTCCTGCAGATCTTATCTACGAGGTTGACAACCTAATGTTCTCCTTTGACACTGAGTTCAAGAGCTTCCTCAGTGACTCTCATTCTGCGTTCTAGTCCACAGTTGTGATTTCCTCTAAACCAGATAGATTGGCATTTTTAAGTGACGTTCTCTTTACGATCTTCCTGGAAAATTGAGGTGAACTTGGCTCTAGGTTTGTTTTTAGTATATTTATCTCCCTTTTCCGTCAGGTAGTCCTCATCTTTGGGGAGGAACCTTTTACCTCTTCCAGGGCACCTTGGAGGAGGTAAAAAGTTCTATAAATCATATAAACCACTTAAGAATATTGATTCTTCATTTGATTTGAAAAGAGTGGTCAACTCGAAACCAGCCCTGTGTAAAAGCACCAATAGTATTGCTTTGAAATCAGTGTTTCTCTCCTTGTCATTTTCCTTATAATGGTGAGGGCCGGTGTACTTGTCCTTATCTGAGGGGAATAAGTAACTGATAGCCGTGATGGCTTGTGGGAAAAACTCACACCCTTTTTTCAACTGTCTTTGCACTCAAGTTCTCAGGCGTCCTCCAAAGAATGACTGCTGGTGCCATGACTGTAGTGTTGCCACTTGACATACCAGCCCCGATGAGGACCCAGGAGCTCCCCCATCTGTTCAAGAGCTCCTGTGGTAGTGCCCTGCGGTCCCACGTTTCACCCCTTGCGTAAAGCAGCCACTGAAATTGCATGTGCTGGCTGATGCACTTGCAACCAGCCAGCCTCTCTTTGGACGTTACAACATTACTTCACGACAGTCGGGGGAGATATAATGCTGAGATAACAGCTTCTCGGCCCTGCTGTGCGCTCTATTATATGCAGAGGCATAAACACATCTGTTGGAGGGAAATTTTCAGGGGAAAAAGGCTTCTTTAACTTTCATATGACGTGGGACTGATATGTGATACATACATGGCTATGTTTCATAGCATCCACATTTTTATACAATTAAGTGAATATTGAATTGCACACTATTGGGGCTACAGATGTTCAACAGAATTATCTACTCCATAATAATGGCTCTGATAGGTCCCAAGCCCTTGGGCTCATTGGTTCCTCTTCTTTGCTCAAAATAAGCAACCTCAGCAAATCCTGGGCTTTGTAACACGGATCCATGTGGTACCAGGGGCCCTGTAATATCCTGGGCCTCCTAGATTCTAGACCTCCCATATCCACCCTATTCTAATTGACTTAGCTCAGCAAACTTCCTACCAAAGCCCCAGTTAGAAAACCAGAGGTTTTGTTTTGTTTTGTTTGCTTTGGTCTTTGGCTCTGAAC
Organism: Neomonachus schauinslandi; assembly: GCF_002201575.2. Taxonomy (NCBI): domain Eukaryota; kingdom Metazoa; phylum Chordata; class Mammalia; order Carnivora; family Phocidae; genus Neomonachus; species Neomonachus schauinslandi. Next base: position 30,008,597 of record NC_058404.1, read on the forward strand.
TTCCTTTATGAATTTCCATTTGCTGGTATGTTTTTCTTCCATAAAACACCACAAAGGATTTTTTTTCTCCCCCCCCCCCGCTTTAAAAAAAAAAAAATAACCTGGAACAAATTCATTATCAACCTAAGCTGCGTTCTAGAACTATTGGGTCTTCAATTGTGGTAGAAGGGGCATTTGTGACTACAGGTGAAACTTAGTATACCAAATGGGGAGCAATGGTCCATGTGCTCTCTGGATGACATCACCCACCTGTTTCTTTAAGTGGCTTCCCAGACTGAAGTGCTTGTAAACATTCTGGGATGTAAAGTGTGCTGTCACTAACAGGGCATCGTGTGTTTACGGAGCAGGAGGAATGTCCAGTGGTCTGTTTCAACCTGGTTACTTCTGGCCACTTACCTTCTGTAACTATTCAAAACATTAGATCTTATTCATAGGATGAAATAGGATTTCTTTTGAAGAATTACTTTGAAGCAGAAAGAGTGGGAGAAACTTGGGATTCTATTCTCATACCTATGGAATGATAAAGTAATAACTGATGGAAGAATGAGAAGAAAAATAAATATATATAAATAACCAGAAAACATTGAACGAGTATGAGAATAGGGAATACCTTATACATGCCAGGCACTCTATGGATGCTTTTATATTTTTTAATAAGGGAGCTAATATTTATTGAATATCATAGCATGTCCTAGGCAGGGTAAGAGATACTTTGTGTATTTTGTCACTTGTTCTTTAGGAAGTGCAAAAATGCCTTGCTGTCGGACAGCAAGGAGCGGGATGCCTAGTTCTTAGCTCTGTAAGCCAGATTGCTTGGGTTTAAATCCTAGTGCTACCGTTCCTTAATGGTTTTATGAGAAAGTTACTTAATCTCTCTATGCCTAAATTTCCTTATTTGTAAAAATTGCATAATAATGATATTACTATCATGAAGTTATTATGAGGCTTAAGTGAGATGATCCATGGAAACACTGTAAACAGTGACCAACACTTAGTAAGTGCCCAATAAATGTTCGCTCTGCTTATAAAATTACTTCAGAAGCAAATTGTCTGTGTTTTTGCAAAGGTATTTGACATCATTTTCAAAATTTACCTTTTATGGTAAAAAAATAATTCCAAACCGGCTTTAGATTAGAGTGAGTATAAATATTAATATCTACTCCCTGTAAATATAGAGAAAAGGGGATAAATATGTCAAATACGATAACTGCACATATGTATGATGAAAACGGTCCTGAATTCAGTCTAAATATTGAAAGTAGAGTGAGGTGCAACATAATTTTATCTCTGGCAGAAAAACGTTGAGGTTTCAAGCTATGAGAAGATTTTGAAACATGACTCCTTTTCTGGCAACACTTAAGAGTTGACGCTCAGACCTCACTTTATTATATAGAATGCATAATCTTCTCTTTGGGGACTAGTACAAATTGTAGCAATTGAAAAGGAGAGTGTGTATGAACATTTTCTTTGTTATCTTTTTATCAAATGTAACAGTGTATTGCTAGCGAAGAGCCCAGAATTGAATGCAGGTGTTTCTAAATATAAATAAATAAGGAACATAGGAAATCCATACTCCTCACTATTTGTTTTCTCCCCTCCTCACCAGAAGAGCTGTATGTAGTGTTTCAAGTTCCAGGAGTGTGATGCTTCCCAAATCCGTATTTTATTAACATTCTCGAAGTAGCAAGTTAAATTTGGCATTAACAAAGCCCTGATAGTTTAGCACATTCTGTTAGGACAGAAGAAAACAAACTGAATGTCAGTAGTTGGGGTGAGTGATTTTATTTGCTCAAAGAGACAAGTGAATGGACTTCTCATATTTTAGTTAACCCTAGGGCTTTCCCCTTCATAAACAGAAAATACAAAAAAAAAAAAAATTAAATCAGGTAGTATTGGCCTAAAAACTGATTTATTTTAACCAGAGGAAAATATGCTATAAGGTACATAAAAGTGGAATTTCTCCAGAAGCGCAAGTGATGTTTTGGATCCATCCTAATCCTACACATCTTAATCGTAATCCTGTGCATGTGTCCTTGTAGGAGTTTTAATTTTTTAAAGTGAGCTACCAAGATGCCAATAGATGTCAGTGTTTGTTGCTTTAGAAAAAGTAAGGTGTTAGAAAAAAAAAAAAAGACAGCTTAATTTGTTCTCAGTTTTAATAAGCTAAAGCTGGCTACTCTGAGAAGTTTGATGAGTATTAGGACCCTGGATAACCTTGCGTACTTTGTTAAAGAAAATGTCGTAGTTCCACATTCCGCTCTTCTATTAAAAGATGCCTCTGCAATAAATTCCTGAAAGAATTCAGAATGTAGGCTGAAAATACACGAATCAGCACATTTTTTTTCTTTTTTAAAACGAAGACACAATTGTTCAAGAATGTGGTGAATGTGCTTACGTCTTGTATGTCTTTTGCATTATTCAAACTAGAAATTAAATTATGCATGCATCTTATATCACCTTGATTAAGATTGAACACATACATTTTCGAGTCCAGCTCAAGTGAGATCTGTGGGCTGTGGCCCCTGGAAAGCCAACGGCGACCAGCATTTTCTTCTTTCAGTGTCTTTTCTCGGTGTCACTTTTCTGTGGCCTCCAGAGGGTGCTCCAGGAGCATCACACTGCTAGTCCCCAAAGAATGACTCCTTTTTGCTTTTCTTAAGTTACTTTGATATTCTGGGCAATCTGTGGGGAAGAGGGAGGGCCCTGATTTATTTCATCAGAGTTAGCTGCCTCAACTGGCGTTCGTTTTCCAGCGAGACCAAATAGCCTGAATTCACTAGGAACTCTGAATGGGAACATTCTGATGCATCCTTCTGATGGTGACAATGCCGTTGTCACTTGCAGGGGCATGTCTGTGAAATTAACTTTCACCAGCACTTTTTCCTCAGAGAACCTAGCATCTCACAAGCACCTTTCAGTTGCCCCTTACAGCAATTCCTTTTGAGTAAGTTCAGAGACCTCAAAGCGATTTAGTCATATTTAAAAAGGTTCCCTATGTAGGCATCCGCCTTTGGCTCAGGTCATGATCCCAGGGTCCTGGGATTCAGTCTGGCATCAGGCCCCCTGCTCAGCGGGGAGTCTGCTTCTCCCTCTACCCTTCCCCCCTCCTCATGATCTTTCTCTCTCTCTCACTCTCTCAATAAGTAAGATCTTAAAAAAAAAGCAAAATGTTCCCTTTGGCATTGGAAAAATGATACATGAAAGCACCAAATTGAACAAAGGATTTTTACTAACACATTTGCTTTCATTTCTTCACACTCTTTCCTCAGCTCCTAGCCAAAATTATTTAAGAAACCTTCTTCAATTGAGGTACACATTTTTTGAAAATAGGTATGAAAGATTAAATCCGTTGGATCATGGGCTAATGTTGTAAAATCGTCACCTAGTCCCTGTTACTTGCTCACGATTGATCCCACCCAGCACGTGTCATCTTCAACCAGGAGCTGCTCCCATTATGTTACTCCCTTGCCCTTTTGAAGTGTAGTGTTGTTCATGGTGTTTCTTAGACAAGAAAGGTATTACTGGGGCACCTGGGTGGTTTAGTTGGTTAAGTGGCCGACTCTTGATTTTGGCTCAGGTCATGATCTCAGGGTCATGAGATCGAGTCCTGTGTTGGGCTCCGTGCTGGGCATGGAGCCTGCTTAAGATTCTCTCTCCCTTTCCCTCCCCACGTGCGTGCACTCTCTCTTTAAAACAAACAAAAAAAAGGTATTACTAATGGGAAGTAGCCTTTGCTCTGCCACTGTGTCCCAAACCTTTCATTCCACAGCTTCAACAGGCAGGCAGCTGGCTCCTTGGGCAGCTGCTGAGTTTAAGTTTCAGTGATGTGAGAGTCAGGGAATGTTTTATTAGGTTGAACCATATGAAATTGTCAATTTTGTAGGTCATACGTGACTGACTATATAGTTTAGTATTTGGATTCTCTTTTAGTAGTTTGGCTTTCTGCTTTATGTGTTATTTTAAATAACATAGTAGAGACAACTTTGAAAGAATTCTTACAAGTTTTGGTAATTAAAAGAGGTTAAAAGTCATATACAAAGGAATCTGGGCTAGGAAATCATTGAACCAGTGGCATTTTTCTCCAATAAATAGATCAGGTCATAGGATATCCATATGAAACGAATTTGGCATAAAGTCATAGTATCAGGGCAACTAGCATTTCCCCTTGGAGAGAAGAGTAGCGCGTTTCTACTACGACATAGAACTTTTATTTTATTTGACCTGTTAGAAAACCGTTATCTTGCTTTCTCTTACCCGCCCTATTTCTACAGAGATTACAGAGATGTGAGAAGGAAATATTAGTGAGTGGCGAATAATCCTGGCTTTATTTTATGAGATAATATGACAACAAAATCTTTGTTCAGCTTCATAGTACTAGAGCAACACGATTTTTCTAGTATTTTAAATAACTGAATTTTATTGTCAAGTGAAAATGCATCTCATTATGAATGGCCTATATTGCTTTATAAGTAAGGTTAAATTTAGAGAAAGCTGGTTTTTTAAAAGTGTGTATATTTGTGTTTGTGACTGTAAGTCATCTGTTGTTATATATAACGGCGTAGTTGTAGAGACAAATTGCAATTTTAAAGGTTATGGCAGCTCTTTAGCTATTCCGTCCTGAATCTAAAACCAATCTTTAAAAGGAAATGTCTAAATTCCAATTTGGAATGATTTTTTTTCCCAGAACACATAAATCTTACAAATATAGTGAAATGTTTTGCATACCGAATGTCTTAAATTTAAGGACTCCAGAATTGAAACTTGAAATTCCTACGCATTTTGTGGTTTTTTCAAAACATAGAATTCAACCTTACATAAAAAGTTTGAATATTAATTATACATAGAAACATTTCTCTATTAATGCCCTAAGGTTTTATAACTTAAAGTCTATTTTTTAGCTGTGTAGTAGGTCATTTATTTAGGAATTTTCATTGATATATATTAGGAAATCACACTTATATGTGAGCTGATAAGAATGCATCCAAAAATCAAAGAAGAAAAGAAGTGAAGGAGATAGTCAGCAAGTATTTAAAGGAAAACAAATGTTCATGAGAAGAGAGCTTTCTTCTATGGAGATAAATGTATGTGTTGCTATTTAATGTTTAGAAATACGTGTTTTGTGAATTGAATGTTCTTTCTATTCTTAAGTTTATCAGGACTTAGGAGGGTTTCTGGTTGTCCTTGAACTTGTCTCTTCTCCCCTCTCTGCAGCTTATTCCTCAGACTTTCTGTCCTATCGGAAGGACACTTAGAGAAGAGGATTCGTAACTTTCTCTAATAGTAGTTGATGTAAAGTCGGCTTGAAGATAAGGGAAGTCATTTTGGGCACAGCACACTGTAGTTTTGCGCCTACAATGTGAACATTTGTATTATGCTTAACATGGTTTTAGTATATGAAAAAGGTTGCTTTTTTTTTGGACCTTCCCTTTTCCCTCCCTTCCCTCTCATACTTGGAAAGTGCACTTTCCAGTTATGAGTTTATACTGTATTAAAGGTTATGGATTTTTAAATGAAAGGGTTGTTTTGTGTTTGTGTTGTATATTCATGCAATATACAGATATATAGTAATAAGATTTTTTTGGATGGAGGCCAATGTCATACCCATTTGTAATTTCAGTTAGGGTTGAGCTGAGCCTAAAACATGGACCTATGTAACCAGCATTTAAGTGAAACCCAAATGAACATTTTAAGTCATCATTTTGATGATTCTGTATCTTCTCTCCAAACCCACTAGAGTGAAGGATATACAAAGTAGGGATGGCATTTTGAATCTGCACCTATATATTCCACAGGGAATGGGATGAAACAAAATCCCGCTAAAAAGGATACCTGGGGCCCAGCCCTCCTGGGTGTGGCCCCACTCCTGCCCCTCCGATCCAGCCTTCCCTAAACCAAACAATATCCTGCCTTTCGGCAGCACTCTGGAACTGAGCAGCATTTTGCGTTCTCCAAAAATTATCTGGCTATTTCACCTCAAAAGTAAAAATCCCTTTTTCTGAGTGTGACCATTAAAAAGAGACCTAACTAGCAGGCCAGGTGAGACTTCCTACATTCAAATATAGTGCAGTTCAGAACATAGCAGCAGGAGAATTTGAGCAGCACCAAGCAGATGTTTCTGGGACACCTGAATACTGGCCTGGCTTTTGTGAGTGCTGCCTTCCTCCTGTGGTGGAGAGGGGCTGCTTCGGTTCCATCAGAGCATGGTTGAAGGAGCGCTGTGGTCTGTGCTCTCATTGTGCAGATGTGAGCCCAGACTGTTCCAGCCTCCCCTTTGTGTAACCCGGACAGTGACTGAAGCTTTTAAGCCTTACTTTCCATGTGTATACAGTGTGGAAAATTGTATGTAATTCATGTGGTTGTTCTGAGGAGTAGTGTTTGGGATTGTGCTGGGGGTCGAGTAAGGACTAAATGATTTACTGGGTTTGAATATTAATAAAATCTAAGTATTTTTTCCGTGTTTGTTCATCTGCTGGTATCTTCTTGTTTGTATGTCTGTATCAATGTTGTCAGAATTTTAAGCCCTTCTTCAGAAGACAACTTTACAAATACATGCTGTGCATCTTTTCACGGGGTCTTTTTTTTTTTTAAAGATTTTATTTATTTATTTGAGAGAGAGAGAGTGAGAGAGAGCATGAGAGGGAGGAGAGTCAGAGGGAGAAGCAGACTCCCCGCCGAGCAGGGAGCCCGATGCAGGACTTGATCCCGGGACTCCAGGATCATGACCTGAGCCGAAGGCAGTCGCTTAACCAACTGAGCCACCCAGGCGCCCCTTTCACGGGGTCTTATACACAGAGGCTCTTGTAAGTAGTTATCGTGTTGTTGATAGTACATATCAAATACTTACTTGGCATAGATTCTATAGCTTTGGACCATTGGTGAGAATTAGATGCCAAATACGTAACACATTCATAAAAAGATGAGCAGATATCTTAACGTGAGGTTTATTTATTTATTTTTTTAAAAGATTTTATTTATTTATTTGAGAGAGAGACTGAGAGAGAGCATGAGAGGGGGGGAGGGTCGGGAGGGTCAGAGGGAGAAGCAGGCTCCCTGCCGAGCAGGGAGCCCGATGCGGGACTCGATCCAGGGACTCCAGGTTCATGACCTGAGCCGAAGGCAGTTGCTTAACCAACTGAGCCACCCAGGTGCCCCTTAACGTGAGGTTTAACTTGAACTTTGACCTATAGATAAACCCATTTTTGGAGAATAGAGGAACACTAGCAGTGATATTTTAATGGATTGGTGCAATAATAGGTTATGGGCACTTGTATTTTAAATAATAGACACACACCCTTACTCTTTTAAAATATATGACAATTAGTTCTTTAGATGTGACATTTCCATTCCTTATCTTCTATGTCTTGATGGTCAAGGGTCACTTGAATTGCACATAATGCCTAGTAGAGTACTTTTCAAATGAATACTTAAAGGATAAATGAGTGAGAATCATTTTGCTATATATGTTTATTAACTCTTGTGTTTCCTGAGCTAAGGGATAGATAATTGTAGTGATTGATTGATAAATTGATTTAACTGGAGCACATTGTGTTGTAAGGTATACTAAGTTCATTGTCAAAATTTTTCATTTGTATATTAAGTTGACATTATTTGTATATGTATCAAACCTGCTTTTACATTCTTCTGGTATTTTTGGTCCTCTCTGCCAACAGAGTGACAGTATTTGTGTTAAGCATAGTATTTCATTCTTTAAAATTATAGTATTCTCTATATTCTCCACTTTAAGTTATTTTTAAATAAATAAAAACAGGGAGCCTACTGTGAAGCCCATGAAATGGTAGATTTTTATAAACAGTTATAATAGCAGTAATATTGAAAATAGTTGTCATCTCTTTCTGAGAAAAATACTGAAGGCTGGTATATTGTCTCAGAAGGATTAGTTCAAATACAGAAAATAGATTGTGATTATAATTTGTTTTAGTGAGGTCACCTTGCTATATACTTGGACTCTTCCCTGGGGGGTGATGATGGGGGGAACGGCTCATGCATTATCCATTTTGGGTAAGAGATATATACACAAATTATGGAAATGAGCTAGTGGGTTTGTCAAGAGAAAACCAATTATTTGAATACTGGGTTGAATGGAAAATGAAATACATAATTTTCCATATATTAAATTGAATAGAAATGGGAGGCGTATGTCTTAAGGGTTGTGTTTTGTTTTTGTTATTTTTTACATGTTGCCTGTATTGTGTGTTCTCAGTTGCCCGTAACCTGACAGGAAGGGAAAACGTCAGTAGAAATAGTTATTTTATATTTTGGATATCTGGAAAGCAACATTAGAATTTTAAATGTTGTGTACTTTATTCACACCCCATCAAAAAGGACTGGGGTCCACTTCACAGAGGCAGAGAAGACAAAGGCCATTTATTATCTTTCCGCAGGAATTAACAATATACAGAGTATAGTCCCCAAGACCTCTATGGATTTATTCTCCTCCCACATCAAATGTACACAAGACTCCTTCTACCAAGAGGGCCTCTAAATTGGACCATGCACGGTGGAAAAAAAATGTCACCCCTTACAATATTGCACTGAATACAGAATAAATACTCACAAAACTTTAAAAGCTCAGTGAAAGCTTTGGTGAAAGCTTTTCACATCCGATTTTGGTGACCGCGGTCACACTCTGTAAGGTAAAGACATGCTTCAGTGCCTCCCTCCACCCTCCACTGAAGGTGAGGTTTACTTCATTCTACCTTTTGAAATTGTGATGAAGAGGCAGGATGCGGCCATCTTGCTGCTTTGCCCCGAGTGCACCGTATGGGAGTAAAGCTCCCGGGAGCCAGAGCAGGAGACGCAACTGTCTCACAGGGACATGCTTCTGGACATGCCTCTTGGGGGGACGTCAAGGTGCCTCTGCTGTCTGCCACCAGGGGATTCCATGACAGAGACAGCCGCAGGAGATCCGAATGCCCTTTTTGTCATTTTAGCTACGTGATTTTACAAAGTTACTGCTGACCTTAACACAGATGCCGTTCAGGGATTTGTTTCTGTGAAACTTCTCAGCAGCTGGATGGCACAGTTCCTGAATAATGTCGCTGCTCTTGAGCAAGATAAGTACAACTGCATCAGGAGAACCATTTATCCATCACTGGTGGTGGTACAATTCTCACATTAACTTAGAAATAACTCTTTGGAAGAGTCACAGTGTTTTGCTCATATTAGTGTATCAACTCCCTGTAAAAATAGGGGGGAAAATTATTTCCTGTTCAGAACTTATAAGCATCTAGTTCTGGGTGATGAATACAGCAGTCCTTTGTTGATAACTCCCTGGAAAAATTAAGCGAATAATGGACATCCTTAGAATTGTCTTGTTTCGTGGTACATTTGTAACTAAAAGCCTCTTCTTTAAGTAATGATGGTGGTTTCATGGAAGAAAGTCACGCTATTTCTGGTCACCCAAAGAAATAAGAAATGGGAAATATACATATAGATCTACATACCCAAGGTTCTAAGTTCTAAATTTGCCTAAATATGTGGTTCTGTGCTTTCTATGGGTATAGACTTTCTTTTTAATTACTTTCAAAAGGTATGAAATAATTATACTTAAAATTTACTAGAACTTTTATTTATTTATTTATTTATTTATTTATTTATTTATTTATTTATTTATTTATTTATTTGACAGAGAGCGAGCACAAGCAGGGGGAGCGGCAGAGGGAGAAGCAGGCTCCCCGCGGAGCAGAGAGCCCGACGCAGGGCTCGATCCCGGGACCCTGGGATCATGACCTGAGCCAAAGGCAGACACATAAACTACTGAGCCACCCAGGCCCCCCTAGAACTATCTTTTAAATGATCAGATAGGTTTACTTTCTAACTTGCTTTTATGATTATTAGTCCTGTATTTATATTTCAGGAGTTAATGCAGAGCCATTAAACTGTAAGGACATTAACAAATGTGTGTAAATAAATAGATAACTTTCTACATTCTGTCACCTTATTTTCTATAATATAGTAAATATGCTTTGAATATTTTATCTCTCTGAATATTTTATTATCTTTGAATATTTTATTTATGTTTGCTTGCAGGACAGAGGTCAAAGCAATCTCAATTCTATTTTGAGCATTTTATTTTGTTATTCATATGTTTTAATTTTTAGAAAACAAAGCACTGTTTCCATCCAGAGATTTTTAATTGAGTGGTCATAGATGCACATTTTAGCATTTCACATCTTTAGACCATAAACCCCATAAAGTCACGCCTGTCTTGTGCATTATCATATCACCATGGATCAGCACAGTGCTGGGAGCATAGTCATTGCTCTCAAGAATTTATACAATGAATTGTATAATTCATGGCTCAGTCATTAAGCATCTGCCTTCGGCTCAGGTCATGATCCCAGGGTGTTGGGATCGAGCCCCACGTCCGGCTCCTGGCTCGGCTCCTGGCTCGGTGGGGAGCCTGCTTCTCCCTCTGCCTTTGCCTCTCCCCCTGTTCATGCACTCTCTCTCTCTCTGTGTCTCAAATGAATAAATAAAAAAAATCTTTAAAAAAAAATTTATACAATGATTGAATGAATGAGCCATATTGCTAATTTGCCTAAAACAATGAGTGGAGGGAGTTTATGGATAGCAGTTTAGTTATTATGTTCCTATCAGTCAAGAAGAAAGTATGAGTGCAAATCAACAGTATTAGTTATTCATGGATTTGTTCCTAAATTGACCATTCATTATTTTCCTGGTTTAAATTTGCACAATTTATTTTAAAGCTCTCAGTCAGTAATAATCAGTACTTAAATTATTCATACTCGTGAATAGAAATTAGAGGTTTGTTCAGTCTACAATGCTTGCTATGCTAAAATGTTTTTGTTATCTTTTAAGTACATACAGGCAGTGAAGAAATTAAGTAAGCTGATGCCGTTTCAGGAGCTAATATTTGTAAATACACAGACTATTGCCTGGAACATAATGCTTGCTCTGTTAAGAGTTTGCTATGTAGGGGCGCCTGAGTGGCTCAGTTGGTTAAGCGACTGTCTTCAGCTCAGGTCGTGATCCTGGAGTCCCGGGATCGAGTCCCACATCGGGCTCCCTGCTCAGCAGGGAGTCTGCTTCTCCCTCTGACCCAACCCCCTCTTGTGCTCTCTCTCTCTGTCTCATTCTCTCTCTCAAATAAATAAATAAAATCTTTAAAAAAAAAAAAGAGTTTGCTATGTAAATAAGTAACCATTGCTCCTGGTAAACAATGAAAATAATCTTCAACAATATTAGTACTGCCTAAACAGTCAAATCTTAAATATGACTAAATTAGTCCTGGGAAAAATCATCGAATATTAGAACTGAAAAGGTTATTCTAGAGGTCATCTGCTTGACTCACATCTTTTTAGATGAGAAAAACCACAGGGTGCAACAGGAGACTCAATTCCTAGCATTAGAACCTGGGCATCCTGACTTCAGGGTAGCCATTTCAATGACTAGGATGCCATACTTTCAAGTCTAAAATTGGCCCTGGATGTGAATTCGACCTCACTTTTATAGTGCTTTGGGTGTGATTATGCTTCTGGAGAAGAAAGACATATTTCGGTGCCATCACATAGCAGCTTGGGGTACATCACTGGTATGATTTTAATTATTTTGAGGGTTGCAGTAAATGTTAATCAGCCAAACCTTTATATCTATTCCTTGTTACGGTAACTTATACCCAAGTGGGTTCAATAAATATTGACTGACAAGATGACCAGTAAAGTAAGTAGTCCTAATGTCATAATAAGGAAGAGGGTGATGGGTCTTTGTGTGTGTGTGTGTTGGGGCGGGGGTATGGATGTGAGCTGTCTCAGTGCTCTGAAACTTTGCTAGCTCGGACATCTTAATCCAAGAGGTCCTAACAACAGGAAGGATCTCTGTGGGCCCTCTGGATACTCTTTGTGGAAATGATCTACGTGCAAAAAAGAGTTGGGAACACCTGTGTCTTGACAGTTGCTCTGAGACCAAGTCCCTCACTTGCATCTGTGAGCCACTGACCGCTGATCACAGTGACATCACTAACAACCTGAATTATCTTTGACCCAGAGACCTAGGGGTCAAAGGTCTCTTGGTCCATTATTCAGTTTCCAGAGTGGCAGTTCAATTTGCATTAGGAGGTTTGTTTATATTTATTTATTTAACTTGTTTGGAGGGGCGGAGGGAAGGAGGAGGAATGAGAGATGTACTTGCTACTGTTTCCCCTCTTAGAGGATTGGTATTTAGTCCCGACCTTTATCTGTAGGATTTGGGCAGCCCTCTAAAAGAAAGGAAGGTCCCAAAGGCCTAACACCTTGTGTTTTTCACCTGGGCCTCACATAGTGTCCTCAGAGTTACTGGGAACTGTCATCAAGCCAGAGCCTCACGAAAAATGATACTCTACAGGTTGCAGCAGGGAGGAGCTCTGCCTTGGGCCTTTGAGGCTGGTAGAAACTCACAGTTTGCTGATTCATAGTCTCCCTTTAATGAGGGACTTAAATAGTAGCTTCACCTTTTGGCGAAGATCAAGTGGAGAAAGGGACCAAAGAGTTCATCCGGAACCTCTCCCAGGAACTGGGAGGTCAGACATCTGCTGATTCCCAGCCAGTGATGGATTGAAAGGCTCTTCTGGGTTGTAACTAGGAAGTACCCCTGGGCCAGAGCTAGGAGCACTGGAGGTGAGAGCCTGGCTTCCTTGTGTGTGTGTTCCAGCCTCTAACACTGTGTAGTAAGCATTCACCTCCTGAGAAGAAGAGGGAGGCAGGAGCTACGGTGGAGGAGTACCAGTATGCTCGCATGGAAAGGGCACTGTTCAGGCAGGCAGGCCGGCCGTGGAGAAGGGAGCACTAAATTCACATGGTTGGGGACATCATTTAAAATGGCTGGGGCTTTCGGCTCAGGTCATGATCCCAGGGTCCTGGAATCGAGCCCCACGTTGGGCTCCCTGCTCCTCGGGGAGTCTGCTTCTCCCTCTGCCTCTGCAGCTCCCCCTGCTTGTGCTCTCTCACTCTCTGTCAAATAAATAAATAAACAAAAATCTTTAAAAAGGGTGGGCTTGTATCCTTGTCTGATAATTAAGAAGGTAGATTTAGATGAGGTGTAAAAAATTTAGGTATGAAAGAAAACCAAAGTCTGTATTTTATTAAGTCAGTGGTCTCTACAAGGCTGTCCTACAAAATCATACCTCCTGGTATGATTTTACTCAGAGGACTTAGTAGTGAATACTTTTTCGGAAATCCTAAGGTATTTGAAAAAATAATAGCCTTGTAAGGTCTAGGCAAGTAACAAATTGGTTTTATGTAGCCAACAGTTTATCTTCTATAGAATTTTTGATGGGTCAGCTAGTAATGTGGTTAATTTATCTGGCAAACACTGGGATTTGTTTAGGTATGTGATTATTTAGGGAAAATATAGAACATGATAAATATATTTATTAATTGCTAGTACAGAAGCTATGAATATAATTCATATAAGAATATGAATTCTTAATTGAAACTGGGTACTGGCTGTGAATGTGATATCTCAGATACTCCTAATGCAGTGGTTCCTTAAAAGCATATGGTACATAGGGTATTTAACATGTACTGAGGACCCGAAGTGTGTGAAGCAGTAAAAACAAAAACAAAAAACTAGACACAGCCTTTTTTAAAAAAAATTTATTTATTTATTTGAGAGAGAGCGTGTGTGCGTGGGCATATGGGGAGAGGCAGAGGGAGAGGATGTCCAGCACATTCCCTGCTGAGCATGGAGACCTACTCAGCTCAATGCCCCCAACCCTGAGATATGATCTGAGCTAAAATCAAGAGTCGGATGCTCAACTGACTGAGCCACCCAGGCGCCCCAAACTAGACACAGCTTTTGAGAAATTCTTGGCATATTTGCTTTAAAAAATTATAAAATTGTATACTTTTTTTTCCAGTGGCTTATGTTTTTTCAAATTAAGTTTTGGCTTTTCTCCACTACTGATTTCTATATAAGATACTCCTTTTACTTTCTACAGGCTACAGGCTCTCTGTATTTTCCAGAGATGCTATTCTACACTAACATTCTCAAGAAGTGTCTTTTAACCCTGTTGATCATCTTAACAGAAAGATCATAATACTAAGTTAATTTATCAGACCATGTTTTTTTTTCTGTGTAGTTAGCCAGAATTTTTATCAAGCTATTAATTGAAAGGATACCTCTTAAAATTTCCATTACTAAGACTCCCAAGTGTATCTATTCTCCTCTTAATAAAGCAAGTATTTACTAGAAAAGTAGCAGACTGCTTTTTAAATGAAGTGGATTAAGCTGCCGTGATTGTTACTGTGATCCTGTATGGTAAGTCATTTTGATTGCCTTTTTAACATCAAAATCACTGAGGCCCAAGCATGGAGACATGCAATACTTTCTGCCATTTCACAATCTTCAGTAAAGTTTTATCAATAAGATATAAAGTACAAGTAAAAAATCTGAGAAGTACATGAAGGAACTTTATTTCTCAAAAACTTAACTCAAAAGAAGAAATAGCAGGCAGGCACCAGGTGCTTCATCAGTGGCCTCGAGATACATTTAAGTGTATCATCTAGAGCTTCATTTATTACCAGGAAAGAATCAATTCCACTTATTCTTCTCTTTTTATGTGGCACAGCTCCAGGAAGGTATTTTAATTGATTGGTGGGAAGATTTTAACACAGACAAAACTGATAAGCCAAGCACCCATTATTTCTAGTACAGTGGCTTTACCACATTATTGGATAATAAAGCTAAAAGCTGCCAAATGTTTCAGAATTATTTTCAGAAATTTACATCCTCTTTATTCCCATTACCTTGAGAAAGAGTTCAGAGAAAGGTCTTAGTCAGCATGCAATTATAGTATTAGATAAAATATACAGTTTGCTCTGAAACCAAGATGCAGCTAGTTGTCTGTACTTTAATCAGTCGAGAACCACTGAGAAGTTAGTTGTCACTTTAAGTGCCACTCCTTTGAAGATAATCTGCTTTCTTCTCTGGATGCTTTTAAGATGTTCTCTCTCTCTCTTTTGTTCTTTTCCAGTTTCACTATGAGGTACTTAGGTATGGATTCGTTTTTATCCTGCTCAGGATTCATTGGGCTTCCTGAACCCACGCATTTGCTTTATTCTGGGACATCCTCACCCATATCTTTTCAAGGACGCCCTCTACCCACTTCCTTCCCTCCTGGCACTTTTATACTTAAAAGTGTGTTGGAACTTCTCCCACTCATGACCCAGTTTTGTTTTCCTCTCTTTCTCGGACTTCCCAACATTTGTCTCCCTCTGCTTTTGTTTCTTCTCATCTGTCTTCTGCTTCATTACTGTCCCTTCTGCTGTGGACACTGCTATGAAGACTGTCCATGAAGCTTTTCATTTTAATTCTTTTGTTTTATTTCTAGCTATTTGATTTGGTCCCTTTTCAAATCTTCTCTGCTGCGTTTTATATTTTCCTGGTCCCTAAAGATAATTTCAAGTTTGTTAGTATTTCTTTTAGCAGAGTAAGCATACTTGTTTCATAATTTATGTGTGGGGATTTCAGTATATACTGGTTCTCACTCAATGCCTTGTTCCTTTCTGTGCTTGGTTGTCTCTAACTCTGTGCTTTTCTTGCTCAGGAAAAGTGATCTATGGTATTTCTCAAGGCATAGGATGAAACAGCATGCATACTTGCTAAGAAGGTTTGTGTCTGTTCCTGCTGGATACCTGGGACCCTACCAAGTTCATGGCCTGAGTTCCAAGGCCTGTCACTCTGCTTATGTGGTCTTCAAGAACCTGTCTTTAGATTCGGCTTTCCCCTTGAGCTTCACTCAGCATCAAGATAATGTCCCTTAGTTCTCGGGGTGGGGGAGGGGTTGTAGGTATTGGGGGGTAGATTTTGGGGAGAGTTCTCTATAAGTATACCTCTTTGGAGTCTCAGTTAGTAAGAAGAGGGTCTACCATAAGATTCTCCACTTTGGGCAGGCCATGGGGCCTTGACTGCCATTCACTTCCTCAAGATGGACAAATGTTTTTAAAGAAAATGGGGTTGTATTGTCCAGGTATTTTGCTTGTATTTCTGGATTCAAGATCTTCCTCAGAATTTGTTCTGAAAGTTCCCTATTTTGTCAAGCTGTTTGAAGATAATGTTTATTACAATTAACTCACCATTTTTAATTGTTTGCAGTAGAGGGTTATTTTGAAAAACTTACTCTCCATTCCCTCCAAGAGAATGGGAAGAGAAGTCATTAACCTCAGGGCAATATTAATAACTCCCAGGAGATGTGTTGACCTGAAGAGTACTCAGGTTAGGGATTTTCAGAAGGGAACATTTTGAGGATGAATTGACTGGTTTTGTTTACCTTTAGGAGCCAAGCAAGCTTATATCTGGTTAATTTTGAGTTAAGGAAATCTCTAAAGAAATGCCTCAAGTGGAGGTAGGAATGGACTTCATGAACCAAAAGGTCGGTGGGTCAGTCCTGAAAATTTCAATGGAATAAGGTTAATGTGGCTCAACATATAATCAAACAAGGGATAAATCTCACTGAATGTAGTTGCTATGGTTATTACCAATTTTACAAGAGAAGGGGCAAGACTTTGCCAATGCAAGGATCAGATTTTAAAAACACACACACACAAAAAAAAACGACTTTCTGGTATGGCATCCAGAAAAACGATGAAAAGTAGGTGACTTGACCAAGGTCCCAGAATAAAGGCCACCCATTGTCTCTGTAGGTGGGCCTGAAAGCTTCTGCCTTGCCTGGGACTTAAAACCTTCACGTGTCCTTTATCACCCCCCCCCCCCCCCGATTGTGCTCTGTTGCTGTAGCGCTCTGAAGTTGCTGATTTCCACTCCAGCAGCAGCTGCTTCGGGCCGTCACCAATAAAAGTGCCCTATAAATACAGTTCCCAAGGCATGTGTATTTCAGACTAATATTTAGCAGAAGTAAACACAGGCATCTTGCCTTTTGAGTGTCAATGGAATGTTACTCCTCTTGAATCGGCAACGTGTGCTGTCGCGCCCTGTTCAAGTTCTAGGCAGAAAGTAGATGTGACGTTTATGAAGGGAGCATGGGGAAGAACAGCTGCAGGACGCGGGCAAGTGACTGGATTCTGGTAATCATATTTGGCAGGTCAAGGGTGAGATTTAGCCTGACGAGCTTTGGACTATACCTTGGACTAGCGGAGTAGTGTGAAAATCAGCTCCAGGTGTTTCTGTTATTCTTAATGCCGAAGTATTATTAATGCACACAGTAATGTGTTTTAGGATATGAAGGGTAAGGGATTGGTCACTAACTGCTTGAGAATCACCTATTTGTAACAGCCTGTTCTCTCTTGACAGTTAGTTGCTCCTGCCTGGTTAAAATATGCCGTAAATTTCCAGTGCTTGTTTCAATAGTTTAACTTTCCTCCATGCTAACTCAGATGAACCTCTTTGAGCTTTTTATGCTTTATGCTGCAGAATTTGGACTTTGCATTGGCATATCCATAAGTTCTAAGTTAAATTTTAGATGAAGAAGTTTGAAATCATGATGCTTATTTAAGAAATCGCAAGCATTACCAAATGACAAGTGATAGAACGATGCTTTAGAAATAGGTCCAAGTACTAAATATGGAAGTTCAAGCACCACGAGACATTTCATATGAGATGCTTCTGATGGTTGGAATGATGGTTTGGGACTTTGTAAGTCAGGATCGAAAAGAGATGAAGGGTAATTGACAGGGCCATTTAAGACAGGTGTTTTCTTATGACTTTTGCTTATTTTTTCTTAAGTCAGTGCTATAGAATTTTCAGGGGTTACTTTTTGAAATATCTCCTGCCTGGCAAAGTTGGTTGAAGCTCAATCTAGATATTAACTTCATGTAGTGTGTAGGAGGAAGCAATTCTTAATCCATATAGGGGTTAGGAACCATTCTTTGCCTTGATTACTAGAGGATAGTTATATCTTTCTTTGACATGTAATTGTTGCATTTGGGGGTGTCTGCAAGTGCCCCGTGACTGCCATCTAGGTCTTTCCCATCATTGCCATCCTTCAGTTTCTCCTTACCCCCGCCCAGACACAAAATCAAGGGAGGACATGCTTTGCTAAACTTTGTAATCGTCTCTGGAGAATGCCCTGTTGGGGCAGCTTCCAGTCTTTCAGAGAGTTTTTTTTTCTGGGAATGTATTTCTCTCTGGACAAAAGCCTGCTTACAAGTTAGAGTGAAATTGACAGAGAGTGTGTCTTACACAACTGTACTTATTTAAGCCTGTGCCTTGTATGTTATTAGAGCTCAGTAAATATCAAACATAACGATGGATTGCCTAGTTGAATAAACTATGTGGATAAAGCTGGAGTTGTAAAGAGAAGTGACCTCCAGTTCTTCCTGCTACCACACCCCTCCCCGAGCCAGCCTGTGTACCAAGTCCTCTCCATGACATCTCCGAAACACTTTTCAAGGAAGACCCCTGCTCTTCAGCCTCACTGCTTCTAATGTGGTGCTTGCTTGGCTTATTAAAAATTGGCTCATTCCCTCCAGCATTTCCTTCTGTCCCATCCCGATATCGAGTTTGTTCTCTGCTGCTGGGAGAGTTAACTGTTTAAAAGTCGAATTGGACCATGACAGCCCTTTGCTTGAAAATCATTCTCACGTCCCTTCACCTCCAGATTGAAGTTCACCTTTTTAAGCATGGCACTGCAGGGCCCCTCAAATCATGATTGTCCCCCAGGCATTTTCAGGCTTTTCCCCTGTTCCTCTTTCCCTCCAACCACACACTTGTGCTTCAGCCACATGGCCCTCGCTGTGCCTCCAACAGCAGTGTGGGCTCATAGTTCTGTGCCTATGATCATGCGGTTGCCTCTGCCTGGAAGGTCCTCCTCCCACTCTCTACCTCTCCAGTTCTTCCTTTTTCTTAAAATTCAACGGATGTCCCTTCCCTTCAGAACCTCTCTAGACTTCTGCACAGTTCTGTCTTCTCTTGAGCTTCCATGGCGCCCTCTCCTCTATGCCTCTATCATGATGCGTTTGGCTTATTGTAAGTTTTTAAAAAATGTATTCCCTCCTCCCTCTCCCGATGAGGAGATCTTTAAGTATCCAAACACAGTATCAGCATGCACAAGGCTTCCCATAAACGTTGAAAGAATGAGAGTATCTAAGTGATGGCTACTTTGTGGAACCCACGGCCCGCATCTTCCCTAGAAGTTAGCCCTGACAATTGCGGTCCAATCTGTTGACATTTATCACCTCATGTTCATATGCCAGTAATATATTCAAAGTAAGATCTACATAAAGGTCATCTGAAAAGCCCCTCTCGATCTGCAGAATGCAAGATTTCTCCTGGTAAGGAAATTTAGGTCAAATAGAATTCTTGGTCTGGGCATTTATGTCTGAGTTTTGGTCAGAGGAATAGCCTTCAGTCTTTAGGCATTATCCTCACTCTTCTATAGTTTTAGGAAGTGAAGACTAGCTGTCATTATTCTGTTAGTAATCTTATATATTTTTAGTATCAGTTTTTTTTCTTTTTTAAGATTTTATTTTGAGAGAGAGAGAGTGAGAGCATGGTGGGGGGGGAAGGGCAGAGGCAGAGGGAGAAGCGGGGAGCCCGATGCGGGGCTCGATCCCAGGACCCTGGGATCATGACCTGAGCTGAAGGCAGACACTTAACCGACTGAGCCACCCAGGTGCCCCCGCTGTTGTTCTTCTCTCTCTGGATGTAGGAGACCCAGTGCGGTCTGCCGAGCCACAGCGGCATCACCTGGAAACTTGATGGCAATGCAGATCCTCTGGCCTCACTCCAGACCTCCTGAATCAGAAACTCCTGGGGTGGGGGCTAGGAATCTGTATTTTTAACAAGCCCTTTGGGTGATTCTGATGCTTAGGGATCCTGCTTACGGAAACCCTGTTCAATATAAAAGTTTGCAGGAATTAATAAGTCAGAAGAGTTTTTGGAAAATAACACCTATGTCTAGAGACTGCTGTGATTATGTTGTTTCATCAAATGGGTCCGAACAAATTGTCATGTGCAGGCGATGTCTTGTTAGTACAGGGAATTAAAAAAAAAAAAAAAAGATAAATACGCACATGAGTAATCCATCCAAGAGCTATGTGACCCAGAGTCAGAGATGAAAATTCTTGACAAGGAAAAAAAGCCAAGCCTTTTTCAGTACCCTATGGAGGTAATAAAATTATATGTAAAGACCAAGATGTGCTTTAAGTGTATATGTGCATATGTGTGCGTGTGTGTGCATGCATGTGTTTTTCACACCCATGTACTTTAGCAATACGGTGGTTAAAGGAATAGCAAGTCAAGAGTGCCTCAGTAGGAAATGATAATCTTATTATTTGGTTTATTTTCTGTTTTCCCCTTTGAAAAGGAAAACCTTTTGCAGAAGACTCATCATGTTCAGTGTCTGTCAGAAAAAATTGTATGAAAACTGTCATTATTGCCAATAAAGCACTTACCCTTCCTTTTCTCATTTACTCTTTGATAGTATAGTTTTCAGGTGCATTTTTTTGACTTTTTTTTTCATAAATCATCATGAAGACAAGCTTGTGTCAAATCACTGGTTTATTACAGGAAGTTTTTTGTGTGTTGCTTTGTTCAACAAATAATTATTAAGCACTTAATATGTCCCTTGCATTGTGCTTTATGCTGGAAATGAACAATGAATGGGATAGACATGATTCTTACTGTGCAGAATCAGTGATTTATGTTCTAATGATGCTATGAGTGCTCTTTAACAAAACCCTTAGTTTTCTACATAAACTCCAAGAATAGTAGGCCTTGCCTTTAAACTTTTTTTTGTTACCCACTCCTTGAACTTCATTCAGCTCATCAGAAAAAACTTATAGAGGGATTTCTATATAAGTTTGTTTTTATTCTAGTCTATTAAGCATTTTAAGATTGAATACATCTCAACCAGAATATTTTCAAATACAACATCATTGCTCATTATTTTTCAGTTACCCTAAGAATTAGTCCAAAAGCCCTGGCTAATCGACCCTTATTTTGAAAGAAAGCTTTCTTTAAGATCACATACATAATTGAATTATTGATGATTTTGGATCTTTCAGTAATCAATGATAAGGTAGTTATGCTAATTATGTATTATAAGGTATTGGTAATGGACAGGAGTGCATGTGATTGGTATCAATGTGCATTGAATTCGTCATACCTGGAAAGTTAATCTTTGAACCAAATCCCTAAGAAGGACTTTTGTTATTGCTTATTGCATGTGAGAGAAGAGTATAATTTATAAGTGAATGTATGGGCATTGCATATATAGATGTACATGTGACCCATGCCTGGTTAGGTACTGGAAAAACCTATGGTGGGTAAGTTAGGTCAAGAGGACTGAAGGTAGGAGGTAGGAGTGAACTTGTCATAGCCTTTCTAAATATTTTTATAGATAATAAAATAAAACAATAAAGACAGTGCTCCTAATTAAAGATACAGCAGTGGCATCTGTTAGTAATAATAATGGATGCTGGGCTCTATTATTAATTTCTAATTAGCATCCCTTACTCACGAGAAGTATTTTAGGATCTTGGTTCCTTTACAGTTTAAGATGCCTATAAATTCATTTTGCTGTGTACCACCCCCACACTTAAGGTCCGCCTTCTATCCAAGTTGTCAATGCCATCATGATTTTATAGCAGGGGTGAGGAGGTGTAGACTTTCAGGTTCTATCTTCAAGGTTTTGTTTGTGTCTTCTTCTTGCTTGGGCCCTGCCTCCGTGTCTCCCCACCTACTCTGTCCAGCCTTTGTGAAAGAGTCTTAGATTCCTTTGCTTTCACGCAAGCCAGCAGAGTTACTCAGAAGGGTTAGGTAGAAATAAATTCTATAGTAATACAATCTAGTAATACAACTCACAGCTATATAATTATACATATGCAGTAACCATATATGTCTTTTTAAAATCACAAATATACAGGTGGCCATAAAAATGGATACTAAGCTGGAATTCAGTCCCTCAACTATTTGATTCCAAACCCCATGCAATTTTTATATGCAGTTCATTACTACTAACCCTTTTTCTTTATGTTCATATTTATCTTCTATCTTCTCTGTATTCTTATGTTGCCTGAATTTGAAAATTTGTCTTCTGACTTCTTAAAATATTTCATTCCAGTTGACTTCTATAATTCTCATTTCCCCCTTTAAAGAAACAATTGCAACACATTTTAGAAATATTTACATGTGTCGCACTTGCTGAGTCCTTTTTAAAATGTATTCTCCTCAACTTCTCTCAATTTTTAGTTTTAAAGTCACTTACCTTTTTCCTGCTAATCCCCATTAAGAAAACTGAGCATAATTTTGTAAACAATGTAAATCATCACAGAGCCTTCCAGGAACAAATTGGACAAAATGTCTCTCCCAATACAGCATAACAAGGTACAGAATTAATTGTCTCCTAATATTGTTACTGCCCAGCTTTGATTCATTAAGCTGGAAGTTCATTCTGTCTAAAATAATAATCCATTGTCACAGTTACAATCCTGAAATAGTTCCTGCTTCACAACAGTGCATTCTTCCCACTTATATTTACATCTCATCCCAGTCGTCTTGACTATGGTTGGAAATCATTGTCAGCCATTAGGAGCCTGCCTGCCATCCACCTTTCCCGAATGCCATTTAAAAGGATAGAAGACTATAAATTACTAATCCAGTAATATCAGAATCTTCCTCTGTTGGGTGATGCTGTTGTTCAGGTTCCAGATGGGGGAGACATCTCATGATTATGTCTGTTTTTTTATTCTGTAGGCCTCATTTCTTTTTTCTGGTAACCACCCTCACCCAGGGGCTTTCTATCAGTCAGGGTTTCCATGAATCAGCCCTCCTCTTTTTCTAGGTAGGAACTCATCATCAACTAAAATTATACACACCAAAAAACATATAGCAAATCAAGTATGAATTCACAAACTCATAACAAATTTGTTTTCTTACCTTGGGGTTGATCTTCCCACCAGCCTTTTTTAATCTATATATCCTATATATAAGATCCTATATAGAAAATATATATCTATATTTTTTGCCCGAACTAGGTAATGTTAGCATTCATCAGAGGCATGTCATAACCTCCTCTGCTTGTCTGGATGGGGAGCTAGTTGCCTTTTCATTCACAGATAATATTTTGGACATTCTACTCTGTATACTCAGTTCATTCTTAGACCTCAAAATATAGATTCTACATGACTTATTCCCATTCTGCAATCTGTCCTCGCAAAACCATCCAATTCTAATTACTAGATGAAATTCTGTAGATACTTTATGATGATGTGTTGATGCTCTGTAACAGGAGTCTGCAAACATTTCTGTAAAGAGTCAACTCTGCAGTTCAGTATGAAAGCAACCGTAGACAATTCATAAACAAATGAATATGACTGTGTTCCAATAAAACTTTACTTAAAAAAACAGATGGTGGGCCGGGTTTGGCCTGAGGGCCATTATTTTGCCTCCCTCTGCTCCACAGTATCCCTTGAAGAGTTATTATCCTCTCAGTATCCTGCATAAAATTTATGTTCTTGCTACTGCTGTAACAGTTCTTATTCTAGTTTTCCTTAGCTGGCATTGCGTATGTTCACCAGTTCAGTTCTTTCTTTTTACGAAAAATCTGGGTTCTCAGAGCGTTTTCATCAGGCCTTCAAAAGGTCTTTGAGGAACAGAAGTGAGCCTACAGATCTACAGCCAAATGTAGAATAAAGCTACGTAGCAGATTATAAATCCTTTTCCTGGATCCCCACCCAGGATTACGGCTTCTTCTCACTCCAGCGTCTAATCCTTCCCCATGTTTACAATCGACCTTTGTCTGAGTGTCCATACTGCTTGGACCTGCCTCTCTGGCATCAACATCTGTAATGGACATTGTCATCCTTCACGAAGACCGTTCTTTTCTGGCCACTTCCCCCTTTTCTAGGATGAGTGTTTTACTTCAGTTGGTGCTTAATTGCCCTGTGGTTGGCCTACTTCTTCTTTCCCCTCTTCCCTACTTTTGTTATTGCTTTATAGTTCACTAGTTTCTAGTTCATTGGCTCTGCTTATTGCGCAATTTCTACTTCAGAATTTCCCTTCCAGGAAAGCTTGGGGATGGAGGTGGGGGTGGGGTGGTAGTAAAATCGAGGTGAATTTTTTTGTGGACTGCATATAGGTCATGTGTAGACGAGAAATTTAAATTTTAGATTTGCTCACCTGAATGGCTATTTGTTCCATTTTTCAAAATAAGCAACACCAAAAAAGGTCTAAATCTCAAAGGAAAGATCTAAGCTGAAGATACTTATATCCACACAAGTATTAATGCTCATGGTTGCCTAGCAGAGAAGTAGAACGTGGGAAAAGATTCAGAGGTAAGTGTTCTTGTAAAGATTAAATGGTGACATGAGGTAGGGCTTGATTGCTCTAATGAAGGTGAAACTAGGTATAAGGATGAGAAGTTCTTACACTTTTTATAGTTTTCAAGTACCACTTGTAGATCTAGCCATCAAATCTGGGGGCTGACATACTCATCTTAGAGGAAGCACAGATTTAAAGTTCTTTCTCTTACATAGCTTCAAGGATTAGGGGAAAAGTATTTCTAAGCAACCTCCCTATGAACTCTCCAAGATAAATGTGTTCTTGATTAATGCAATATACTTTAGATGAATTGTTTAAATATTATGAAATTACTATGCCCTTGCATAGAGAACAGTCTGCCTGTCATAACACATAAAGATGCATGCAGGTGTCTAGTTCAGGAGAAATTTTTTGGAACATCTGATTATCTTCTTTTCTTTCTTCTTTTTTCAAAAAGGTATTTTTTTTAGACCCAGCACTGCCTCCTAGCTAACTATTATTTTGGATACGAAGGGTTAGAATTCAAAACCGTGTAGGTAACAAAGCAGATGCCACCGTTTCTCGTAAGAATGTAAAAATTCTTGTAATTTCCATATGTCTCTTTCTGTGAGATTTCTGATTTTCCCAAAGAGAAATTAAATTTTATTTCTTTTTAATTTACCTAGCACTGTAAGCATTCAAATATTTATTTATTTATTTATTTATTTATTTATTTATTTTATATATTTATATATATTTATTTACTGGAAAGACTTAATGGAGTGGGCATTAACATTTTGTAAATCCTGAACAACTTTTGGAGGGAACGGCACCTCAAGAGCATTTGTAATATTTCTGAAAATGTTGTGCCGAGACCACCTGTATCAGAATCATCTGGGATGCTCTTTGGAAGAGCACATTTATAGGCTTGTCTGTGGCTCTAGTGCTTCAGAGTCTTTAATAAGGTCTGTGACTATTTCATGTTCATTTTGGTAAACTCGCCCCAGTGACATATGTACACAAGCTTTGAGAACCTCTGGCCTGGGGCTGGGAGCCTGCAGGACCATTGACAGATCCCTGTTCTGTTTGCAGATTATTTCTGCTGTGACTCCATGTTTGCATTCCTGGAAAAAAAACCCAAAAACCTGAAACCTTATTTAGCAAAATCACACATTAAAAATAATGGGGCTTCTAGAAAAAGTAGGGCGAGGTGAAGAGGAAAAATTTATGGAGCTGGAAGTAGAACCTCAACAAGAATAATAATGGTCCCGATGAAAACCTGTAGCACTGTGAAAGCTCCAAGAATATTTATTCTCCACAACTTACTTGAATCTTTATACCGTTAAACCTGAGACTGGTCCCTGTTTTGCAAACCTTGGTCCTTGAGCATTCTCTTCTAGCAGAGATCAGTATTAACCTATTCATCAATTTTTTTAAAGATCGGCACATGCCATCATTCTACCACTTCTTACAAAAACGGGGAAATATTTTTGAAGCTTTTTCATCTGTATCATCTTCTCCAGATAGCTTTGCAGAGTGGAAAATGTAGCAGTTCTTGAAGCCACTAAACTGGCCATGACTTTCAGTGCACGTCTGTAGAATATCAGCTTTCTTTCCATGAGATTTTCATGTATTACTCAAACTGTCTTGTCCCTTAAAAGAAGAAAACTTGTCCCTTAGTACTTCAAATCATTAGTGCGCCAATATTGTGCCCTTACTTAGGAGCTCCTTATTTTTTTTTTTATTCTTATGTTAATCCCCATACATTACATCATTAGTTTTAGATGTAGTGTTCCATGATTCATTGTTTGTGCACAACACCCAGTGCTCCATGCAGAATGTGCCTTCCTCAATACCCATCACCAGGCTAACCCATCCTCCCACCCCCCTCCCCTCTAGAACCCTCAGTTTGTTTCCCAGAGTCCCTCGTCTCTCATGGTTCATCTACCCCTCCGATTCCCCCCCCTTCATTCTTCCCTGCCTGCTACCTTCTTCTTCTTTTTTTTTTTTCTTAACATATATTGCATTATTTGTTTCAGAGGTACAGATCTGAGATTCAACAGTCTTGCACAATTCACAGCGCTTACCAGAGCACATACCCTCCCCAGTGTCTATCACCCAGTCACCCCATCCCTCCCACCCCACCCCCCACTCCAGCAACCCTCAGTTTGTTTCCTGCGATTAAGAATTCCACATATCAGTGAGGTCATATGATACATGTCTTTCTCTGTTTGACTTATTTCGTTCAACATAATACCCTCCAGTTCCATCCACGTCGTTGCAAATGGCAAGATCTCATTCCTTTTGATGGCTGCATAATATTCCATTGTATATATATACCACATCTTCTTTATCCATTCATCTGTTGATGGACATCTTGGCTCTTTCCACAGTTTGGCTATTGTGGACATTGCTGCTATAAACATCGGGGTGCACGTACCCTTTCAGATCCCTACTTTTGTATCTTTGGGGTAAATACCCAGTAGTGCAATTGCTGGATCATATAGTAGCTCTATTTTCAACTTTTTGAGGAACCTCCATACTGTTTTCCAGAGTGGCTGCACCAGCTTGTATTCCCACCAACAGTGTAGGATGGTTAGGAGCTCCTTATTACATTAACACATGCTATAGCGGAACCACTATAGAAATTTTGCTTCCTCTGTTTATTTATTTATTTAGGTTTCCATCTTGGTAATATTCTTAAAGTTTGAGTCCTCGCAGCTACTTTCTAATGATTAAATCAGAGAGATCCACTGCATTGCTGATGGATTTATTGCAGAAAATGCTGATAATACAGTTACTTAGGAATAGCCTTCATGACCCGTCTAGAAGCTTGATCTAGGTTAGGTTCTTAAGAGTCATATTTCTGTAACTTAAAACTTGTTTCAGGGTGATCTTTCCCCTTTTATAGATAGGTTTGCTGCGTGTTTTTTGTCCCATCCCACAATTTGCCCTGGTGTTATCTAAGATATTTGAGGTATACCAAAGTTATGCAAGAAATAGCTTTCTTTAGAAACAGAAATTGGGTCTTGAACTAAGATACATGATTTCCAAGTAACGGATTTCATCAGACATCAGCCCCGAAGTGAATGTGATGTTAATCCCTAAAGTCTTATTTTGAGGATTTTGTTTAAATTTTTATTCATTAAAATGCCTAAATGATTACATAGAATCATTACATAGAAATCAAGAAGAAAACTATTGCTACTTAAATAGTGAAGTCAGGAGAAATTTTTATTTTGTTACCTTAACTGTCAGATTTAAGCACATTTCTTCCAATTTTTAGATTTGGGTTTTTGAAAGCCTTGGAAAATTGTGTAAAAGGCCTGTCTTCTCTGTTTTTGTATGCTATTGTCATTGGGATGCTAGTAATCATAAAACATGTTTAAATCTAAAAATTTGGTCAATGACGCTCTGCTTATAAATTCTTAAAACACAGTGTACAAAAAGGAGAAAAAAGGATCTCCCTGACTCACTTTGGAGCTTAACAGTACTGCAAGATGACCCAACCTCTTCATTTTATGAACAGGGAACAGAGGCCAGAGAGAGAGAATGGTTGATGGGGCCACCACTGGCTGGAGTGAGTCTCTGGGGCTGAACTTGAGTTCTTGAACTCCTGATGGTTTTTAGTCTCTGTTTCAATCTCTGTGCCTTGGGGTCTCTGATTCCTTTGATGTGGAGCTTTCTCTTGGACCCTGAATAGGAGAATATTAAGGGTGAAATGGTGCATAGCTGGGCTCTACTCACCCTGGTGTACCTACTTTTGTAAATTAGATACCATTTCATGAGATAGAGAGTTCCACAGTTTTTAATATTGGAAAATTAACACGATTTCTCTTTGGGGACTCTAATAGTTTTCTACTGCTGCTATAACTAATTACCATGAATGTAAAGGCTTAAAACAACACACATTTATTATCTTAAGAGTTCTATGGGGTAGAATTCAGAGACAGGTCGCACTGGGCTAAAGTTGTGGTGTTGGCAGGGCTGCATTCCCTTCTGGAGGCTCCAGAAGGGAATCCATTTCCTTGGCTTTTCCAACTTCCAGAGGCTGCCTACATTCTTTGGATGGGAGGGAGGGGAGCTTCTGACTTTAAAGCCAGCAACATTCCATCCCTGGCCATTCTTTGACTACAGCAGGGAAAAATTACCTGCTGTTAAGGATTCACATGATTATGTTGGGTGCGCTGGATAATACACCATAATCTCCCATTTCAAGGTTCTTACCTCAATCCCAAAGTCCCTTTGGCCATGAAAGGCAACAAATTCATAGGTCCTAGGGAATAGAATGGAGACATCTTTGGAAGTCATTATTTTGCCCAGGACAGGAATGAATTTGCTTTCCCTGGTCTCAGCTCTAAGTGGGCAGTAATTTTAAAAACTTTATGTTAATTTAGAAAGCTTAATAAATTGCTACAACTAAACAAGGACCTAAATAATGATTTAATAAGAATAGCACCCATATTGTTGCGCTTGCCGTGTGACACACACAGACTGCTAAGTACATTATTGCATCATCTTGTTCCATCCTTTTCACAGCCCTGTGAAGCCCTATTTAATCTCATTTTACATTTTAGGAGACTGAGGCCTAGAGAATTTTGCTAATTTACCAAAGGTTGCACAACCAGCATATGGCAGAGTAGGATTTGAATTTAGGTCTGTCTGACTCAGGCTTTTCACCAGCTACTTCATGACTTATATTTAGTACTAAAGTGGTAAGAGTATATAACATGGTATAATGAAGTATTGCAAATATGATTTATGCGGAGAAAGCCTACCTAGTAGATAGTTGTTTTAATAAGGAAAGTAATCTGTAACAGATGGATATAAGTTTTCAAAATGCCATTTTACCCATTGAGCAATGTTCGGCTGATTAATACCAGTTTGTTGTATATAGATTTAGCGATCAGTTCTCAGAGTCTTAATTTGAATAGAAAAGGCTATATATTGCATGACTGAGTGGAAACGATATAGCTACCTCAGCAATTTTTAGCCTTCTTAGATTGCAAAGATAAAGAATTTATTTCACAGATCATGCTACCACCTAATTGGTTAATAGGTTCTTCCTCTTCCTGCCCCCCACCCCAGGCTGTAAGCTCTGGCGGGGTAGTGATCTTGTTTTTCTTATTCAGGTCTGTACCACTTAAAACAGTGGTACCTATTTAATAGACACACTAACATTTGTTGCACAAATGGAAATCAAGAAGTATCTAAGAGGATAAAGCCAGTTATCTATAAGAACGAGCCAGGATCTGGATATTATCTGTATTCCAGAAGAAGGTATTCAATACACAATAATTCTAATGTGTTTGGTTGAAAAGAGACCATATAATTGGTTAATATAATATGAGTAAGAAAGGTGGTGATAACCTTGATAAAGCCAGTGTTTTTACATAAATCTTGTGTATTAGAGAGAAACTAGGGGCTCATTTGATATGGAGTATTTGAATCACAGATTTACTTTATTTCTTTATCTATTCAGCAAATACTATTGAACACTATTCTGGTTACTAGGATAACAGATGAATTAAAGAAAAAAAAAAGCCCCTGCCTTAAAGGAGCCTTCTGTCTCCTTGGTGAAACAAACACCTATAAAGTGCATTGTATTAAAAGGAATAGTAATGGCTTTATGGGAACACAGAAGAGGGACACTTATTATTCAAAAAATATATAAATTGGGCAAGCCATCTGGAGTGTGTTAGGGGGGGCATAATTTAGCTATATGGAGGAGTTGCAAAGATTGGACAGAGTTCCCATATGCCCCTCATCCAGTATCGCATTCCCTTGGTATATTGATCAAAACTAAAAATTAACATTGGTATAATACTATTGCATAACTACCAGCCTTATTCACATTTCACCATCTTGAGTACCCCTTTTCATGCTGAGATGAGATCATGTATGGAAGTGCTTTGTAAACAGTAGGCTAAATGCTAGGTGTACAAGGAATGCCCTCAGACTCTGCCCAGAGTAGGTCACAGATTGTGAAAGTTGTGTTCTATGAAGACAGCTTTAATAACCTAACCATGAGTTCTCTCTCTTTTAGTTCCATCCATGAATGTAATTAATTCCTTACGAATCTGTCCTGTTCAAAGTGCATAGTGTGGTGCCCTGGGTCTCTCCCTCCATCCTGTGTGAGGCAAACCTGCCTTGTAGTTGAGGGGCTGGGTCCCACCTAGGGCCAGGGAACTAACTGTCAGGTTGGAGTTGGAAGCTGGGCTGCCCGACTACAAAGCCAACCTTTTCCTCCTACGTGCTGCTTCTTGAGTCCTTTTCCCTACACAGACTCCCAGAATAAGCATTTTCCAAATCATACTTCTTATTGTGCAAAAAAAGGTTCATTTCCTTTTTCTATCCTAAAATGACTTGCTTCATGCTTCGAGGGTTCTATGAATATAAAATTTTGATGACTTTAAGGACCCATGGCTTTCCTCCCTTGGCCTTCCTCTATCATTCTTGAGGATTCTATGATGTTTAGTCTATTTCTATATACTGGCAGCCCTTCCCTTTGAACATTTCAGTGACCCCTCTTGATGGCTTCCAGCTGCCTTTTTTTGAGGGGGGGAGGGTGGGTCTTGAGGAATGACCAAAGCTATATGCAGTTTTTAGATGTTAATTATGTAATGTTGTGCCTTCTGCATTTATAGGACCTAATATTTGCTAACTTTTCAGACGATTTCTAGGTAATGGCGGTCTGATTGGCACTATTCATGATAACTCATTTTTTTCAAGATGCAAGATGTTTTCGCTATCATTTTTTTATTAGATTTTCACAACTGTGTGAAATAGATAAGGCCGAGGCTGCTCCCCCACCCCCGCTTTTATGCACAAGATTATTGAGGTTTGGAGTAATTATGTGACTCCCTAATCCCACAGACCAAACAAGCGCTGGACCCCAGGTTTGTTGACTGCTCATTCTTATCGTTAATAAAGATTCTCGAAAGCTAGAGAGAGAAGTGCAGGACGTTTTGCACGGAGTTAGGGATTTAAATTCAGGGACTAGGAACTATTAGCAGAGAATCTAATTAAACATCTTTCTAAAGAAAAACAAACAAAAGGAAAGGTATTTCTAGTGGCGTGCCAGTCCCTATGGAGGAAAGGAAAGCTACATGTTGACATGCTAAGTAAGCTTCATTTACGTTTCTTTTGTGTAATGTTTGTGAATCTCAGTGCTGGGAAAATGTGATTGCAATTTAGGCACCAAAGGATTATCTCAGAATGTGTGGGAAGCAGCTCACTTTTATTTTCAAAAAAATGCTTTAATGCTTTTGTTTTTTATGTAAAATAAGGGAAGCTATGAATTTTAAGTCTTCCTTACAGAGAGAGAGAGAGAGAGTGTGTGTGTGTGTGTTTTCTGAAACCAGACTACTTTGGCTCTAATCTTACAGTTTGACTTGTGAGTTCTGTACAGGAAAGGGTCCCAGCCTTGGAGCCCTGTGAGATAGGTGACAAAATTAGATTGTTTTAGATGATCAGTGATGGAGCCCAGGTTTTCTTACTATGAACAGTCTGTTTAATTTGACTCTGGTCATTTTCTACCTCTTCACCAAATTCATGACCCTGGGAACCTAAAGATAAGAAAATCGCCTTCCCTGGTCTTTCCTGTGGGGTAGAAGAAGCAAAATGATAAGGATTCAATTGTTAGGTTGTCTGTGGACCTGCTTAAAAATGCAAAGAGCGACCCAAGCTTTAAAGATCCTCAGAAAGTCAGACTTAGGCTCTACTTAAGAAGGGATGCAAGGCTGGTTATTTAAAACTGTAGTAAACAGAGTGGAGAGAAATTTAACTTTGATCTGGTGGGCCTCAGTGAGTCAAGAAGGCTCCTTTCAATCCTGGCATGTATCTTCCAGTGTCATCCAGTTTAATAAGTTATCTGTGAATAAAAAGGAGAAGTCAGAAACGTGTGGTTGCCAGGAAAGTTGACCTGCCTAAATAACAATAGAATAGATTTTAGACGTCCTGAAAGGATGCATTTATTTTATGGTTAGCGCTGCTAAAATTTTTTTCTTCTTCTTCACAGAAGGAATAAATTTGAAATGGCCATGTGAAAACTAGATCATGAGGTACTATCATCATTGGTAGATTAGTGAAGGGCTTTGCTCACAAGTGATGATTTAGGTTTTATGCATATGTTTTATGCCATGCTTAAAAGTCTTCATGTAGTTGTCACTGTTTAAAATTAATTATAATCAAGGGCTAACTCATCTGACCTGGGAATTTTATCCAGTTTAGAACGTCTATCTATATAATTTCCTTCTTTCAAATAAAAAAAAAAGAGAATTTTAGTGATATCAGTTAAATGATTGTAATTCAATTTGAACAAGGAAATCATGGTTATGAAGATAAATATTAACGGATCAAGGCCATGCTAATGCGCTAAATTTACTTAAGCAATAAACACACCAGAAGAGAAAAGCCTCGTTCCAATAAGAAAATAAATAAATATAATATCAAATTTGCAGTAATTAGACATTTCTCCGTTTTTAAGTGACGTATTGGAGGTATATGGCAGATTTGTGCAACAGATGAAGGAAAAAGCCCTGCTTTTTGACAACAGAAAAGATCAAATGTATAAACTTAGGTCAAATGAAAGTTGCTACATATCCGTTAGGCCAAACTGAAATGGATCCATTTCAACCCTGTAGACGGATGGCCTTAAATGAAGCTAGTGGGTCATCTTCTAGGTTCTCTCCCTGAGTGAGATGCGCCTATAATTGGGGGCAGCTGTGGGGACAGCATTAATTAGGCAGCCCTGTCAAACACTTGCCTTAAGCCACCTTAAGCTATGCTGTGATTTCCTCCAGCATCCGTTGTCACGGTGCATTGCCTTTACACCTTGGAAGGACGACGTTAATCTGTGAAGACCCTGTTGTTGCTGTATGCTCACACAGGGGCTATTGAGTTTCAGTGAACCAGGGAGCAAGACAGAGCGTGGCATTTGGCAGATGACAGTCACACAGTTCAAAAACACTGTTTTCGTATACCAATTTCAAGTGTTCTGTCTTATTTGATTTCCCTATAAATCATCAAAGTAGCTTAGAAAATCCAGCCATTTTCGTATCTCCTTTCTCTCTCAGACTTTTGTGTCCTGGCAATATGTACAGAAACAGTCTGTCACGTAGTGTATCCCAGATTTAATCAGGAAACTATGGGTACTATTAAGATATCAATATAGTAGGGGCAGCTGGGTGGCTCAGCCGTTAAGCGTCTGCCTTCGGCTCAGGTCATGATCCCAGGGTCCTGGGATCGAGCCCCACATTGGGCTCCCTGCTCGGCGGGGAGCCTGCTTCTCCCTCTCCCGCTCCCCCTGCTTGTGTTCCCTCTCTCGCTGTGTCTGTCAAATAAATAAAATCTTAAAAAAAAAAAAGATATCAATATAGTAAATTTGACATTTGACCTATGAGCCTATCCAACATAGCAAACAATTGTTTATTGCCTATTAGTTAAGAGCAGGAGCTCTAGAGTCAGACTTCCGGGGTCCAGATACGGTGCCACAATATTACCAGCCGTGCGACTGTAGGAGGTGGCTTTACCTCTCTGTTTCTGTCTCCTCATCTGTAAATTGGGAATAACGATAGTAATACATATCTCCTGGAATGGTTATAAAACTTAAGAAGAGTGGACATAAAGTTCTTGAAACAGTGTCTGGCACATAGGTACTCAATAAGTGTTAGCTGTTACTGTTCTAAAGCAGTTAATGTTGAAAGTACTAAGAGGGCCTTATTTTAACTGCATTTCAGACTTTGGGAACACTCTTATGGTAGTTTTACAATTTTATCTTTGGCCCTCAACTTACAGAGTACTGGGCACAGAACTATAGAACCGTAGAGAAGAGGAAGATTGCTAATTTCAACAAACGTAGTATCAATTTTCAGGCAGAAAAATTCTCTTACCTAATAAATCTGTACTTATTTCCCCCCGTAGAATTTTGCAGTGTTGTAAATCTCTCACAGACATACGTGGAGAGGTGATCTGGTTTATATAGCTTATTATGAGAAACAGAAAATTACCACAGTGGCCATGGAATGGAATAATCTGCCCCATTTTGAGTCTACTGTCCTCCTCCCCTTTTCCTGTTTTCACCTCAAGCTACACAGAAGCACCCCTTGCTGGAGAGGAAAGTCCTGGATTCAAATCCTGGTGTGCGGCTCGTTAGCCTTGTGACATCAAGCAAGTTCAAGTTCCAGTATAAACCCCTCCCCCCCAATATCCTCACTTGTAAAATGAAATAATTACCCACTTGCAAAAACTGTTGCAGAGAAATGGTAAACGTGGGGATATGTGTTGACTGAAAAAAAAGAGCACACTTACTAGTTAAGGGAGCAAACTTACACCTTGTGGACTGGGGTCAATCAACGAAGATGATCAGCTGTGATCTGAAGGTGGAGGAGATAATATTTCAATGTGTGAGCTACTCTTGCTGGAGTGGGCGAACATCTGGCCTCTGGGGAGACTCCTATATAGGACCCTGAGTAGCACAGGAAGGGCCATGGTCGCAATGACCAGCATCCTCACTGAGGCTGGGTTCGAGCAGAGAACTCTCAAACAGTGGTGACCAGAGAAGAGAAATAGAGGAGAATATGAAAATTCCCAAGTAGAGACTACTACTTATATGACAATTTTCCAGTTATATTTAACATTACTTTTTCTCTGGCATCATATGGCAGAGAGTATAAAGAGTACAAAGCTGGTGGAATGCATGAAAACAAAAAATAATGTCATGGGGCCCTTCTGTTCCAAATAATAATAAGTCTTTTGAGAAGGTAGGCGTGGCCTCTGGAATAACTTTTGGACCTGGGTCTCTACTTTCTCAGTATCGTCTAGATTCTTTGTTCTACTTACTCTTTCAGCAAGCACTTGAGGTTCTGCTTTGTGAGGACCCTAAGATCCTATGTATCTTGCATCTAATAAATTTAGACATTTGGATGTTTGAATATAATGCTAAACAGAATGGACACACACACACATCACTACTACCACCCCCACCAATAGCCTAATCCTTCAAATAGGGACTGTGACCACCTACTAATAACTATTCTTACACCTCCTTTGATTTGGTAGGGATAAATTCCTTAAATGATAAATTCCTCTTTCTTTACATGTGCTTTTTTTCAATGCTGCCTGTTGGGTATGGTATTCAGATATACAATGTGATGATTATTCTCTGGGGTCTTAAAATATGCCTACCTTTTGATGGGGCTGATTGTAGCTCATACCCTCAAATAGAGCATTTAAAAGAATCATACTGTTTCATTCAACTTGTAACAGTTAACTGTGAGAAGTGAAACTTTGAGCCCATCCACATATAAAAGACCCCTCCAACAGAAACTGATGTGTTTAGGCAATCAAAGTTAACAGCAGGAAGAAGCCAGCTTTGGCTGCAGAGACACCACCATTGTGAATATGAGAAATCAGATGTTGAAATGTTGCTCCCAATTTTATTGTTTTATGTTGTGTAATGACATGTTCCATGCATATGTTACGAGGATTATTCGGTATGCTCATAAAGGTAGTCAGTAGTGTGCATGCACATCCTTGCACCATATAAGAAATTGGACACTGACCTGCTAAAATGGTATTTCTGGAGTTCAGCTATCTTAACCATACTTTGAGGCATATTCCTAGTGTGTTTTCTGGTTAGGTTTGGTTTGCTGCCGATGATACGGCGTCAGCTTGAGAATACTTTATAATAAAACCTTGAATTTTATAGTTACTTTCTCTCAAATGAAGGCACCCACATGTTTGATCTCATCCTCCAAATATCTTTGCTGAATACACAGGGACAAAGAGCAGGCCCATTTTAGTTCACGGGGGACTCTAGTTAAGCGGAGTCAGGAACTGTCTATCCGAAGGATGATTCAGCAGGAGCATGGGCCAGTGTGAACACTGAGACCCCTCATGTGGCAACAAATAGTGACCTTGTTGGGTTGTTCTTACCATGACTTCAGACCACTGCGTGCATCAGTAGCTGGGGTGGTAATCCAAGGAGCATTCTGAAATACAGTTGCCGCCAGAATTTGCTGCCTTTTACACAGCTATATTTACAAAATGCTACCTGTAAAGATGCATTGTCCCTTTTAAGCTTAAGTCGGTGAGCACAGCTCAGAAAAACAGCTGGCAAAGCATAAACTTTATCCACTTTGTGCCTGACCATAATCTTCTCCAGAAGATGGTCCAATGAGGGAGAAATATGATCAGGAAAGGAATTTTGGAGGCTTTCTTCAGTAATTCATTTACCTCTAACATGACTACAGAAAAGGGATCCTTCTACTTTAGAGGACTGATTGATGATATTCGTGTGGCTTTCATTAACAAACAACCAATTTTCACCACTCGATCTGCACGTGTGTGATGTCAGGCTTTTAAGAGGTTGTGCGGAGGGGAAGATTTCTCTGGGATCACAGCTGCAAGCTCACTGGTGTTTGATAATATTTTGCAGGTTTCCTGTTTAATTTGTTCAGTGTGGTGAAGCTCTTCAGATGAACTAGTCCAACATGGAGAGTTATGATAGGAG
Source organism: Neomonachus schauinslandi (assembly GCF_002201575.2). Taxonomy (NCBI): domain Eukaryota; kingdom Metazoa; phylum Chordata; class Mammalia; order Carnivora; family Phocidae; genus Neomonachus; species Neomonachus schauinslandi. Next base: position 30,045,327 of record NC_058404.1, read on the forward strand.
CTAGCTCTGCATCGTCAGATCCTTCACAGAAGAGAAACAACAACTTATCTAGTGTCACACGCTGTCAGCATATCTTGGTTCCATACACATGCTGAAATTTGTTTCCTGTTCTTAACAATACAGTACAACGTTCGAAGTAGCCACACTGAATAGATTTGAAACACGTGCACAGTAGGTGATTAAAACAGGAGGATCGCTTTGATGAATAGTTCTTTTTACACATTTATTTCACCTGGAGCACAAATATTCACACATCAAATCGTTGGAATAAATGAACATATTGCCTTAAGTTTTTGTGTGGTCAGAATGTAAAATAAAGATTTGGGGATTACTGCCACAATTTGTTTTCTGCGCTGTGTGACATTATCAAATAAGAAACACAGAAGTTTAGGGGAGCACGGGTGGCTCAGTGGGTTAAGCGTCCGACTCTTGGTTTCGACTCAGGTCATGAGCTCAGGGTCGTGGGATCAAGTCCCGCGTGGGGCTCTGCGCTCAGCGGGGAGGCTGCTTGGGATTCTCTCTCCCTTTCCTGCCCCTCCCTGTCCCCATCTCTAAATAAATAAATAAAGTCTTAAGGGGAAAAAAAAAAAAGAAATGTAGAAGTGCAAAAATAGACTTTTTAAATGTACCTAGTACACCTGCTTGTACTGAGTTAGAGTCAGAAGAGTGTGTTTGTGATCTTTTAAAAGGCTTTAAAACACTTCAAGCCAGTAAAAAAGAAATGCCTGTAAAGCGTGTGGCATTGCTCTGAGGGTTTTGGAGTTTCTGTTTTTTAGAGGCTGCTCTTTTTTGCACTTTACTGTCTGTCTCTGTTGATACATTTCTAAGGGTGTAGATACATTCATATTAATGTCAAGCAAGTTCGAAATCGATTTTGGCAAAGACTGCCTACAACTTGCTCTATTATTACATTGTTTCAGGGTGTGCAACTCTCTTCTCTCCAGAAACATACCGAAAGTGAAATTGTGGATGGTGGCAGACCAGATACGGTTAAATCACGTCCTAGATTCTCAGAACACTTACTGCATTCAAAGCATTAACTTAGCATCGTTTGCCTTAAAGCAATTTTTTTAAAAAGATTTTATTCCTTTGAGAGAGAGAGAGACAGAGCACAAGTAGGGAGAGGGGCAGAGGGAGAAGGAGAAGCAGGCTCCCTGCTGAGCTGGGAGCCCGACATGGGGCTCGATCCCAGGACACAGGGATCATGACCTGAGCCAAAGGCAGACGCTTAACCATCTGAGCCACCCAGGGACCTCATGCCTTAAAGCAATTTTTAAAATAACAGACCATTTACTCTTAGCCAGGGACTAAAGGGCAAATAAAAATTTTTTTGCAGTTTTAAAATCCAAGTACTTAGTTAAAAGACATTGCCCCTCCCCCCCCCAAGTTTAGGAATGACCCCTGGCCTTATGAAGTTATATCTGAGTATTAGAAAGTACTCGGTGGAGTAGATTTTTGTTAATGAAATAAATGAGATTATTTCATGTGAGCAAACCATTGACTAGGAAACATATATAGTAAAATGTTTTCCATTAAAATATAGTTATTATTTTATAATCTAATAACATAAAATTTCTTCAGCTATCTCATTAGGGATAGATGAGAAAAACTGCACAAATCACAGGTGCTCAATATTAATATGTTTGCATTTTTGTGGAGAATTTGAAATAGCCAGGGCTCTTCCATTAGTGTGGTTATGTGAAGAGACAGAGAAGAATTTAGGTTGTTGCCAAGTCTCCAGGATACATGAATCTGGGCTCCACCAAGAATGAGTGAGGAGGTTTGTATGGTACTTCTGTGGAAGGTTCCACTGATTGACAAAGAATATCATGGATCAAGGACACAGTTGTGTGGTTCTGTTGGTGGTGTACATATTTGTTTCTCCATTTATGGTCTGGAGGATTTTAAGTTAACTCCTTGAAAGAGCTTTTCTCTGAAAAGTGGGGTATCCTCACGTCGTAGATGGTTAACCCTGAAGGATACAGCAGGGACGTTTTTCCAAGGGAACTTTCAGGGTTGCAAAGTTAGAGTAGCTGGGAACTTCCACACTTCTGATGGACTTGCAACTGTGTGCAAGAGGGAGGAACTCAGGCTTGTCAATAAAGATATAACCAGAAGCCCAAACATGAAGAAATGTTTATACACGGAGTCAGCTTCAGGAGTGGATGCTCTAACTAAGAATAGACCTTATATCTGAAGGTCTCTGCAGAGCTACATTACAGATCATCTCTTAAAGACAAGAGAGGTGCACATGAAATGCCAGAGAAAAGAATAAACATTGACATGCCAGATGAGTGATTGTTTTCCTCCCAGCAAAGGACCTTGGAGGATTGGAGCCCCAAAGTCATGGATATGAGGTTGAACCATATGAGGATTTCAGTGCCCTCCTACTCACAGAATTTAAATGGAAGCTATAGTTTGAGGAGATATATTTGTAAATTAAAACTCAAATATTCCCAAGAATCCCCTGCATGACTGCAAACTTGACCAAGATTTTAAATGAAATCCCGAGCCTCTTGTTGAACTGCAGCAAGAGCAGATGAAAAAGGCAAGAAAACAGAAAGAAACCAAGATTCTTTTTTTCTTTCTCTGTGTGTGTGTTTATGTGCGTATGTATGCATGTGCTCCCTTATTTGCTTGAATTGTTTGAAATTTAATTGTAAGACACCATGACATTTCACCCCAAATACTGCAGATATCACCTAAGCACAAGGACCTTCTGCGTAACCGCAATGCAGTGACCACACTTGAGAAATTTCATGTTGATACGATACCTTGATTCAGATTTCCCCACGAGTCCCTGTAATATCTTTCAGAGAGTTTTCTGTGATTCAGGATTCAGTGATAGCTGCACATTGCATGCATTTGTCGGGTCTTTTAATCTCCTTTCATCTCCATCAGTTCTCACGGTCGGTCTCCTGTGATCATTCATGACATCAGCACTTCTAAAGTCTAGACCAGTTGTTTTGCAGGATATCCCTCCATTTGAATTTGTCTGATTGTTTTCTCACGTTTGAAATCCAGATTCTAAATAAATAAATCATAGATAAAGATATAGGAGGGGAAGGAGAAGTGGGAGAGAGAAAGGGAATGAGAGAAAAGGAAAAAGATGCAAATGATTTGATGAAAAATTGTTTATTCACACCAAAGAATACAAAGTCTAGCAGATTTCTCTTGAGACGGTATTGATAAGCAATGGTGTGGAGTGGTGGGTGAGGGGATACGGTGCTCACTGAGAGTTAAGGATTTCTGAAATATTGCAGTGAAAACATTTTGATTCGAGGCAAGGGAATAAACCTTGAGAGTTTGGGTCGTGTGCCAAGTTAAATGTAAAACTCAGTGAAAACAACAACAACAACAAAAATCAAACTAGTTCTTTTAGTTTATCCATAAAATAACGAGGCAATTTATTTTTCTTAATACACGTAAGCCAGTTTCTTTGGTGCCTTTTAGCTCCAGCAGATTTGTTTCTTTAAAACCCTTCACTGGACTGAACAAAATCGAAGATGATCTTAACGAATTCATGAGACTGAACAGACACTATTCCAGATAGAGGAGAATTTAGTCTATTTTTAATAAACCTCTAAAACAGAGATTCATGAACCCCAGCCTAAAAAGAAGACTCCTATAAAATCTGTTCAGAAGTAAATCTTATTTTCAAGCTGTCAGAAAACAAGAACCAGACAAAATCATCAGGTATCAAAGGCGAAGAACAGCTGAAATGAGTTTTCTACTTTGCCATTGGGTCTCTGCTTCAAGTGCCTGCTTAAAGAAGCAGGCATCTCATCTCCTAGCCCCCAAATAAATAAAAAGGGGACATGTAATTTTAGGAGCACTGCTAAGAAATCACAACGTTCAAGTGGTTTTTGCTATAATTTATAGGAGCCTTCCTATACTTATTCCTGACATTTTTTTGATTTACTTGGTAAGGGCAGAATTGTAGAAAAACAAACAGACCCTGAGTAGGAAAGGCACTTCATTTCCTGTTCGTGTCTAACATTGGCTCTGATCGCTGTCCTTGGAGTCCTGGTCACTAAACCCATTGAATAATTATGCCCTGGATCAGGGAGGGGGCAGTCTTATTTGCCGTGGGTTTGTTTTCTGGGATTTTCTGTTAATACCTGGATGGGAAGCAGAAGTGGACTTTGTAGTTGGCTTCTCTAAGACTCAGTGGAAACAGTTGTTGAGAGCTCAAGTTCTATGATGTTAATTATTAAGTGAACTATTGTCTGTAAAGTCCATTCATTATGCTTTTATTTTTTTTCAAAAACTTTTATTATGACAAAACCAGGCATACTATATTGAATCGTATAACCAAACACCGTGTATACCTGTTGCTTGACTTCTGCAATGATCAACTAACTTCTTGGGAAATTTGTTTCATTTTCATGCCTATCTGTTCCCCTCCATCATTTTATTTTGAAGCAAATCTCAGGTATTATAACATTTAATCCATAAATATTTAAGTAGAGAATAGATACTTTTAAGCAGTCTTGCTTAAAATAAGAATGGTATATAGGTATTTAATGTATTCTGCAGGTTAATGCACAACTTAAGTACTTCCAGTCTCTGTTGAGAAGATATAGAAGAGCTAAATCCAGTCAAACTGGCAATTTGACATGAGCATAGTAGTCATCTGGAATGGTCATTGATTCTCTGTAGGACAGCAGCTGTAGGTCCAATAAAAAAGTGATGTCACCAAAGAATTTCTGTCTTGAAGAAAGAAACATTGTTAAGAATGATGAATTCTCTTTGTTCTTTGGACCACCTCTGGTGATAGCATAGTCTAACTCTGACCCTCCAGAAACATAACCATGGACAAGTCAGTCACTTACCCATCTCTGAAATTAAACTTCCCCATTTAAAACATGGGTATGATGCCTGCTGTACCTATTTACAGAATTACAATGAAGATAATTTGTGATCTGAGATGTGAACCTTCTTTAAAAATAATGGCAGGGCACCTGGGTGGCTCAGACGTTAAGCGTCTGCCTTGAGTCCTGTCCCAGAGTCCTGGGATCGAGCCCCGCGTTGGGCTCCCTGCTCGGCGGGAAGCCTGGTTCTCCCTCTCCCACTCCACCTGCTTGTGTTTCCTCTCTTGCTGTGTCTCTCTCTCTGTCAAATAAATAAATAAAACCTTAAAAAAAAAGGCCTGTATATTGCTAATATAGAAACTACTAGAACATTGTATGTTAACTATAGTGGAATTAAAACCAATAATAATAATGACGGTGGCCTGGTTGCACATTCTCCTTTAGCATAGGTTTTTTGTGGTTTTGAAATGACCAATATCCAGGATTTTTAATGGCATCAGAAAATGTAAAGATTGAGGAAGTAACCATCTAGAATATTTTATAATCTAGGTTCTCCGCCCCCCCCCCCCCCCCCCCAAGTATATTTCATTTGGGCATTTTATCTCCAAGGTGAGATCCATTTTGGCTGACTCATTTTCTCTCTCTCTCTCTCTCTCAGATAGTAAAACATTTGGGAATGGTGTCTTGATCAAGCTCACCTAAAATTAATATATTTCTCTTTGAAAGATGATCCGAATTTTTTTCCTTCTTTCCTTTTTTAGCTTTGCCCCCCCGATTGAAAGAGATGAGAAGCCAGGAGTCTGCCGCAGGCTCTAAACTAGTGCTTCGATGTGAGACCAGCTCCGAATACTCCTCTCTCAAATTCAAATGGTTCAAGAATGGGAATGAATTAAACCGCAAGAACAAGCCACAAAACATCAAGATACAAAAAAAGCCAGGGTAAGTGTAATGCATCTAATAGCAGAGGCAGTGTCTAGCCATAGAATGATAGAAAATATAAAAATGATCTACAGCCCCAAAACGTGAATTCACATACCAAAAAGCTGTGATCTATAATAAATGAAAAGGTTGTTCATTATATGATGACCAGAAATTGTCTTATTATATAGGGAAGAGTTTGAAGTTTCTGATTCTTGCAGCTTCTGGATGAGGAAAGAAAAGAGTGGATGGGGGGAGAACTGGAGACGTGGAGGGAGAAGCTTTGGTGATAACTGCTGTAATTGGAATATGTTACATCTTAAAATTGGCTTTCTTTAAAATAAGACAAATGTTATTGAGAGCACCAGTGCCTTTCACAATCAACATCCCAACTTAACGAAGCCCAGGAAATGCCCAGATATATGGGAAGAGAATGCAGCCACTTGAATTTGAACTATTTTCACGTAAGAGGCTAATACATCCAGCGATACCCAATAAGATGTTTTTTAACTGGCGATTTGTGAAACTACATCACCACTGTAGCACATTAAAACATCAGGTGATCTTGGCTCGCAAGAATCTTTTTTTTTTTTTAAGATTTTTATTTTATTTTATTTATTTATTTGAGAGAGAGAAAATGAGAGAGAACACATGAGAGGGGTAGGGTCAGAGGGCAAAGCAGACTCCCCGCCGAGCAGGGAGCCCGATGCGGGACTCGATCATCATGACCTGAGCCGAAGGCAGTCGCTTAACCAACTGAGCCACCCAGGCGCCCGGCTCGCAAAAATCCTAAATCCTCCTGCCTTCCTCGAGGAGGGCCACAATTGGAAGGGCTCCAGGTGATTCCCGTAACATCTTGCAGGGTTGTCTACACCTACTCAAAAATGAGGCTCCTTTATTATTCCCATCCTCTTCATTTTTATATATTTCCTCACTTAAGAAATCCTCTTCTATTATCACACTACATTTTGAAATTAGGGAAGAGATAAGTATGTGAGAGTTTTGCTTGTCAATAATCCTTTCATCGATGTGACATGGATAATAGTACTTCCGGGCTCAGAGATTACATTTTCTTTCCTCACACACAGAGGATTCCAGTGAAATCCCAGGGATGATAGCAGAAGCAACAACAAAAGAATCTCCTCCTGTACTTTGATTTAATAGACCACCTACCAAAAAGTTGTCACACACTCACGAGCGCAAGAGACAACAAAGTGATTATAATGGAAATTTAACTTAATCTTCCCATCGTGTTTAATTACTGTAATAACCATAATTACTGAATTTTTCCCCTAGTTTCCGTGGTTTTATTAACTACGCTCCTTGTTCTTGTTACTGATTGTGTTGGCAACATCTTTTGACTTGGAAGTACTATAATAAGATGTGGGGAGAAAAAGTACTACTTTTGCAGCAGGTGGTTCTTCAAAGATACAAAAAATAACACTGTAAAGTGACATTTTTTTTTTACACAATCTTATTTATTTATTACAACATTCCCCTTGGTAGTAAGGGAAGTTGAACTGTACATGGGGCCTAATTTTGCATATTAAGAAATTAAAATTCAAAAAAGCGTTCTGCCTTGCCTTCAATCTCACAACTAGTAAGTAACTAAGCTGGAACACAAATCTGTTCCTTGGGTTCCTTAACACCTTATTCCTTCTTTTAAAAATGAAAGCATACATGTTTAATAACGTTTGCATATGGGGAGGGGAGGAGGTAGAGTGAGTGAACTGAAAAAAAGAACTATGATGCTTATAGAGGAGTTTAACAAGAAAAAAATACTTTTAGATACTGGATTGAATAGAGTTTGGTGTCTGTTTTGTTTTTCATCAATTAGACACATTAGTAAGGAACTAAGTTATCTTCACACGCAGGAGAATGTCTCATTTCTTTCCACACGGCTGTCAAATGATATCAGTAATATTTAAGTGCCCGCAGAAGGCTTTATGCTGCGAGTGTGGGGAAATGGGAGAAGCATGGGTGTTATCTCTGCCCCCAGGGGGTCATAGATTGTATAGGGATTCTCTAGTTCAGCCTTATCTGAAACATAGTTGTTCCAGAGGCCATGTGCTAGAGCCCTCTTAGGCCTGGGGGGTACTTCAGGATTTTCAAGTGGCCCATCCATTTGCAAATAGTGACCTTTTAGAAAATTATTTTTTATGTTAAGGTAAATTCTACTTTAAGTCAAGATTTAATCAGGGAGGTATCCCTAATGTATGATCTAGCGTATCATACATGCAATAAAGCCAAGTGCTAAATTGTAGGTTACTGATTCTAAGTGCCGTGAGTTTGGGAAGAGGGAGAGACAGAGCTTCGTGAGTAGCCATGGGGAGGTGGATTTGAGTCTGCTAAAGGGGGAGAATCCCCTCTGCCTGGCTGGGTGGGGTGGGCCAGGCCATGAGAGAGAAAGAGCAGAATTAGAGTCAGTAACAAGTTCTGTTTATAGGACAGTAAAGAGGCCGGTGGGTGAATGGGTAGGGAATTCTGCCCCTTATGGGACAAGCTGCTGTGTGTCAGACCTTGGGCTAGATGCTGGGTACACAGAGATGAGTGGTCTAGAGGGGAGAGAGATGGCGAACAGTTAGAATACTCAGTCTTAAGGGCTACAGTAGTGGTAGTCCTGGGATGCCATAGCAAGAAGCTAGCACAGATGGGGAAGGGGACCCGATTAGGGACGAAGGAGGCTGCCAAGAAAGAAGGGAGGGAGAAGAGGTTTATCTAGGCTGAAGGAACAGAACAAAGCATCTTCAGACTGGGATTATTCAGTCTGAGAATGCCTGGGGAGAAACAAATGAAGGTGGATAAGTAAGGAGTAAATGGTTTTGAGAACAGTTCCTATATACCTAAAGAGGTAATTTGTTACATGGCTTGGATGACATATAAAAGTATCGTTAGTATTCAGGAAAACATTTTCATGTTGGCTTCATAGGTCCAGACAGCTAAGAGAACTGTCTACATATTAATAAAACCCCATTATACCAGAAAGGCCAATATTCAGAAATCACTTCTTTTAAACAGTAGCCTTGCTGGAAAGAATTAAATGGGAGCAAAAAGGTGTTTTATGCAGCTTATGTGGCTATAAATTACTCTTGGCAAAACATTTTAACATATTTGATCTTCCAAAAATAAGACACTTTGTGTAAAGTGGGCCATTAGTGTTGTCATCTTTTTTTTTAAGGTTAAAGGGACCAAACCTTTAAATTTAATTAACATTTGCAAGGTGCCCCTGTCATTTCAACTTGTCCTATAAATATAAGAGAATGGATGCGATTATTGTTATACCCATTTTTTTAAAAAAATGAATGCCCTGAGCATGAAGGAAATTCAGTTTCTTGCTGTAGATCTAATGTTGATGAATAGTAAAGCTTGGATTTGAAACAGGTCTGACTCTATGCCTCCTGTCTTTTCACAGTTACTGGTGATTTTGCTATGTATAGTAAAGTCACAACACAGGGCTGGGGACACATACAGGCATAGGGTAATGTCTTTAATAAAAAAAATTCTCATTTTTCAGTTTCATCTACATATTCATAATTTTCCCTTACTAAGATATTCAAACTGTTAATGGTTTGCAGCAGTTACTTGGTACCTTAAACTTTATCAGAGGCTTTGATCAACCAAGCAGAGGTGAATTTCAGTGTGAAGTTTAGGATTTCTTTGGGATTCTCTGTATTTTAAGGAAAATGTTGACTCTTTTCCAATCCTTAGTCTAGGTTTCTTTTTCACGTAGTCTAGATCATACATGCAGCCAGAATTTCCTTGTCATCCCTTAGTGTTGCAAAGAGACTCCAATCAGCAATTTCTATTATTTTGTAAAGTCTTATCACCCTTCTGCCCCTGAACTACATTCTTACATGTTCTTCCTATGACTTTGAATTTATATCTGAGCCTGTGTTTGTTGTATTTGGCAAAGCAGTGTGTGGAACCAATTTAGAAAAATGGAAACTGCCCCAGTGTTGTGTGTCTGCTTATCCCTTTGTTCTGCTTCCTCTTCCCGGTGGATCATTTTGAGCAAGAAAACTGGTTAAAGATCATGGCACGCAACAGATTCATATTTGAGGCTGTCAGGTTGGCCTCATTTAAATATCAGCTTATGAAAGGCTGACTTCCCATTGTTTGTGTATGGCACACTCTTTTGGATGCCCATAGTTCTGTCTCAGTCTTCATTTCCACTCTCACCTATTTTCATTTTGTTTAAAATTGGATCTAATCGGTCTTGTCAAATTTCTGCAAACATTTTAAAGGGAATTCTTTCTTCTGTTGTCCATTGTTGCAGGTCCTTTGACTCTATTCTAGAAAAAGTTCACACACATTCCCTTCTTGCATCAGCTGAGCAGCTTTTGCAGGTCATTCTAATTTTATATGTAAGGAAAGCGCCAATTCCTTAGGTATAAATGGGAATACTCAGTGCCTATTTCATATGCCTTATGTGAGGCATTTGGTGCAGTGCCTGGTTCTGTATAGTATGAGAGTTGCTTATGAAACCCTCTCCCTCCTCTTTATCCTTCTTGTTATTGGCAGTTTGACAGTATCTGAAGCTGTGTTGAACACACACACACACACACAAACACACACAAGCACACTCACAGACACAGAGTTCATATATGATTCCTTAGAGATTGGAGGAATGGATTTATATAAACCAAGGAGATATTCCCTATATGCATTTAAGTTGTCTTGGCCCATAAACGGCGGTGGAAGAATCAAGCCAAAAAAGACAAAGAAGACAGTCGTTATTGGAACCTTGAATCCATCTTTGAGCACTTATTCAAAGAATACAGTTTGCATTTTGATATAAAAAAAGAGAAATTAATATTTAGAACTTTCATCTTTAAATCAGTCTGTATTAATTTATTTTTACATCGTATTATTTTTCTTAATCCAAAGGTAATGTGTGCTTATAAAAAAATCTAAATATTGCAGGGATATAAAATGTAATTGTAATGATAGCTAACACTTATTGGGAGCTCATAGGATTCCAAGCATTGTTTTAGACACTTTACATGAGTTAACTCTTTTAATACTTTTAGAGAATGAAAATCCACTGAAACATCAACCTCTCCCAGATTTCTAGATAACTCATCAATTAAAGAGCAAAAAATTTGTTTTATGATTGGACGGGAATTCAACGCTTTTTCCAAGTTAACTTCCTTCCTGTGGAGAGCATATGGTAGGCTATTGAAGAGAGTACAAAACTGTTGTATCCATACTTACCAAAGCCCCAGATCATTGCAGTGTATAATTTTCAAGAAAGGTTTGTCTGTTTCTTCTCTCTTCCTGCTTCCCACCCTGTACTCTAGGGCCCACGGATCAGAGGGTCTCATAGTTCAATGTATCACTGGAGTTCACAGGGGTCCCAATGATTATCTGGATCAGTGGTTTTCCCACTGTGTCCCTGGAGAATCTTAAGTTTCCACTGAATTGAAAATGGGCTGGCAACCACCTTGACCTGAACACCTTTGTCTCTTTATAATAGTTTTGAATATGAGGCTCTGATTTAAGCTTTTGTTTTAAAACAGGTTTTTTTTTTTTTTTTTTCAAAATAGTTGAAACCACTGATCTAATTTTATCTTTTTTCTGCATAGAGATATTCTTGACAGGTGGTTATCCAGACTTGAATCTTTCCAAAGGGAAAGACACCCTCCCCATTTTTGAATGTTCAAAAACTCTTCCTTATCACTCAAAATATGCCTTCTTTTTCCTGTCGGACATAATTCTGTCTTCAAGAGCCTCCTCGAATAGTTTTCTTTTCCAGATGACAACCATGAAATATGTTTAAAAAGCTACCCCTATCTTGTTCATAGTTGGCCTGCCAGTAGGACCTCTGTTTCTTCAATAGAATCTTCTCTAGTGATAAGATTTATAAGCCCTATTCAATTGTGATCAACTTCTTCTAAAGTCCTCTAGTTATTGATATTTTTCATCAGATGCCCCTTCAAAACATAATTAAATATTCTAGATGTGATCCAGCCTGTGAGCAGTGTATTGAGACTTTTATCCAGTTTGATTTATGCTGTTTTAATATTAATATGGCCAAACAGTGCATAAGTTTCTTTTTTTAGTGTTTCTTTTTTTAGTAGTTCTTTAAAATAGAATCATGTTAAACGCATGGCTAATTGAAATCCTTTTTTCTGTATATATTATTGTCCAGGCACGTCTCTCCAAGCCTATACTTCTGCTACTGATTTTTGAACTGGAATGTATTTGTTATGCTTATCTTGATTAAATTGAATCTTGATCTTAGTGCATTGATGTTCAGTCTTAGAATTCCCAAGGGTGTTCTCTATTGAAAGGATACCTTAGCTACATGTGAGGCCTTCCTTAGAAATTCACAGTACATATTTGCATAAAAGCCACTAAGAGGTACTGTTGTAAAGAAATCTATTTAACTTTGTTCAAGGCAATATTTATTTGAGCATAGAAAATTTTTTTTCTTAATCTTTTAAGCATAAAATTTATTAGCATTACTTGGAGTAATATTCCAGGAAACCCTGTGTAGTTCTATTACGAGAATTTTTATTTAAAAAATTATCCCTTTAAGATTAACTATAAAGCTGATTGCCATCTTTCTTATAGTTTGATCCAGTTCAGTAGTTAAAAAATTAATGGCACAGGGTCAAGAAAGAACTCACGTACCATCAGGGACTATTCCTCAATTTACATAAGTAAGAAAGGAGTGTTCTTGGAATTATTATAATCTTGAGGTGTTGTGCATTCTTGGGTTGTTGTTGTGATAACCTTAGAATTAAGATTGGGGGCTTAACAAGAAAAGTTATAATTTTCTTATTTTAGGAATTCACTTTTTCTTCTGTGTTGAAAACAGGAAAAACCTCAACCTGACCTTCTTCATGATTGATCTATCAATTATTGTTAGTGGTTCCATGGTTGTAAATGAAAATTCTTCCAGCTAATTATGCTGTTTGGGGCTGGACAAGCTTACTGTAGTATTTGTATTGTTTCTGACTGTTCTTCATAGATGTGTGTCATAAAGGAAACTTGGCATGTATGGACAGATTTGTATAAATAGCTGATAATCCTTTAAGAAAAGTACTGGATTTGAATATTCCAAACCCAGGCTTAGAAGTTAACACAACTTGATGGGGGCTAATATCCTAATATTGTATTTTGATAATTTTAAAAGTTCTTGTAGTTTATAATTAGATCTTAATATCAGCTTGCCAAGATGCTTGCCCTCAGATTGTTCTATTTTGGTTTATAGGGATAGACTTCAGGGAACCTTTTCTGTGGAGAACCCCTCTGATTAATATGTGACTATCCCTGCATAAATGGCCCTTGGTGATCCCCCCACCCCATTACAGCTAAGCAGGCTGTTATTGTATTAGATTCGCTTTCTATCAACTTTGTTCTGTGCACCATCATTTTCAGGAAATATGAACAGATGTGCTATGTGGATGGCAAGGATTCCATTGTCAAATAAGTTTGAGAGTAACTCAATAATATATTCCCCTCTTAGAGAGTCAGATTACATTAGCATATTAAAGACTTTGAGAATTCCTGCAGGATTAACAACAACAAAAAGCCTGTTTTTGTTCACCCTAATGTCTTCCGAATTTGAGTACAGTACTTTTCTTTTGTTTTCTCAAGTTTACTTGTTGACATTGTTCTGAGTCGTTAATTTTTTAATCCACATGTTGGTTTGAGTGTTGCTGCCTTGGTCTGGACCTCCTCCGACTGTCTCTGCCCTCTTAATAGGGCATCCTCCTTTCCTGCAGCCAGCATTTAGGAACATTAGGTCCTGGAGAGAGCTTAAGTAGGAGCATCCAAATATTTTCTTCATTTATTCACACATTCATCCCATAACGTTTGAGGATGCACCAAGGACAAAGCTGTGGCATGTCCTCATAGAACTGTGAGGGTACCAAGAAGTTTAAATTATGGACTCCAAAGTGTATGTCCTAGCTAGAAAAATAAGATATACTTCAAGAACTGTGAGGATCATGGGAGAGGTACTCAAGCCTGTCAGAATTTAGACAAAGAAGAGAGGAGTAGCAGCTACATGATTGTGAAAGGTTTGATGAAAGAATTGGCACTTGAGGTGGTTCTGAAAAGTCAGCCAATATCTTGAAATATGGGACACCCCTCCCCCCCCCCATTCTAGCGGGAAGGAAGGGCACAAGCCAAAGCACCATGATGGAAGGCCATAAGGCTTACATACGGGACTGGGTGGGTGGTCCAGTTCAGTAGACTGGAGGAGAATAGTAGGAATTGATTTTTTATTAGTTAAATTAGAATAACTGATTGAATTTGATTAATAATATTATATGACAAGAAGACCAGAAAATTCACTATAAAACTAAGAAGGTGTAACTTATGGGAGCCTTGCATATAATTTTGAGTTACTGTCTTTTGTTCCCTGCCTTGTTCTTTTCCTGTTGTCATCCCAAGAGCCCAGGCAGTCAGGACCACGTGTGAGTATACAGGGATGCTTTAAAAAGTCTTTCATAAACTCAACTAGCCCCAGTGGTTCTGTGTTTTTAAGTCACGGAGACTGCTTACATTATTGGCTATATGCAACAGTAAAACATAGGCGGATGCAAATCACAATGCTGCCCATGTTGAAAGAGTGTTGAATATTGCTTTAATATGCAGTTTTATAAAAGTGTGTGCTGTTGTATATTTATTTCAATGTTAAGAATGATTTGTGTCCCTCTATGTCCCTCTAAGATAAATTACCTTTCTTTTGTAAATCCTTTTCATTCAGAATTAACATAAATCCTGATGTTACTTTACTGAGAAAAGTGCAGAGCATTTTAATCTATTCTAGCCTTCCTTAAGTGTCTGTCCTTACCAGATTTGTAAATGATTTTACACTTTTTAAATCTTTCTAGTGGCTGAAGACATTTAGATATAGAAAGGAAGAAAACTTACTAATTGGTTTGAAAAAAAAAATCTGAGGCATAGTGTGTTTAGTGGTGGTGGTAGAGGAATAAAAAGAAAAATTAGAGAAGGCATTCTTTAAATTACTAATCTGGGTGATAGAATTAAGGCCATGTCTATAGTGTCACTTAAATGTGATGTATCTCATCTTTACTCTTGGTCAAATCATACTTCTGTGTATTAGTAAGTTGTGTTTTAAGTTGGTATGTGTGGAGTGGAGAGGGGGAGTTTGAGAACCCTGAAGCTACAGAGAAATAGATTTTGGTGGTCCCTGTATTTCTGTGAAATATACTTACACCACTTTGGTCCTGATCTTATAGGAAGTCAGAACTTCGCATTAACAAGGCATCACTGGCTGATTCTGGAGAATATATGTGCAGAGTGACCAGCAAATTAGGAAATGACAGCGCCTCGGCCAATATCACCATTGTGGATTCGAATGGTAAGAGATACGTACTACATTCCATTTCTCAGGCTGTAAGAGGAGTAATCAAGAGATGTGGTGAGAGTTGTAATAAACTGGTGTGTTCATTGTGAACAAATAAAAAGCATGGAAGGAAAACCATATACTTCAAGTATCCTATGTGTCTTCCATAAAACACACTTCCAGGCAAGTGTGTCTACTCCCTGAGGTGGTATAAATCTGAAACATACATAGATTTTTATTTTTTAAGAATTTCAGTAAGGCCATGAATGGCAGAAACAGGATGGGTCGCTAAAAGAGATTAGACTTCCTCTTAAAATTTGTCAGGGAGGGTTGTCAAGTCTTTGGCTCCATCAGTAGCAGAGTATGTGTGTGTATATATACATGTGTGTGTATTTATATACAGAATACATTTGTATATGCAGGATCTATGTATATTACATACATATGTCTGTACATATGCATATTATATATGAATATATGTAGTGTGTGTGTGTGTTGACAGGATGCAGTCCTGACTCAGTCCTAGAAATTTGAATGTTCTCGTATGTGTTTTTAATACAGCTGGCGCTAGGTTGTAGGAAGTGAGGGCGGCCTATCAGTTTTTTTCTTAGGCCTATTAATTCAAAATTCGGAGAGTCCTCGAGGCAGAGCCCTTCCTACTATGTCTGGTCTTGAGCTTCTGCTTTCCTGAGAATGGCGCCAGGGATATTTGTTAAACTAATGAATGACTTGGAGGTAGAAGGTGTCACTTACCCTCCAGCCACTTCTCTGAGTTACCCGAAGAAGCTAAAGAACCGCAGCTGGTGGGTGTGTCCTCGGGATACCCAACTCCTCCACAATTTGATGGAGTCATCTCTAGAAACCAATGATGAGCTAAAGCAGGGAGCGTCTCCATCTCTTGAAATAATAAAATGTGACTTCAGAACCCTGTGGTGCTTCTTTTCCCTTTTGCATGATGGCACTTAACTACTGCGTATGCAAGCCCTGTCATGTGTTATAAAGCCAAGCCTGAAGACACTGCTCCCCTCCCGACGGGAAAGGGGAAAGGGTGCCCACTGCAGAGGCCTGGTCTCTGAAAGCGGGAAGGTAAAAATGCAAGACCAGCAAGGGGAGAACAAAAGTAACTTCAAGGGTCAACTCCGTAGGAGACTGATGGAGTTGTGTCTGTTGACTTATTAGGACAGGGAGAAAGGAGTAAGATAAAAATATGGAACAGGGTTGGGAAAAATCTCAGGTTAATCCCCAGCCTTCTCTGGATTCCCCAATGAACTGCTCTGTTGCAGGGTAATGAGAGTTCATTACTTTAATTTTAAATGCCTCCCTCTACAGAGAGTAGAGGACAACAGCGAAAAGTAGTTTCCATCACTATTTTTAGGAGCTGCGTTTATAGCTGAAAATGTAAAAGCCATTTAAAATTTATATGAGTAAATGTAGCATCACTTTACTTTTTCATCAGCACAGGTTAAGCAATAAGTATGTTGCTGGTGTTATTTTACCCCATGAGAAATTTTATAGGATGCTAACTTGAAACACAAATTTAAAAACTAATTTCAGTGGCTGCTTCTTTTTTGTTGTTGTTTTTTCTGTTGTGCCGTGTTCAGTAGCTTGTTCTCAGCCTGTCATTGGCTTGGTTCAATGTGTCTCCCCGTGGTAAATGCTATTGAATTATGATTTTGACACTTGGATTAGATTTGTAGAGCTATGTGTACTATAAATTCCCAGGAAAATACAATTAGAATAAGTGTCATGTTCTCACTGAGTGCTTACAGTACTATTATAATATTCCAGGTTTTCTGATTTACAGGATTAAGCAGTGAATTATTTACTACTATATTATTCCTGGCAAAACCCATAGGGTTTTTTTTTTATTCATTTTGGGGTGCTGAGGGATAATACGGCTTTTTACATTTCTCTAGTAGGACAGACATCCAACTCATTTTTCCATATTAATTCATTTAAGAATTGGTCTCGAATTTGAATATTTAGTATTGACCATAGAGAAATGCAAGTTGGGATGTTTTTGATAATCAGTCCTTTTTACCTGACAAGAGTAAAGAGAAGTTCTTGGAAAATTGTAAGGAAGTCATTCTTAAACAACCAACTAAAATTCTTTACAGAATGAGGTCTTACTGGCTTACGTAGAGCATCTGAGGGCGAATAAAGAATCTCAGTTACAAGGCAAGGTGGTCTTGTTTTTATTTTCTTCTTAGAACCCTAGGAATAGTTCATCCTTATCCAACCCTCTCATTGTATTTCAAAAGAAATGTGAACTTAGCATGTGTCTGAAAGCAGACACGTTTAGAATCACAAGATATTTAGTAGCAAATGAGGACTTGAACCCAGATTCCTTGAATTCCTGATCCAGTAGAGCTCACTTTTTACCTGACTGTGTGTTTGGGAATGTTTAAGTAGATTCTTTGGTTTGTGAAGAAAACAAAAAAACACAAAAAAACTGAAGGAAGGGTGTGAGGCATAAGGACAGAGGGATTCTCTGGGCAAGAGTTGGAACTTCATTGTAACTGGGCGTCAAGGAGAAAAATGTAACCCAGGGCATATCTAAAGATTTAAGTAAACGAGAGTTTCTGGATCTTCTCTCTAGTGTCTCTGCCTTTAATGTGCTTCAGATACTTTCTTGTAGCTTCTGTTTCTTTTATCGTCTCACCTCTCCTGCTTTCAGCGGTGCTTCTTTATAATTACAAACTTTAACCTGTTTATGATCTCACTTAGCCATATTTTTCTTCATGGCTCTTTTTAAGGCATTCTTTCCATTTTAACTCCTATTGTGTGATTGTTTTCTTAGTTCCCAAATCAGATTCCCTATTGCAAGAATCTGATTGGCAGGGCGCCTGGGTGGCTCAGTTGGTTAAGCGACTGCCTTTGGCTCAGGTCATGATCCTGGAGTCCCTGGATCGAGTCCCTGGATCGAGTCCCACATCAGGCTCCCTGCTCGGCAGGGAGTTTGCTTCTCCCTCTGACCCTCCTCCCTCTCATGCTCTCTGTCTCTCATTCTCTCTCTCTCAAATAAATAAATAAAATCTTTAAAAAAAAAAAAAAAAGAATCTGATTGGCAGCACCTACGTGCCAGACCATTTCGAAAGTCTTAGAGAGCTTACGAATCATCTGCCTTCTGGTCAGGTGCCCACCATGGGCTCAACCCGGGAGAGTGAAACTGGAAACATGGCTGCCTAGAAACGCCCCTCTCCTCAGAGGCTGTGGACCGTCTGCTTTTCGTCAGAGCCTGTGGCTTGGCAGCCACCATGAGAGACAAGGCCGATGTGTTCTGCATATTGGGAGACTCTCTTTTCCCCCAACACCTCAGGGGCTTAGTTGCAGCACAACCAAAAAGAAAATAATCTTTCTGATCCTTCAGGCTCTTCTACTGCTCTCTTTGAATTTGCTATATTCAGATCAATTCTGGTTATCAAAGAAGTCTCAGCTCAGGTCTGGAGCTCTCTGGGACTCAGATACACAAACTTGTGTTGTCACATCCCTGTCTCCTTAGAAATCTGGGCAAACACTGCACAGAAACACTCTTTCAGAGGGAAAAAGAGCACTCTACTGTGGTTATAAACTGCCACATGGCCAAGCCTTCTCTCTCTAAATGTGTATTTATTATTGACTTGGGCTGAGAGAGTGGAATTCTCAAGAATTTCATTTCCTTCTGGGGGTCCTAGAAAAAAGTCTTAAAAAATAAGAACATGTTGTGAAAACATTATATTATGTAGAACTCCCCTTGAGATTTTAATTTATATTTTCTACGAAATAGTAGTCATTTTGTTAATTTTGTGTTATCTCACTCATCTCTCCCATATTTCTCCAATAAGTACACAACTGTGATCTGATAATTTCTACACAGGTTGCCTTGCAGAAAGATCCTGGTATGCTGCTGTGAGCTAATTACCCAAATTTCACCCTGTGCAAAAGATACTGAAATTTTCACACAAGTACCTTCTTTGCACAAAGATGTTTCGAATATATTTTGGTACAAGATTCTAGGAGGTATGGCAGGGGTAAGGGGAAAGAAGATATGCAGGAGAGATTGTTTTCTCCCCAGAAAAAAAAGAAAAATGTAGCAAGATGACCTTGCTATTTGACACTATTTTTAATTTCAAAACACAGCTGTGTAACTATCAGGGAAAAATTAGCTCGGATCATAAAAGTCTTCCATCCAATATTAGGAACTTTCTGCAGTGAAACTCATTGCTTAGATTTGCTTAGATTAGCAACTAGGTATAAATGAAATGATGACAAAAACCCAAGAAATTCTCCTTAAATTGTTATATGCTTGAATGAAATAATGACCATATTTTACTGTTTTTGAACATTTAGAAAAGAATGTATATACATATATGTATTTGGTCATTATATATGTATTGGTCAATAATATGGTCATTATTTCATATGTATGTGTGTATATATATATATATATATATATAGCCAATCACTATATTAAGCTATGTTTTCAAAATTTATGTTTTCTGCCTTTTCCAATGCCTTTTAATCCCGATCTTATTTGGAAAAAAGAATTTGCTATACAGTAGACAGATATACACATGCAATCTGCTAATTATTTTTGGGACTATGTGGGTCTAACAAAGACCAGCTGAGGTTTCGTATAAAGAAGGATCTCACAGGCAGCCGTCATTACATGGTGGGTTATGGGTGGATTCCTTTCATGAATTTAAATACGGCCCCTTAAGAGGCCACATACACCATGCTTACACAGATTGTACACTGTATGTTCATTTTTATTTGCATTTCATTTGGCTTGGTCTTTATACAGGAAACCTTAATTTCACAATTAATTCTTAGCTAAGAAGCTCCATAAAAACTCCTGGGCATCAGATTAGGGAAGAGAGTAATAGACCTACCTGGTTTTCAAATTAATTAAGTACTGCAGTCTTTAAAAGATTAATACAAGAGAATATAAAACTAATCAATCATATATCCTCTACTAGATTTTCTTTTTTTAATCAGGAGAAAAATTTATTTGAGTGAGATTCAAGATCCCATAGGAACATTGGGCTCATAGCAATAAATTTGCTGTTTCCTTTGAGATGAACAAAAAATATTTCCACAAAATTTGCCTAATATATCAATAGGTCCTTTAAAAACTTGGCTCATGTGGGTAATAGGCTTAGTTTCCCCCTCTCCCAAATGGATGGCATTGTTGGAAATGCTGTGATATTGGTAAACTAGCTATAGTTATACTGACAATCAATATAAAATGTTTTGTAATTTAGAAAGCAGTCTCCATGTATGTTGTATTATACTGTATTCCCACGAAGGGTAATAAGGAAGAACAATACGAATGGAATGGAGTTGTATTTTCAGTGTATAATATCCATTCTGTTTCTACATCATTTATTAATTTCAACATTTCTCAGTTGCTTTCTCATAAGCTCTCATTATGAGCAAGAATGCAGACACTTGAAGATGTTCCTTAAGTCATCTTTACTAGTGCTAATAAATAAGTGGGCACATTTTCAATCTTTAACAAGATGACTTGGTCATATTTTTTGCACACACAATAATAACCTGTAATTTTAGAATAACAAGGAGTCACAGAAGTGGATGTTTAAATACACACAGACACATCGTATGTATGTTTGTATATACATATATGTATGTGTCTTTTGCCAAATAGTTATATTTGGTATGTTGTGCTCGTGGTGAAATCTCAAACAAGTCATGCATGTGTAATAATTAGAAAAATTCCTTACCACAAGGTGTCATTTTTCAGACACTGCAACTTTTTCTTGAGAGCAGATCCGATTTATTAAAAAAGCATTCAAACATGGCAAATATACTAATGTTCCTTATGTTTACTTGCCTACTCAGCATAAGTTGCTCAGCTGTGTTCAGTTCCTGATCATTCTAAATCCTCATTAATTTGCACTAATGAAGGGGATGTCCTTTATAAATTAACAAATTTAATATACCAAATTACTGCAGGAAAAAACATGTTGCTTAAATAAACATCAAGAAGATTGCAGGACTTAATTTTTTTAAGTCTGTAATTGCAACAAAATTATTTTCAATCGCTTATAACAAAAGGTTGTTTTGTAAGTCTATAAATTCTGCCCAAAACATGCATAAAATGCTTGCCAAGTGATTTTTTTAAATTTTATTATGTTACGTTAATCACCATACATTACATCATTAGTTTTTGATGTAGTGTTGCATGATTCATTGTCTGCGTATAACACCCAGTGCTCCATTCAATACATGCCTTCTTTAATACCCATCACCAGGCTAACCCATCCCCCCACCCCCCTCCCCTCTAGAACCATCAGTTTGTTTCGTAGAGTCCATAGTCTCTCATGGTTCGTCTCCCCCTCCAATTTCCCCCCCTTCATTTTTCCCTTTCTACTATCTTCTTTTTTTTAACATATATGTTTCAGAGGTACAGGTCTGTGATTCAACAGTCTTACACAATTCACAGCGCTCACCATAGCACATACCCTCCACAATGTCTATCACCCAGCCACCCCATCCCTCCCACCCCACCCCCCACTCCAGCAACCCTCAGTTTGTTTCCTGAGATTAAGAATTCCTCATATCAGTGAGGTCATATGATACATGTCTTTCCCTGATCGACTTATTTCGCTCAGCATAATACCCTCCAATTCCATCCACATCGTTGCAATTGGCAAGATTTCATCCCTTTTGATGGCTACATAATATTCCATTGTGTATATATATATATATATATATATATATATATATATATATATATATAT
>NC_058404.1:30067136-30284182 GCF_002201575.2 Neomonachus schauinslandi
TATATATATATATATATATATATATATATATATATATATATATATATATACCACATCCATTCATCTGTTGATGGACATCTTGGCTCTTTCCATAGTTTGGCTATTGTGGACATTGCTGCTATAAACATCGGGGTGCACATACCCCTTTGGATCTTTGGGGTAAATACCCAGTAGTGCAATTGCTTCAACTTTTTGAGGAACCTCCATACTGTTTTCCAGAGTGGCTGCACCAGCTTACTTTCCCACCAACAGTGTAGGAGGGTTTCCCTTTGCTGAGTGATTTTAATCAAAAAGATTAATTTTTCTTATTAGCAAGATTCTTTTAGTGTAGAAGTATACAACTTCTAACTTGTGCTTCCCCCAAGAAAATTCAGAAGGTTTATTTTTAAGGCCATAATTGTTGAAGATATTTTTAAGGTCTCCAGGGTAAATATCTAATTTTAGGAAGGGAGATGATTGCTATTATTAATATTTTTTTAGGAAGGGAGATTATTTTAAGTTGTCTCTGTGTAGATAGATTTTTATAGTAACCTCCTGTTCTGGTATTTTTATGTAACGTTCAATTTAAAAAGGAAACGTTTTGGTTAACCTTTCCTCTAATCTGAGATCTTTTATGTTGGAGATAGAAAAGCTCTGACTTTTTTTTTCTTGGAAGGTCACAGTGGACAACTACTTGGTTTGTCAAAAATAAATTTGAGAAGAGTCTTGATATTCAATCTGGGATTGGGACCTCTGCCCAATTCTTGTGACCCTGAGCTTATGACTTCAGTCTGGCTGTCCTGTCAGTGATGGGTCCTGAAGGACAGAAAAGGAAACCTCTTTCCTAACGTGGGCACTTGCTTGGAAACGTGGATCTTCTTCTGGGTATTCATAGGGAGAGATAAATATTGTGAATCTTTGATTAAAATCTTTCTCTCAGATTAAATTTTCCCCAAAGAAGAGCAATTTCATTTTCTATAGCCCAAATCAAGAAAGTTAGATGTAGTCATATTAGAAACAGATATTGCCATATTATCAACTCAGACTATCCTCTTTAATGCTTGCTGCTTGAGAAAATCCAAAGGGTATCATATACCTTCCCATTCTGATTCCTTTCACTTCTTCCCATTTTTTTGTGGGTGTAAGAGGCAATGAAGGCTACTTTGGTGGCTTGGTAATAATCTTACACTTTGAATGGTTGGTCTTCCTAATGTTGGAATAGAAAGGACTGTCCATTACTTAATTTTCACAAGAGAAGCACATTTGGTCTTACTAAAGATAGATGTCTGATCTTTATATATTCCTATTAAACATCCCTTCTGAATCTCAGATGCTGTTTTTTCCCCCTTCTGATTCCACAAAACCTTGTATCCCTAGAGAAGTGTCTGAGGTTGAAGAAACATTGCCAATTAAATTAAGTCTTCTTACCTACTGGACTAGTCCTACCATGGAAACCTGAAATGGTCATATCTGTATTTAAAGATGATTATGTTGAGTGTGAATATTTCTAACTCCATGATTAACAGGCTGTTAATTCAAACATAAAATGATAATATATATGATTTGCTTAGGATTTTATTAGGTCTGGTAACTTCTGTAATATATATATATATATATATATATTACAACAGATTCAATTTATCTTTTTTGTCCTGGTTAGTAAATAGTGAAGTACTATTTTGTCATTTAACAATAATTATACCAACAGTGAAGGTTGAATGATGTTTATCATTGCATCACTACATCTTTCCAGACTTCATAAAACTATGCCTTACTGAAAGTACTAGATTTTAGCAAGTGAAACCCTTTTCAAGAAGACAGAATTGGTTAGACAATGTAATCATCCTTCGTTCCATCATAAAGGCAGCAAACTGAAAGCTTGTCAAAGCTTAAACAAGACTGTCACAATTCCCACCATAATGGTGTGTCCAGCAATATGTAGTTTCTCCTTCATTCCCTTGGGGTGGGAGCTCCCTGTTACTCTGTGCCTACCTGGAGTAGCTGAAAACTCTTGTCAAATAAGGCGCCCATCTGGATTATCACTGGCAATTTTCTGTAGAGTTCAATGCCAGAACTTGGATGTTTTTCACCAATCCCAATGAGAAACATTGCTTGCTTTTGTTTTCGAACAAACATGTAGTTCTCCAAAGATTGATAACTTAAAAATTCTGACCACAGCTTTGATATTTTTTTTACATCTGCCATCTGCCTTCCTCTCTGAGAAGGAACCCACCACCTCCTTGCTGTATATTGTCCTTCACCAGCCCCGTGGGGACAGGGAATCCTTCCTATGTACTCCAGCATTGCTCATCTCATGCTCTTTGCCCAAGAAAGAAGAACTACTTATCTGGACAGCCCCCCCCCCCTTTTTTTTTTTAATGCATTTCTCACATTCAGGCTGGATAGAGCCTGGGCTTTCATCACAGTCTTGCAATCCTTTTCTTCCTTTACACTCTTTTTCGGTTTGAAGGCAGGCTGTGGAAGTGGCACCTGGCCTCCTGATTATACATCATAATCTCCTATCACCTTTTCTTTTTATAGACATCATCACTGGAATGCCAGCCTCCACCGAAAGAGCATATGTGTCTTCAGGTAAGGAGGACAAGCTCACCAAATTTTACTAACCAGAACGACAGACCTAACTGCTGGCTGCACCTTCTACTAATCAGAATCCCCTCTGCATTCAAACTGTAGCTGCTCTTGTTTTCTGCTCCAGTATTTCCTCTGGCTCCTTTTGCCTTTTGGGGTTTTATGTAAAGGGGTACAGTTCTTGGTGTGTGTCTGAAGTTGGGCCTGAGAGGCATGCATGGAGAAAAGAGATGTTTAGATACAACTTAGTGACATTAGACCAGGAAAGTTGACGTCTGGGTTATACGTTGAGTTTTTACAACCTCTCTAGGTGCCTCAGCTGCCTCTGTTCTTTTCATCCACCGTAGTTCATTCCTGGATAATGTGTCTGTGTCCCATCTCTGACCTGTGGGCTCCTAATGAGCAGTTGTGGGTCCCTGAACTTAGAGAAAACACCGTTCTGTGCCTAAATTTTTCAAATGTTGGTGCATTGCTTTTTGGTTTGTTTTTGTTTCTTCCTTGCCTGTAATATTTGCCAGTAGCACTTACAGTCTGAGCAGATATTAGCCACTTCTAACCCAGCTCTACTAATGCATGTATAACCATAATTCATTGATTTCTCCATTAGTGTGAATTTAATTAATCTGCTGTGAATTTTTTTCTTTTCTTTTCTCTCTCTCTCTCTTTTTTTTTTTTACTTCCCTTATCCTCTGTTATTCTATAGTTAAGAGGACCTTGGAATGTTTAAAAATTCGTATTTAATGAGAGGCAAGTTTTTAGAGTCCAAGATTCAAAACTCATTTCAGAAGTACAACAACAACCTGTTTCTGCATGACACCTCACAGTTTACAAAGACTTCTACATCTCATTTGGTATTCACAACAGATGTGTGAAACAAGACATTATTTTTCTTCATTGTACAGATGAGAAAACTGAAGCATTAGAAATGTTAAGTCATATGTCTCAGCAAGTAGGAGAGCAGATCATTCCAGCTAGCCCAGTATTCCCTCCCATTACCCCGTATTTAATGTTTTGGCTTCATTGATTTCCTTCATTATGGCCGGTACCTTGTTGGAAAGTTGGAGGAGGCCATGTAATCGAACACAGCCTTTTTTGACTTACCTTCATCAGTTTCTCCTCTGCCCTTCCAAGCCATTGTTCAAGATCATAAAAGTTAAATCTCTCTGTATCCCAGATGGCTTTGACCATGTTTAGGGCATATTCATGTGTTGTTCCTAAGATGGACGTATGCATGTTACAGGGTGGGATGATCCTGGAGTCTAAGAGGGTTGTACTTTTCTGAGTAATAGAAAGAAAGCAAGAGAGAAGGGAGGGAGGGGAGGAAAGATAGAGGTAAAAAGAACAACAAAAAGGAACAAAAACTGTTGAGTTATCTGAATTTTCTTCCCCTTTCATTCAGGCATTTCTTTCTTATAAGGGACTTCACTATCTGACTCCATAGATATTGTTAGGAACCTGAGCTTCTCAGATTATGTGGTGCTTCTCTTGGGAATCGGGAGTGACTATCATTATTATTTTCTGATATATGACTTGAATATAACTTTCTGGCTGCTGAATTTCAGTCCCTCTTTGATACTAACTTGTTCTTCTTTCTGACTAATAAAAACCCTTAGGTCCCGTGCTTTTTTTTCTGCATAAGTTGTGTTTTATGCTCTGTCTGTATTTAAATACTAGCTTTCCTTCCTTTGCTACCTAAGAGAATCTTGCCACTGTACATCTCCAGTGACCTTATTATGAATTTATTTAGCATGTTTGTTTGATCCTACCGTAACTGCTCCAGTGGATCATGCATGGACTTTATTCAGCACCGTATTTGGTCAGGGTGTGTATGCAGACCATGTTGCCTGAGAACAGATTCATTCTTCTTCTTTTTTTTTTTTTCCCTCTGTGTGTGAAAGTTGACTTTCATTCTTTCTGAATATGGGGATTGTTCTCTTTGGTTTCATGTTTCTGAAAATCAAGACCACACTTGAGAGAAGGAATGGGCCATCTCACCTGTCCTGTGGATCTGTTCAGAGTCATGTTTCTAGGAAGTTCATACACCAGTTGGTATGTGGGGTATCTCTGCAGGTGGACTGACTCCATTTTCATCCTTTGGGTTTGGACTACAGAAGTAGTCCTCCGTGGTCTCTGAATATTGCATACATCTTCTTCCAACTTTGAAATGCTTCAGCTTTTCTGTTGCACTGTTTCCTAGTCCTCTTTTTCTGGATGATCCCCAAGCCTGGCACATTTCTGATGTAAGAATGCAAGCCACCTGACTCAATAAAGCCTCATTTCACTTCTTTGTTTTATAGAGTCTCCCATTAGAATATCAGTATCAACAGAAGGAGCAAATACTTCTTCATGTAAGTATATTTGAATATTCCATTCACTAGTTTTTAACCCAAGACAGTATCTGCCTCTGGAGATGGTGTTCCTGTCGATCCTCCGTCCTCACTGAGGAACAGTACATCATGAGTTTGGGAGCAGGCTGGTATTTGCTGTTTGGAAGGGAATGGCCCTGTGCTATGCTTGGGGGGGGGGGGGGGGGGGGAGGGGGGGATTAGATATCCCCTCCCCCTAAGATACACAGGGACATTAGAAGATACCACATATGTGGTGGTGTTATAATGTAGTGTCTTTGAATATTGAAAAATGACTGCAGAGCCTCTGAGGCCTGGTTCTGGGTGAGCAATGAAGAACATCGTTAGTTGTTTTTAGTGTGTCTTGTTGCCTTTAGCAATTGCTTGAGGCCTGATACCCAGCTGTTTGGGGCCTATTCTAAAGCTCCCTGGTTCTCACATAAAGTCTGCTGTGATAGAGTAAGGAAACTATATATAGATGCCCTTAATTCAAATTCGATAGCAATTATGAAAATGTTTGAAGGCACGTCCCTAGGCAAGATCTCAGATTAGTTTTCATCTGTTTAATGTGAAATGTGCTTTGTGCTTGTGGAGTTCTACAACTGTTAGATTGGTTGGTGCTTTGTGCCATGTCAGGGGAACGTAAGAAATTAGCAAGGACTGGTAAAAATAGTTTTGATATTTATGAATTGTGAATAGCGTCGAATTAAATTTTGATATCCAGCGGGGGAATTTATCAGACCTTGAAAATAAAACCTATAATTACAGTCTTTCTCTCCCTTATTTTAGCTCTTTATTTAAAGCTATTTCTCAGCCTGAGAAGCTCTTCAATAAGTAGATATTCCCAATTATTCTATTCCAACCCGGGGAGCGTGTTTAAGATACAGTTTCCTTTGGCTGTCAACATGGTAGGAAGCACTTGCAGGAAGGTCTGTATTTTAGGCCACTTCATTTGTTTTGTCTGTCTGTTTAAATACATCCAGTTTGGGGGCGCCTGGGTGGCTCAGTTGGTTAAGCAACTGCCTTCGGCTCAGGTCATGATCCCGGAGTCCCGGGATCGAGTCCCTCATCGGGCTCCCTGCTCAGCGGGGAGTCTGCTTCTCCCTCTGACCCTCCTCCCTCTCATGCTCTCTGTCTCTCATTCTCTCTCTCGCAAATAAATAAAATCTTAAAAAATAAAATAAAATAAAATAAAATAAATAAATACATCCAGTTTGAATCTAAAGCCTTTCCCTTCAGGTTCGTACCAGAACTGTAACGATATGATGTAAACATATTTTTTTATTGCATGAAGTATGATGTTTTCACTATATTTTAGCTAGATAAAGCATCATTTAACTAGATTGATGGAAGCAATCTAGTGGGATCAAACAGGAAATAAGATGCCAGAGAGGATTAAATTGGCTTCTTCTGTATTCTAAAGATACTCATTACATAGTCTAAAACGTTAATCCCTTCTGGGGAGCTTGGGATATTTGTTATTTAATTCTACTTATAAAAAGATTAGTATAATTATATAGATTTTAGCTAACTAGCATTAAGGAATCATGTTGAGCTTTGTTTTAGGTTTTTGAGTGTTTATTATACAAGGGCAAATACTAGATTTTTCTTTTTGGCATTTTGTCTGGGAACAATTTCTCCCCTGCATGATTCATTGAATAAAGTTATTGAAACTCTTGTAATTGGAACCCTCCTGCTATCATTAACGGGGCGATGGATGCTATCCTGAAGCATATCTGAG
Organism: Neomonachus schauinslandi; assembly: GCF_002201575.2. Classification (NCBI taxonomy): domain Eukaryota; kingdom Metazoa; phylum Chordata; class Mammalia; order Carnivora; family Phocidae; genus Neomonachus; species Neomonachus schauinslandi. Next base: position 30,073,791 of record NC_058404.1, read on the forward strand.
TAGTTTTGGAATAGAAGAAATACTTCTTTGGGTTTTCCAGAGCTTGAGGGAACTGAAATGAATCTCTCAGTTTACATTTGTATTCATTGCATTACTGTTGAGAGAGAAATAATGTTGAAATCTGACTCTGATCTCTAACTCTCAGCAGAGTTAGTTCCTGATATTTGGTAAAGTTTTAAGACTAAGAAAGAAGGCTTTGTATTTTAATATCGTGTTAAAATATTTCAGTGTGCCATTTTCATACATTCCCCCCCCTTTCCCCGTTCATGCTCGGCTCTCAGTAAATACTGTGGAATTGATTCGTGCATACATTTTCTTAATCTCATGAAAATGCGCTCTGTAAAAAACCATAACCAAGAGTGGCAGGATTCTAAGTCCAGTCTTGGCAAGAGCGGCGTGAGGCGCTCAACCCATCCAGAGGGAGCAGAACTCCGCAGTGCAGAACGCTGTGACGTCACCAGAGCTCCATCTAGCAAAGGCTGAAGGGGAAACTTGAGGAAGCAGAAATAGCCAGAAGCGGGACTTAAACATTCAAATGATATATAAGAGTCGAAGGCCTTGGGAAAGTTCACATGGGTCAGAAATAATCAGCGCCGAAGAATAGGTTCCTTTTCGCTTTGTTTCCACCAGAAAGGAGACACCAGTAAATCCCCGCGCATGAAAAGTGAACCATGCTCTTGCAATGTAATCATGTCTGTGTGGGCTGCATTCTTGGCACTCTTGGCACTGGTGTTTGCTGTGTACATTTTGAAAAGCCTTTCTATGGCTTCAGCAAACCTGTTGTGTATTGTGATAAGTTGGCGTGTTCTTGGGGTCAGGCAGCCCTGTTACTTTTCCGTTCTTTAGGCACAAAGTTGCACACCTGTGTGCAGAAGCAGCTCTTTGCTGCCAGCCCTGTTGATGAGAGCCTCTCGCGGCTGAGTAAACCCTGAGAGGGTTCAGCAGTGTCGGTTTATGCCCTCGGCCCTGCTCGGAGGCCCTGAAGGATGCCAAGTCCATCTTTTCTGCCGGCATCCTGCTTCTCCCCAGAGCCTTCCCTGACCACGCCCGCCCTCAAAGTTCTACTTTTGTCCTCTGTAACTCCTGTTGGGATAGAAAAACACAGAGAAGAGAACAAGCATTGCCCACCTACCTATCTGAAATACTACTGCTAATATTTTAATATACATTCTTCTTATCAGTGTTTTTCATTCTGGCTGTCTATTTATCCACCCTCCCTCCATCTACTTAATGTATCATACGCATTTTTCTCGTGTTACCAAACACGAATCAGAAGTATTTTAAAATACTGTTTCTGGATCTTAAACTTTTAAATAATTCTTTAAATCACTGTAACAGGGCGCCCGGGTGGCTCAGGCGGTTAGGCGACTGCCTGCGGCTCAGGTCATGATCCCGGGGTCCCCGGATCGAGTCCCGCATCGGGCTCCCTGCTCGGCGGGGGGTCTGCTTCTCCCTCTGACCCTCCCCCCTCTCATGCTGTTTCTCTCTCTCTCTCTCAAATAAATAAATAAATAAAAATCTTTAAAAAAATTTTTAAAATCACTGTAACAATAAAGCAGTTGTTCTTGACTGGAGGTTTTAAGGGATTTATGTTTCATTTACAAATACCTTATCATTTTTTCCCCTCTGTATTTATTATTCCTAGCATTTCATAAATATTGGTGAAATATCAAAGGTACTAGTCCTTCCCTTTGGAAGGAAAATTTTAACTATTTCTTTTTTGAAACTGGGATTGAAATTTGCATTGTACACTCACTATTTTTAGAGTTGCTAATTTATAAAATTTTCAAGAAGTTTCTGGTAATGATCTCCCAGTAAAGATTAACATTATTTGCCTTTATTTTATTGACTTTGTTTTGGTAAATGTGGCTTCTGTGACTTGAAACGTGTAATTTGCTAAATGAGTGTCCTGTTACACGTAAGTGCTATTGTATAAGGAGAAGAATGTGAACCTTACAAAACAGTTAGTAGAACTCTCTTGTTCCTCCTTCACATAGGATCAGCAAAAAAGTAAAAGAAGTGCTTAGAACAAACCTTAATGACTTCTCTCTGAAGTGCCATCTGCCCGTGACCATATCTTGCTGACGATTTTATTGAACGCCATAAAAAAAGTACATTTGTTAATACCAGTCACTTTGCTGAATTAAGAACCATCCATTCCAATTTAATATATAAACAATGGAAACAAAAATGAAAAGTCTAATGAATAGTAATTAGAAAAACATAAAGATAAGTTTCTGGAAAATGATCTTAAATAGTAATAAGTGTTTCTAATAATAATAATAATAATGGCAAACATCTGTTGAAGGCTTTCTGTGTGCCAGGCACTGTGCTAGGTAATTTGCGTGGAGAACCATAACTCATGGTTCTCATAAAACCTTAATCCATTCTTCAGATGTTGAGGCTGATAAATTTTGTCCGAAGTCACACAAGCAGAATACAAACCCAGGCAATCCACTAGCCTGCTATGCATGACATGTGAGGTTTTGTTGCCTCAAAGAAAAAGCCTTTAATATGAAAAGGAATGAGATTCTGTGAATGGGCTGGAAAATAATCTTTGACATGAAGTGGATTGGGAGTGTGGGTGGTAGCTTAGGTAAATGCATGACCTGGGACCACTTGAGCCCATGTTATCTGTGTGTTACGCACATCAAAGCATGCCGGGCAGCGAGGGGGAAAGGACAGAACACACACCTTGGGTGGACACATGCTCGGAAGTCTAAATACAATGCTGTAATTGCTAGGTAATCTTAGGCAAATTGTCTAACCTCCCTGAGACTCAGTTTTAAGGTCTATATAGTCTTGTTTATCTCAAATCTACATTGGAAGCCTAATGTGGGAAAATTAATGTGAATCATTTAGCACAGCTTTGCTTTTAGGTGGTCTCCCCTATCTGTGGGAGAGAGAAAAATGAAAAACTGATGTGGCCTTGAAGAGAGAAAGGTAATCAGAGGAGTCCTTGCATCTCGTTTGAACAATGTAGGAAAATATCTTTACTTTTGGAGGAGGAAAGGAGTTAATTATTTGCATTCCAAATGATGATGCTGAAAGTTCTATGCCAAGTAATCACTGTCTTTTGAAAATATTATATATTCTCAGCTAAGGCTGCCTTGCAAAGGAACTTATCCAGGAAGTCCTCTTTGAAATCTCTGAATGAAATGGACAATTCAATCTTTAATGTGGCACCTAAAAGAGCTAGCTGAAGGGGAAAATGTCTTTTGTCCGCAGGACATTTCTGTTATAATGAGATACAGCATTTTCACTTGGGAATAACACAGTGATATGTATTGATTAGATTGGGCCACGTCCACATCCGCTGGTCCCTTGGTGAGATTTAAAGCTATGATTCTTACATTCCACCCTCAGCTGCAACTGACCTACCTCCTTTAATGGTAGAGGAAACTGCCTGGACCTTTGCTAAATGATTCTCAGCTGGAAAAATGGTATTTCAATTTCCAATCTTTATTGGTGGCAAAATATGAAGTCTGTCCTCGTCCCCGTTGGAGAGCTACTTCCAGTTGAATGCAAATTGTGTTTCCAGGTTTCTCTAAACATGGCGTTTTCAAGGGTGTGGTGGCTCCATCTGTTGTGGAGAATGACAAACAGATTCCCATGCATGAGATAGCAATAAGAAAATAATTTAAAAAGGAAATTGCCCAACTGGTATTACGTCCATCTTTCTAATTGCCTAGACACTTACAGATTTTTAGGACAAGAAGTGACTTGGAGCACCGAGGTGTATATACAGATTTTTAGGACAAGAAGTGACTTGGAGCACCGAGGTGTATATCACAGCCATTTCTGTGCTCAGGCAAATTACTGCCTTCATGGTCATTCATTCATTTTGTGAGTGACTATATCTTACTTTTTTTCTTAAAGTACCACCTGCAACTGTAATACAGTTCTTCAGTTCTGCCTTTGACCTTTCTGAAGTCATTCCCTGTCTCTAACTGCATTCCACCACCGGACAAGATAATCTTGGAACTTTTGGTCAAGCTTATAATGAAATTATAGTTAACCTTTTATATTCAGTTGAAATTAACCTTTACAAAATTATTCTTTTGAACCATGACATAAATCATATATGTGTAGGTGTATATATACATAACTGATATTTGTATCACGCTGTATATTTTATAAGGCATATTTTTATATATTGAGTCATTTATTCACACAGGAACTCTGTGACCTAGATTTTATCCCATTTGTTGGCCGAGGGGTTGAGGCTCAGACATTCTGACATGTCCAAATTCCAAAAATTAAGTAGGTGGTAGAGCAGAAACTTAAACCTGAATCTTCTGATAGCAAATATCATGGTCTTTTATTTACAAAATCTTAGGGGATCTGTTCAGCTAGTTTGAGGGAAGGCCTTCTTTAAAAAAAAGAAAGAAAAGAAAAGCATCAAGATGCAGTTTTTATAAAGACTCCAGGAGTAAAATCACATTAGTCCCAGTTATCCCAAAGCCTGCTTTTATTGAAGTAATACACTTTCCACACACTATAAGGTAATGAAATGGACAGGTGAGCCCTTAGTTAATGGCAACACAATTCAAGGGTGTAATAGTAAAAAAGGAGGCAGAAGTGTTGGTCTAGAATTATTGCAGTGACCTTGCTGTTGGCTTTGTTATTTTGAGAATGATGTGGTGTATTTCCAAATACACTATTTTACAGAGATTCAAATACTCTTAGAGTCATTGTGCTAAGGGGAGTCTGATCTTCATCAAACAGGCATACAGACCTCCCTTGGTGGTAGTTTATGTTTGGGATAGATGCACTGCCTTATTCCAGACTAACTGCTGTTTAATTTAGTGCATGATATCTTAAATCCTGAAAATTATTTGTATGATAGAGTAATTCATTAGTGGAAAATTATCAGATCTGGAGCAACTATTTCTCTGTATTTTATTCCTTGGGGGAATTTTTACTGAAATATTCTCTTTAACATTAAAAAAAATTTGTCAGTCTTTTTGTATGTCAGCTGGAAGAGGGGAGGACGTCTTTATTTTTTCTGTTTTCAGAGTGGTAAAAGCTATAGTAAGTGTTTTTAATCATTTGGGACAGAGCAGTGAAATGGATTAGTTAGAAAAGGGTTTTAATTTTTTAAATGGTGAGTGGAGGCAAGGGAATGGAGACAGGTATGTATCAAGAAAGCATCTAGAAGAACAGAGCTAGCAAGATTTTGATAAATTATGCTGAACTTCGTGGTTTTCTTTATTTTCTTTATTTCTTTATTTTTTTTTTCAAGTTACCTAGGTTTCTGAGAAATAGAAAGATGGGAATAGAAGCCTTTAAATTAGATGATGGGAATAGAAGCCTTTAAATTAGACCCGGGGTGCTCTAGGAAACAGCTCTCTCCCTGGGGCAGAGGGAAGAATTAGATAGAGGAAGGGACAAAGAGCAACATGATAAAGCAGCAGCAAAATATAAAACAGGGATTGTGATTTAAGAGTTTATCAATTACAGGCTATAGAAATTTAACTCCAAAGGGCTTAATTATAAAGAGAGTATGTCGGCTTCCATAACCAGCCCAATTTGATCCAGAGCCTCAATTTCATAAGGGAATGGTTTCTCAGTCTTCATGCTTTGTTTCTCTACAGATGTTAGCTTCATTCTTAGTGGGCTGTCTCTGCCCAACAAGGAGATAACTGCTGGTACCTCTAAGCCTGAACCCCTCAGCCCATAATCTAAAAAGAGGAAAAAGTCTACTCCTTATCCACACAGCTGAATTTAAGGAAGAATCTGATTGGCTCTATCTGTGTCATATGCCTACCCCAAAAATCATTACTGTATGTGGGGTGATTAATGACTTCCGCTGGGCAGGGGCGGGATCAGATATCCACTGCTGTGTGTGTTTGGGTCACTGAGGCAGATGGGCTCAGCCCCTTGGGAACTGCAGGGTATAGGTTCATTACAGAGAAAAAGGTTTTGTACCTAAAGAAGGACATAGTGGGCCAGACAGGCAAAATCAACACGGTCCTCTATGGCTGATGAGCAGACAGCTTGAGAAGAATCAGGAAATAGATATCTCCCAGAGAATTTTAAAGGAAAATTAAAAATAGATATTACTGAACATTGTTTAACTGGGCAGACAAAATTAAAGCAGAAATTTTTAAAGAAAATGAGTTGGAAAACCGAAGACAATTGAAATACCTTGAAAGACTCTTTATTAGAACCTATGAGTTGACTATATAATCATTCTTAAAAATACCGTCTTTTTTTTTTTAATCCAGAAACTAAATGCTTTTCTGAAGAAAGTAGAAAAGAGTAAAAAAAAATGAGATAAAGTTTTCAAGTTAGAATGCATGGGAAGCAGTTTTGAAACCTGTAAAATGTTCTGACTTTGGAGTTAAAAATCAAAGTCTGCTTGATCCAGATTCTTCTATTAAAAAATCTATGCTTAAGTAGATTTTGAAAAATTACTAGTTTCTTTCACCAGAGTAACTGTATCTCCCTTCCTTCCTTCCTTCCTTCCTTCCTTCCTTCTTTTAACAGTAAGAGAAGGAAAAGAAGCATGCTTAGCCCATTCCATTTCATGTTGTACAGAAAAGTCCGCAAGTCTTGTTGAAGTGTGAAATCACCCTTTTGAGGCTTTACCAGCCTCGTAGATATCACCACTGAAACCTAGAGGAAATATGTCTCCACTAGTTCATCTGTAGGCAGATCCCACTTTTTTCTGTCCTACTCTTCTTATAAGCATCTAGCATACAAGGTGCTTGATGACTTAATTCGTTGTTTTTTTGTTGTTGTTGTTGTTTTTAATAAAGGTGCTGTGTATTCAGAGTTCAACGAATCATCAAAGAACTACTGGAATGGCACTTTTCATTTTATCTCTCAGTCTACTAGAAGTCAGCAAAATCTTAAAAAACCAATAATATGGGCCAATGTGGGTTATAGTCTAAAGATATGCTCATCTCCATTCAAGTCCATAACTGTCTCTTATTTAGAGATTTGGTGTATAGGTTGACTTTGTTCATTATATATGAGCTATCATTTTGTTCATTGCTCAGATATTCCAGAGTCTCTTCTTCAGTGAATGTCAGGCTTTTTAAAAAAATGTGACAAGGAGAAGGGTGCCTGGGTGGCTCAGTCAGTTAAGCATCTGCCTTCGGCTCAGGTCATGATCCTAACTAGGGTCCTGGGATAGAGCCCCACGTCAGGCTCCCTGCTCAGCTTGTACTCTCTCTTGCTATCTCTGTCCCTATCTCCATCTCTCTCTCTCAAATAAATAAGTAAAATCTTTTTTAAAAAATGTGATAAGGAGGGGCGCCGGGGTGGCTCAGTCGTTAAGCTTCTGCCTTCGGCTCAGGTCATGATTCCAGAGTCCTGGGATCGAGCCCCACATCGGGCTCCCTGCTCAGCGGGAAGCCTGTTTTGCCCTCTTCCACTCTCCCTGCTTGTGTTCCCTCTAGCTGTGTCTCTCTCTGTCAAATAAATAAAATCTTTAAAAAAAAAATGTGATAAGGAGAGAGAAATTGAGAGAGGGTGGGAGGGAAAAAGAGAGACAGAGGAGAGACAGAGACAGGTTTTGTTAAATATTGCAGGACTTTTATTTGCTGTGATAAAAAATATCATCAGTCTTTTAATTTTTAAAAGGAATTTGGGGCTATTAACCTCTTCATTCCAATAGTCAGAGTAGTAACAAAACAGATCGGGATAGGCCAAGTGACAAGGTCAGAGAACAAGTGTAAAATTAAAAGTTTTGCTATTTGAGTCTTAGATCACTGAGAACTTTCTCACTCTTTGATTAAAATAAGTGAATAGTGAATAATCTATCCCCCACAGTGCTCCAGCATGATGCTAGGAACTGTGATGTGTATTTCCTGAAGGGGTGGAGGGTTGGGGGAGCTGAACAAGAATAGTCCTTGGGCTGAAGTAGTTTGCAGTAAAGTAGAAAGGTTAATTATGGTTAATTGGGCTATTGTGTATAATGACACATGCTCATGACACAAAGTAGAATACGGCGGGGGAGGCAGACTTAAATCAAGTTGTTTTTTTAAATAATATTGCTTAAGATAGAATACACTTACCCATTTTGTGGCATGTGATTTAAAAGGAAATATTATTTGGATAATGATTTTTTTTTTTTTACTGTGGTCTCTTTTTTTTTAAGTAGCCAATTGTTTCTGCTTCATATTTAAAGCTCAATAATTTTACCAGGAAATCAGAATTCTGAAATTTATCCTATTTAAGAAAAATGAAAATATGCGATTTACTGTTAAACATAAAAGGCCAAGTAATATTAAGAGGAATCAGAAAGTACTTTGCACTAAGTAGGGTTTTGAAAGGAATTTAGGGAATTTTTAAAGGATTTAGAAACTTAACTGGAAATTTTAGATGAGGATAATCACAGTATGGTAAATTGAATTACTGTTGATTTTCAGAAACTTACCCATGATACATGGACTTAAAAGATATTCAAAGAGATATTTTTGATTAGGTTACCTGGAAATGTATATAGAAAGGTTGAAGTTTCTTGAACGATTTTATTTTCATTAGGCAAAATTTGTGGGTTTTTTGTTTTTATTTTCTAAAATCCATAGAATTGACCCAAAGTTGGAAGAAGTAGTATATTTGAAAACATATGTCTAATTATAACTGAGTGATGCATATAGTAAATTAAAATAATAAAGTAAATCAATTAAAATGGCTAAATATTGAAAAACAACATATTCCTTTATGATGATTCATCTCTTGATTTCTTAAAATTCATTTATTGAAAGGAGTGATTAATTGACAAGAAGCTTCTATGTCATTTGATTGAGTTTTCACCTACACATTCCTCATGTGAGAATTAAGATATGTTCAGAAAAAGAATCCTGGGTGCCTGGGTGGCTCAGTCTTTATGCATCTGCCTTGGGCTTGGGTCATGATCCCGGGGTCCTCGGGTCAAGCCCTGCATCGGGCTCCCTGCTCCTTGGGAAGCCTGCTTCTCCCTCTCCCACTCCCCCTGCTTGTGTTCCCTCTCTTGCTGTCTCTTTCTCTGTCAAATAAATAAAAAAAATCTTTAAAAAAAAAATCCACAAGAGGAAATATATTAAATGTTATTTTATAATGTTTTATATAAATGTTCTGCATTTTAATTTAGAGATCTAGCTATTTAATTAACCTATAAAAATCCATGCCATTCACAAATAGTATAACTTGGAGAACAGATCATTGTTATTTTAATTCTTAGTCTACAAAGCTGTAAGAAGGAAGTTGCTACATTTACTTAAAAACGGTTGTAAAATCTAACATGGTCCACTGATGATGAACTGTTCCAGGCAGAACACACCTTGTCGGACAGGATATTTTTATAAGATGTGATGTGAGGAAATATGAAGAGAAATAGCCTTACACATATCTGAGGGAAAATTATTTAAGTGGCCATAATGGATTTTTAACAAATTTTGTACATTTCCCTTTAGTTGATCCAGCTGGACTTTTTTTTCTCTGCTATCCTCATGGCAGCTTCTTATTTTCACAACCCTAATACTCCAAAGCAGAAATGCATCTTGTTCAGGCTTGATCCTCATGTTATCTGCAAAAAAAATAAACCATACAAAGAGTTCTGGGGTATGTTTTAGAATGAATAGATTATGGGGGCAACAGAATTGCTGTGAATGTGCAAATGAGACTGGGTGTGAAAGCAAGATAAGCTTTAGGAAGGATATAGGTGACTCAGGGGGCACATAAGGGATTTATTGGAACCTTTAAAAACATTTTTACAGTGCAGGTGAAGGGGACTGAGGTTTAAAACTCTTCAGCTTAGTGAAAAAATGAAACCTGACATCCACTACTTGTATACAAAGAGAAACAAGTATTTTAGTAAAACTTCCTACTTGTTCTTCTAAAGTTTCTAGAACATTGGCTGTGACCTTTTGTGTACAGTGTGCACTGAGGAGTAAGTCTAACAGAAGCTTCTAGTGGAGAGGGTTTTCATGAAGAATAGGACCAATGATGATAGTCTCAATAATTTTCAAAATGTCATAACTCCCTCCTTTTGTAGGAGAAGTGCAGACCTAGGTATATTTTATTTAAATGATGCTCTGAAATTGTAAAAAAAAAAAAAAAATTCCTTGTCTAATCAAGAAAGAAAGCAAACTCTTCATTATTTTATTGATGTAACAAGATGTTAGATTATCTTCCAACCCCCAGGGGTATTCTTCTGGTGGTCTCATAGCTCTTGCTTCAACAACAGGCTTGCCACTTGTTATTGACACGATGTATACATCAGTTCCCAAGCCAGAATGTAAGGTCTGGAAGGAAGGAATTTGGGGTTATTTGAGTGTCCATTCCCATAGCATATCACTACACTGTTTCCCAGGAAGTATTAATTAAATGGATATAAACATAAACAGCGAGGTGATTTTTTTTTTAGTTAGATTATTATAATTTTTAAAGCTGTACATATATGTAATTTTTTGGAAAGTCATCTAAAACTTAAATCATGAAACAGATTTTGAAGTATTTTAAAATCAAAGTTTAAAAAAATAACATTGACTTAAATAATAATAGAGAATTTTTACCATTTTGAGAAGTATTTCACACTTTGCTTCTATTTCAGATTTTTTTCTGGTTTCTATGTCTGGAAAGTTTCTTCATTTTTAGATGAATACTCATTTACACGGTGATTTACAACAATCTGTTTCACTTTAGATGGGATTATTACAAATTATCTGAAAATGCATATATTAACTGGTTGGTCGCTGTTCCTCTCTGTGGTGCTGAGGAGATACTTGTTTGGGAGTAAGAGAATGCCACCAGAGTTTTAATAAGGTTGAGTTTTCTTTTATTAGTAGTAGTAGTAATAATAATAATAAAGCAGTAATAATATCATTTAGTGAGCACCTATCACTTGTCAGGTACTTTCATCTGAGAATAAATATGTATTAGTCCCATTATATAAATGAGTAAACTAAGAGGCTCAGACAAGTCCTTGTGTCAAGCTTATATTACAGGTGGCAGCAGAAGCAGGGTTAGACTCTCTGATTCTGTGTCCTATGCTCTTTTCACTCACTGATTGTAGAGGGTGAAAGAAAAACCCTCAGAGGGCTCCTCTTGTGACCTCTATTTTTTTTTTTAATATTTATTTATTTACTTTGAGAGAGAAAGAGAGAGTGGGGAGAGAGAGGGGCAGAGGGAGAGATAGTCCTAAGCAGACTCCACATTGAATGCGCAGTCCCACGCAGGGCTCAATCTCACGACCCTGAGATCACGACCTGAGCCAAAACCAAGAGTTGGATGCTTAGCCAACTGCATCACCCAGGCATCCCCTCTCTTGTGACCTTTTACTCTAAAGGGTAAGTGATCATTGCAGCTACTTTTGAAAATAGTCTTTTTCTCTAACATGACTACTTGGACCGAATCAGTTCTAGGAATCAAGGTTCCTGAACAAAGTACAGAAATATATATATATATATGTATATACACACACACACACACACATTTACTATGATAACATTAAAACTAGAAAGTTTTAGGTAACAAATTATATTCATTTGGTACTTGGATAATTTAGAAGGAATACCATGAACCTCTAGTACACACACACTTTGGGATGGAGAGAGAATGATCAGTGCATTATGGTCGATAAAAGATGTGTGCATTAAATATCTGAAACTCGGGTTATAAGAAACAAACATAACATGTAATATGTAGCCTCAACTACCGCATACTTCATTCTGATGGCAATTTTCAGATCAGTTTTGAGATGCAGAATAAAAATCATAGCTTTTTGCTTAAATTCCAGATTGATATAGAAGGTTATTTGATTTAACAATCTTTACAGTAAGTTTTCTTTTTAGTGTTTAGATTGACTTATTTTGTCAGTTTTTAGGATTGTTTTGTTCCCCAGGCAAGATGGCATTCTCATCTCCTGCTGCTGCTAACATTTAAAGCATGCAGCCCTTTGTTGCAATTTAGTGCAAATTCCAAATGACTGACGATGATTAAACAGAAAATGAAACTTGAATGGCACTATCTCAAAATTGACTTAAAGCCATGACAGGTGTCTCTCTGTAGCAATGTATCAATTTGGAACACATGAAGAGTAAGAAATTGTGGCTTTTTCGTGGTTGAGTTTCTTTTTTCTTTGAAATCAAAGGGAGAAAATACCAATTTGTCCTGGATCACTCAAACAGTGATCTGGATTTCTAAACAGGGTGGACAACATGAGCACGCGATGAATAATCCCTGAGCTTGCAGTCTGATACTGTGCACCATACCTATTTTATACCAGCTGTAATTTTCTCGTGTGTACACAGATACTGTAGTAACATTAAAAAAAAAGAATGTAAAACTGTAATTAAAAAGCCAGCACTCAAGAAAGATAAGACACAAAGAATTAATTGGGATTACAGCTCTTCTTTCTGTATTGACTGCAAAAGCTTGGTGATCTGAATTGTGCTTCAGCCCTGGGCTCAGGACTCCCTCCAACCCCCAAGGCTCTTCTTTAACATTTGTTATTACTTAGCTATTTTATTTGGCAGAGATCCCTCTATCTCATCTTCTAATGCACTGGCAAGGTTCCTGTTGCCAATAGCTTAGAGCCTACTACTGCTAGGGTAAGCGACATAGCCGAACTCTCTAGCCTCTGCATCCTTATAAATAATGCATCTGGTTTCCTGTAACTACATGAACCCTTAGACTTTGGTAGGCATGTCTTTGTTAGTCAGGGTAAAAGATTGGGGAGATGAACGGTTGGGGAAATAGTTGAAGGCAGTTATTATCACTGATTAGAACCTGACTCCATCATACATGCATTAATCACTGGGTTAATGCTAATGGAATGCTTATGATATTTATAGTAGACAAACATGATATATAAAAATAATGTCTTTGCTGACTAAACTGCATCTTAAATTCAACATGGAAAGTGCTAATGTTCACCTAGGACGTTTTGAAATTCTATTGCCCATAATTAGATCTAATTTACTTATTTTTGAAACCTCTTTTACTCTGCACACAATCCATTTACTTTTTGGGTGTGTGCACACTTGTTCTTAAAAACAATAGTGAGATACTGGTTAAAGATAATACATAATGCTCCAGCTTGATGGTATAACAAGTTACTGGATTTAGAATAAAGGAGGAAAAATGCTATGATAATGAGTTAATAGCGAAGTAAGTAATATATATCATACTTCTAACTTCACAGTGTTCATAAATTTATTAAAAATTAATGTTTTACTTTGAGCAAAAGAGATATTAGTATTTAAACAAGAGAAACCAATTTTTAAAAGTGAAACTTCTTTAGCCATGTTCTTTAAGATGCACCTTCAATATTAATGTAAAGTAAGAAAGTTCCACCCCAGTATGTATTCTTCGCTTTATCAGACACACCATCATTGGACATTCACAGAATGACTGTTCAGCATTAAAATTATTTTGTATGGATGAAAAAATTCAAATTGATTTAGATGTTGAATGAGAAGCAGGGCACTCTAGAGCCTTGTATATTTTCATCAGAATTAATTGAAAGAAGGAAAAATCATGTTTCTAAGTGGAGAAAGGATGTTAATCCTCTTCATTTTATTGTCGGTTTCTTTAATAATGATCGGTTTAAATCTGAATGGCTCGTGTACTTATGAATATGATGACGTATAACTAATAGTGACACTTACTTTGGTCATGTTCAGCTTTTGCCGTGTCAAGGATTTTACAGAGCCTAGGTAGTTATCAGAACTAATGTTAGTCAAAATGTTTAATACTTATTTCTTTGAATCATGTTGAACTTCTTTATTGATTAAACTAGTTTCTACAACCAGCCAATTTTAAATTAAATCATCAGATCCGTATCTGTATGTAGTATAATTTTTTCTCTTTGATTTTGAATACAATTTTTTTTCTACTTTGAAATGTCAGGATTTCTGTGAAATGAAAACATTTCCTTAATGATTCAGAAAATTTGGCTAACCCTCTTTTAAAACTGTGCATCATCATCACCGGTAAATTAAGAAGTCTTCAATTCACCAAGAAGATAATAATAAAATATATTAGTATTTTATTCAATTTATGTATTTTAACCCACTCACCAAAAACAATCAAGCCAATAACATCTAAAAAAATCAACCCATCATCAAATAACTACTATAGCCTAGTCTGTTTTGATGGGTGTTTTGTTTTGATGAATACTGAGGATAGAAATAGATGGATTATGTTTTTCTGCTTCTAATTGTCCAATACTTTCAAAGTCTTCCTGCTTAGGCATAGTGCTTTCTGAAATCAAATCTCTGCATTCTTCTATCATTAGTCAAAACAAAACACTATCAGAAAGAAATATTTTCATAACTGGATACTGAGTGAAGAAAAATGTCAGATACTTAGACATGCACATACAAGAAACAGTGTTTCCAGAGATGCCTGGGTGGCTCAATCGGTTAAATGTCTGCCTTCTGCTCAGGTCATGATCCCAGGGTCCTGGGATCGAGTCCCACATCGGGCTCTCTGCTCAGCTGGGAGTCTGCTTCTCCCTCAGCCTGCCGCTCTCCCTGCTTGTGCTCTCTCTGACAAATAAATAAATAAAATCTTTAAAAACAGAAAAACAAAAAACAGTGTTTCCAGAATATATCTACCACACAAATAGAATCCACGAGAAGACATGGACTCTCACTTCTGAAGTATTTGCATTTGTGCCAGACCGGGATTAGGAAAACTAGGTTCTCACTTAGAATGTAACACCATGGAAGCAGGAACAATTGCAATCTTTCTCTTATTCTCGTAGTCTTAGGTAGGGCCTGACATGTAGTAGGCACTTACTAAATAATGACCGAATGAATGAGTGAACGAGCGAAGTTACCAAAGGCAGGAAGGACAAGATGAACCTAGAATGTATCTGGAAAAACTGACAAAAGGCACATATTTAAAAAAATACCTGTGAAGCCTGTAGCAGAAGAGGCATCAACTGAAGACCAAGCCTTCCCTTTTCACTTTAATATGAATAATTTTTAACTTGCTGTAATTGCACAATGTTTTCAAATACTAATTTCTTTTAAAAAAATTAAAATTTCCTGCTAAAACTCCGGGTTTATGGCATGTCTTCCTCCCTCAGTGATCATGTTCCTAGGAGAAGAAATACGCCACAGAGGGGCATCACACTGTTTAGTATGTTCAAGCTTTTTGATTCATGTACCTACTGGTAATATCATGTAAGTGGCTTGGTTTCATTATGGCCCGAGTTCAACCACACAGCATGATCAAGTGGACCACCTAAAGTTGCAGATTAAATTCTATTTTTGGGAAAAGTGCCCTGATCTGAGGAGTAAATCTGTCATTATCATGTTCTTGTCCTCTTCTCTTCTTCCTCCCTCCTCCTACTTCAGGCTTGTTTGGGTCTAAGAACAGTATGACTCAGCAGAAAAGTTATTTCTTCTGTTATTGATGACCTTTTTATTTAAATCTTCTTCCATGGGTGCACTTTCAAAATATAATTCTCAAGAGGAGAAATAAGGATCCTGATAGTGAGGATGATAAATAAGGAAGGACAATGCTTGTCCTGCCTCTGTTTTTCAGTCAGCTTTCTCTTCTATTTTTTCCGAGGAGACTTGGACCTTATCACTTTCAAAATTTGAATCATGCCTTCACTCTTGGCAGATAACCCCACTTTCTACTTCAGAGAAAAGAGAGACTATAGCTGGAATGTCTTTTCCCTATAAACTCCAGCACAATGCCTGGGACATAACCAACCACTTAGAGAACATTTTTTGGATGGATGGGCAGTTAGATAGCAAGATAAATTCATGTACATCTTTGGTCTTTAGAAATGGTAGCTATTTTTGATCATATATAATACAGCGACCTCAAAATCTGAAACCTACTGCTTTTGAAAGGCAGGTCATCTTGAGGCTTTCCATTTTTACCTTCCAGACTGTAAAATGAAGTTAGTTTAAATGCTGAACAGCAAAAATTTCCTAATCAGTTGCTGTATGTTGGCTGAATTACAGTAATATCATTTCATTTTGAGTTGGGCAATTCAAGCATTTAGCTCTGGGTTTTTGATAGCATACAGTTCACTAAAATAATTATTTTTGTACCCATTCAACCCATCTTTTTCCTTTGACACAGTTTATTTTAAACCTCCTGTCTCCAGGAGTACAGCGAGCTCTGAGACTGGAGATGCCTAAAAATGTCTTACCTTCTCATTGCACTTTTTTTTTTTTTTTTAATGTCAGTGACTTCTCTCTGCTGTTCATTTGCATCACCAAAAGCTTAGAGACCTTGGAAAACTGTTTAAATAGTGGTATTCATATCAATAGATTCTTTGGTTTTAAGTTTCTGAATGATTACCAATAATTTAATTTTAGATATACTCATCAAAAACTTTTTCCTTGGCATCCTTTTGAGGGTGAAAGGGAAGAATAGGGGGGATCTAGGTGTACATGGATACCTTTTGGATATCCTTTTGTATTTAATTTTTTGGATGCCTTTGATATAGTCAGTAAACCTTTGGAAGGACATGACAGAAGTAAAGATTGGGTTAAATCCAGGTATCTAAACTGGGGTGAAGGGGACTCAACCTAAGGATGGGTTATTTGTCTCACCTCTAGTGACAGGTCGTAGCAAAGCCTCAGGGAAGAATTTTTGAGAAACACTTCAGAAGATTTATGTTTCATTTGAGAAGGCTCTTTAAAAGCCTTTTCCTTCTTATGGGAGGTATATGCGGGTAGAAACAGCATATGGTTGAAACTCTCTGCACGGTAGTGATATGTAAAAGAAGTACTTTCCTGCTAGGTGAAATTACTCTGCATGCCTCTTGCTGTCACTGACATGATTTAGTTAAATACAGATGCTTTTAGAGGGGCTTTGTACTGCATCATAAATATTTAACAGTTTTAAAATATCTGTATGCGTAACTGTGTGGGAAATACAGCAGTGGAGAAGCTCACCCTCCACATCAGAGCCGTTTGGCCTTAGTGTCCCCTGACCATTTGGCCATTGAAAAAGATATGTTCAGGATGCAAGTGTCATCAACCATTAAAGGATTCTATTTCTGTTTTTCCAACAAAATGATGCTTACTGTCTAGCCTTTCTGATCGTCAGTAAAGTGAACTTTACAATTTCCCTCTTCACATTATTCATAGATGTTCCAATCCCCCAGTGACTGAAGGAGGGCATTAAGAAAAATCCCTTCTCGGCAAATAAATGGTATGAGGGAGGGGTCAGGAAAAGCTCTTAGATTTTCTGCAGCAACTAATGGTTTGTTTATATAAAGATACTTCATTGCCATTAGATAATAGTTAAAATGATACAAATCTTGTATTTTTGATATAATTTTGAAATTCATTTTAAAAATCAATTCCTTAAAGTAAGAGTGGTAAGGGGAGGTGGGTGCAGAGGGTACCTGCATAGAGGAAGGGAAATAACCAAGTGCAGGTTGATGAATGTGGAATTGGTTATTTTGTTTGTTTGGCATAGGCTATGGAGTTGGTTTTTTTTTTTTTTTTTAAGGTTTTATTTATTTTTCGACAGAGAGAGAGCGAGAGAGGGAACACAAGCAGGGGGAGTGGGAGAGGGAGAAGCAGGCTTCCCGCGGAGCAGGGAGCCTGATGTGGGGCTCGATCCCAGGACCTTGGGATCATGACCTGAGCCGATGGCAGACACTTGAAGACTGAGCCACCCAGGCGCCCTGGAGTTTTTATAATAAAAACTTACTATAGCATATTAAGGTGGGTTCTCTGTCATACGTGCTGGCGAGAAATAGCCATGAAAAAAATCTTCAAATTTTTTTTCCAACGCTTTATTATGGAATGTTCAAGTATACAGAAAAACTGAATGCTTTGTAAACAACTTATACCCATTGTCTAGATTTTACAGGTAACATTTGCTGTATTTGCTTTGAACATCATTTTTATTTATCCATCCACTCTTATTTTTGATGCCCTTTCAAGTAAGTTGCATATATGAGTGCATTTTACTCCCACATATCCCACTTTGCCTGATACATGTGTTTTATTACAATCTTTAAAAGAATATGTAAGTGACGGATTATGCCAACAAACAGAATATAGGTTTCTCTGGAATGAGTCATCACATTTGGACCTGGGATTATCTAGGCATCATATTTCAGAATTTAACTCCATTAGCAACAGCCTTCTTTCTCCTGTTCCTGACAGTCACTCCTTCCCTGTGCCAGTCTTCTGACTCTCCAAATTAAAAGAGGCCATAACCTTGCCTCGCCAGTTCTCAGCTATTGGCCATCTTGGTATCACATGTTTTTGAACCACTGCAATAATATTATGCTGATCCCTATTTTGACATGACAGTCTTCTTTCCTCTCCCTTAATATAAGCTCCCTTCCATCTACTAGAGTCTCTATTCTGTATCTTTCTGTGTGAGCATAAAGCTCATTGTCATGTTGCCATTGTTAAACTGATTTCTTAATCTCCGACCTATCCTCTGTGAAAGCTACTGGGCTCCACAGAGCACATTCTGTGTGTCCCCTTAGTGTGATGAAGTCAGGTTGAATAAATGAGTCCAAATATGAATATTGATCTGTGGATATCTTCCAGAAAGAGAGCCTGAATATTCAGGAGAGTTGTGACCAAAAGTGGTCATGGGAGCATTAAACAGGGTTAACTTTCAAGTAGAAGCAGTCACAATGCAAGTTCAAAGTGAGATATTTCTATAGAGATAATCCATGGCAGTAGTGACAGAACATCTAAACCCTCCCTTCTATGTTCCTTTGTATTGACATTGGCAGTATGTCCCTAAAGAGCTTTCCTTTGTAGAAGTGAGTGGAAAGGAGAGGAGCATTAGACCTGAACTGTAGTCTTGACTCTGAAATTAATTTTGGTGTGACTCCAGGAAGATTATTTTTACCTCCTGGGACCTTTTTTCTTCTTGGACAAAATAAAATTCATGGGCAAGTCCTGCTTCAGCTCCAACATTCAGTAAGTGAAAAATTTAGATCTAATTCTTCTTCTTTTTTTTTAAGATTTATTTATTTATTTGAGAGAGCAAGAATGAGAGAGAGTACATGAGAGGGGGGAGGGTCAGAGGGAGAAGCAGGCTCCTCGCTCAGCAGGGAGCCCAATGCGGGACTGGATCCCGGGACTCCAGGATCATGACCTGAGCTGAAGGCAGTTGCTTAACCAACTGAGCCACCCAGGCGCCCTAGATCTAATTATTCTTGAGATTACAGTTCATCTTTGCATTAAGCCTAAATCCTTTCACTCCATGTAATTTCTGAAATGAAAAAAAAAAAAGAAACAAGGCATTCTTAAACAGATCTGAACCTAGCAACATATTGTGTGATTTAGGATAGAAGACTTTTGAATTGGAGACCGAATGACAAGACACTTTTATCTTATGACTGTTAAATTCATATTTTTAAAGTAATAAAAATTGTAACAATGCAGAAAAAGTGTCCACCCCGTGGACTGAGAAGCAGCAGAAAAATAGGAGGCTGGCATTTGATTTTAAATAGGATACTTCTGCTTCTATGAGCATTATAAGGCTTATGACCTTATAACAGCATTGCCAGTTAGGTGACTTGCTCAGAATGCCAAATCAGCTCTGGCAACTGCTTATAGTTTTATTCCTCTCTTTTTTCCCTTTGGTGCAACTTTATATTTTCATTTTGATCAGCAGCAAGGAGCAAGACTTAAGTAGACCCTAAGGAAAATGTATATTGTAAGATGTTTCCTCTGGATGAACTCTTCTCAGATTTACAAATTTGGACTATATTTAAAAGTAGGACACTTCAGATAATTCCCTTCCTGAAGCTTCCTTGATTCCAGGTGAGTTGTGAGGGTTTATTTTATAGAAGACTTTATATGATGTTTCAGAGTCTCTTGAGTGGATGGTACTGTCTTATAAGTAATTCATAACTGCCTTCCTGTGTGGACCATCTCATGCTCAACAGGTTCTGGCTGAAGCAGAAGATTGAAAAGTCAAAGTAACAAATTCCAGAGCATTTGTAAAAGTGATGTGTTGTGCTATACACTGCATTTCTGGATTGATTTGGGGATTAGTTTATAGAGTCAGCTGACAAGAAACTGAAACAAATAGCTAGTGCCTAAGTGTAAATCAAGTTTAATTACTTCCATGTTTGAAACCTTACTGACTTTGTATTAAACAGGCATTGATTATCAGAGATATTTCTCCCTAATGTTTAATTTCTCTTACTGCAACAAAGTATAGCCTTCATTATTCCCCTTAAATAACATTATCTACATGCTCATAAAAGTGCTGATTATCCCTTGTTTTGCCATAAGACTTGAGGATAAAACAAACAAAATTTCTCTCTTAGCCGTGGTGCTCTGTGATGTGATCTTAACTTCAAACAAGCAAAGGGATTTGTTCAAGGTAACTAATCCAACATATATTGCTCTAGTAAAAATTATGATTGACTGTCCATCCATATATCAGAGTAGTCACTATAAGGATAATTTTTTTTTTCTATTACACATATACACACACAGTACTTTAACATTATTTGTGTTTATTCACACAAGTACAACTCTTATCTGGAGTACCCATGCCTTTCACATGTTTTCCTGTAGTTAATTCATCTCTCTTTAGTAGTTTCCAGTATCGATGCATCGATTCAACAACACGTGTGTTGATTCAACAACACACATCTGTGTGCCAGGCATGTTCTGGGCAGAAGGGATGTAGTGATGGAGACAGACACAAGTGCTTGCCCTTATGGAATTGACATTCAGGCAGTGAGTTTATCACACATTTCATAACAAAGCACACTGTGTAGAAAATACAGATAATTCAGAATAACTGCCACTTTCTCCCTCATCCTTTGCTCATATTTCTAGTATATTCTAAATAGGGGAAGGGGATGGAGTTAACAATGAGAAATAATATTTTAAGTATATAAAATGAGATAGTTATAAACTTTTGCTCATTTTCTCATAAAATGTCTTTTGAATGGAAACCCTCAATGACATATCAATTTAGTATATCTTTATTCATGCTTCTGAGTTCCTTGGGATGCAGTGTTGCATCATCAATATCAATTCAGAGTTTGTAGTTAATAACTGTCAGAGATTTAATGCCATGCGACCTACCGAGATTTTTGTAGATGAAAGGGCAACCTAAATGTACCAAAGTCTCATTATTTTAGTGCAGTCCACTAGTAAAACTGGTCAGGTAGAACATATTTTCCTTTTGAAATTAAATGTTGGAGAAGCTGAAACCATGATGAGTGTCCAAAAGTCATTTTTTTTGTTGTTATTGAGTTAGAATTCGCATAATCTAAAATCATTCTAATGTGAACAAGTCACTGATACTTATCACAATGTTGTGCAACCATCTCCAACTGCTTCCAGAACATGTCCAGTGTAATTTTAAAAGAAAGGTGACTTATAAAATCAAAAATAAAGTAAACTTTTTTTGCATATAACTAATGATTTCACTTACGGGGAGGGAGAAACTAATAGGTTCTCTCAAAGTAAAGAAAGCTTATTATAACTATCCCATTTAATAAAGATATCTTTCTATATATAAATTCTCAAATCCTCATCTTTGAGGTCATATACTGTATCTTGAGCAACAGAGGATCTCAACTCATAAAGAACAAAATGTGCCAGAGTGAATTGATCATCTTGTTACAAAATGAGAACACAGACCCACAGTCAATGCCAAATGTTTGATACAGCATCTCATAAAATAATTCTTGAAATTAAGTCAGATTGTTTTCTCTGAGAAAATTTTCACTGGGAAAGAATAGTATAATCCAGAGTCTTCACTCACCTTCAGAGTGGGGAGAAAACACCTGCCCAGTAAGGTAGGATGAGTTTCATATCCCCCCATTTAGCATTATGAATAATGTAGAAGAACATCAAATAGTACATGGATTTGGTTGGCCCTCAGAGAATTTTTCTGTTTAGTTGAAGAGAGAAGAATTACAGGAACAACAGTTAAATTTTGGTTTATTCCCAACTTTCCATCCACTGAAAGGATCTGTGGTGGTTAAACATGAAGCATATTTATGATAACAGAGTTTCAGTAGAATAAGATAAATTCTCAAAAGGCATATTTAGGAACAGTCAGAAAAATTTGATAAGGATGTGACTGAACTAAACACTAAAAGATTTGAAAAAATGAACGAGAGTACAGAGGGTATTTTGAGTAATTAGATGGATACAAAAAAGGTTTGCCCATTTATTAGAGGGGCCATAATCTATATAATTCAATTTCAATTAAAAATAAAAACCAAACAAAATGTATGTACTGAATGGATAACGCAGCTCTAGGCTTGGGACAGCCAGATAGTGATAGACCTGGCCTTCAAAGAAATTGTATTCTTCAGTCCTATACACATGGCATGATTAAATAATAGCACAGGGCACCTGGGTGGCTCAGATGGTTAAGCGTCTGCCTTCGGCTCAGGTCATGATCCCAGGGTCCTGGGATCGAGCCCCACATCGGGCTTCTTGCTCTGCGGGGAGCCTGCTTCTCCCTCTGCCTCTCTCTCTCTCTGTCTCTTATGAATAAATAAATAAAATCTTTAAAAAAATAATAAATAAAATAAATAAATAAATAATAGCACAGACTGTGAAGATGTGCCCCAGTAGTGGTACAGTTAAGAAAATGCTGGGTCCATGACTTGGAAGCATAGAAGGACTCCAGGGAGGAGTTGTGGCCACCTAGGGAATGACTTTCAAATGAGTAGGAAGAGGCTAATAGATGCATTTGAGTACTCTGTCCTCTCCATAGGAAGCAGTAAGTTTTTAAGGTTACCTTTAGAACGGGGTGCCTGGGTGGCTCAGTTGGTTGGGCAGCTGCCTTCGGCTCGGGTCATGGTCCCAGGGTCCTGGGGTCGAGCCCCGCATCGGGCTCCCTGCTCGGCGGAGAGCCTGCTTCTCCCTCTCCCTCTGCCTGCCACTCTGCCTACTTGTGCTATCTCTCTGTCAAATGGATAAATGAGGGATATCTTTGAAAAAAAAAAAAAATCCTTTCCAGATTCCTTAAAAAAAAAAAAGGTTACCTTTAGAACATGAAGCTTTCTTGTGAAAACTGTGATTTCATAATTCATTAGCAAATACATAAATCATTACATTTTATCCATAGTCATCTTATCCCAGGGGCACCTGGGTGGCTCAGTTGGTTGGGCATTTGGTTGGTTTTGGCTCAGGTCACGATCTCCTGGGTCATGGGATGCAGCCCCAAGTCCAGTCTCTGTGCTCAGCAGGGAGTATGCTTGGGATTCTCTCCCTCTGCCCCTCCCCCAGCTTTGCTCATGCATGCTCTCTCTTTCTCTCAAATAAATAAATAAGTCTTAAAAAAAAAAAAAGAAAAGAAATTATCCTGGTCATTGTGGTACTAGACACCACAAAGTAAATTCTGTGTTTTTGGCCATAAAATTTAGGAGCAAGGGTAAGATTTTTCAGAGATGAATATTTTCAGAGCAAAAGAGCCAAAATATAGGGGGAAAAAATGTAAAAGAGAAGAGAAATTTGGGTAATACGGTCAAAAGCAAACTGGCATTTACCACCCTCTTTCATCTGCTAGAGCTGTGCTAAATACTTCTGATAATAAAATAAATAAAATAAATGCTGAACCCAATAGCCTGGCTTGAATTGAAGTAGCAGAGGAATTTCAGTATATTTGATGATATGATAGGATTTCTTTTTTCTTCATTGAAGCTGGCTTAGAAGGAAGCTGGAATATTATGAAAGTGGATCAGAAATACACGTGTATTTTGAGGGTGCCTGGGTGGCTCAGTTGGTTGGGTGCCTGGGTGGCTCAGTTGGTTAAGCGACTGCCCTCGCCTCAGGTCATGATCCTGGAGTCCCGGGATCGAGTCCCGCATCGGGCTCCCTGCTCTGCAGGGAGTCTGCTTCTCCCTCTGACCCTCCTCCCTCTCATGCTCTCTGTCTCTCATTCTCTCTCTCTCAAATAAATTAAAAAAAAAAATCTTTAAAAAAAAAAAAAAAAAGAAAAGAAATACACGTGTATTTTGATTTTCTTCTGCCAAATCCCATTCTGTATTACCCCATTTCCTCTTGTCCCAGGTCGACTTACTAACATTTACTTCCTTACCTTCTGCGGTGGATGAATTATGGCGGCAAATTCTTTGTCACTGTTCCATCGAGACTTAATCCCCTCCCCCCCCATCCCCATCCTGCTTCACCAGTAGGAGGCAATGGAAATAACCCATGTAGCCTCCAGATTCAGTCTGCAGGAGGACTGGCAGCTTGTGCTTCCTCCTTCTTGGGATGCTTCTGCTCAGAACCCAGACCCCATGCTGTGAGAAGCCCAAGCCACAGGGAGAGGCTGTGGGTTGGTGTGCCCCCCAGCCCCCACTGAGCTTCCCGCTGACATCCGGCATCAGCTGCTGGTCATGTGAGTGCCATCTTCATAGTTCAGCCCCGTTGTGCCCCAGCCGACTGCAGCCCCAGCTGACATCAAATGGAGCAGAAGAACCACTCAGCTGAACCCCGTCAGCCTGCAGACTCAGGAGATAGATGACAACTGTTGTTGTTTCAAGCTATTTTGGGGCAGTTTGTTTCACGGAAGTACATAACCGAGAGAGCTTTCCAGAGAAAATGCTGGAACTGAGACTGTGGAGGAGCTCATTCAATTTCCATTATAAGTAGGTCACATTTAAATAGCCTGTACTTGATCCTTATAACTTCTGGATATCACTAGGCAAAATTTTAGAAAGCTCTTATTTTGGAAAGGAGGCGCCTTTAAGTTTGTTTACAGACTACATTAAGGAACTAAGCCTTTTTCATTATTATACTTTTTGGTTCCCTTATTCTCCCAATGAAGTGGTAGGTAAGCAACATATAATCAGATGCATTATTGTGATTAAAAAGAAAAGCAGTATTTTTCAGCAGAAATAGCATGAATCAGACTTTTTTTTTTTTAAGATTTTATTTATTTGACAGAGAGAGAAAGCTCAAGTAGACAGGCAGGCAGAGGGAGAAGGAGAAGCAGGCTCCCCGCTGAGCAAGGAGCCCGATGTGGGGCTCAATCCCAGGACCTTGGGACCGTGACGTGAGCCGAAGGCAGACGCTTAACTGACTGAGCCACCCAGGCGCCCTTGAATCAGACTTTTGTTCAGATCTTGGCCGTATCACTTAATAGCTTTGTGACCGTGGCTAAGTTACCTAAGCTGCCTGAGTCTGTTTCTTTTTTCTTTTTTTTTTTTTAAGATTATATGTACTGTACAGGATTAGTGAAGATAAGAAAATAATATATATTAACAACCTAGCAGAATGCCTGGCACAAAGGTGTGATGTAGCTTTTGTTGTGATGAACGAGATGGTAATGTGATTTTTAAAAGGTAGCAAAATTCTGGCTCATGTTTATTTTTTAAGGGGACACAGAAATATGGGTGCTCCTGGGCTTTATTGGGGTGGAGCCTGAAGGGTTAAAGTGGTATATCCTTGCGATTCTTCCTCCAAATAGGCATGTTTCAGCCAAAGGAAATTCTGATCCCTCACCGATTCACACCACCCTTCCTCACTTCTTTACTGCTAGAGGGGATGTGATTAAGGGATAAAGACAACCTTCCGCTCCTAGTCCCAAGGGGGGGAATGAATGAAGAACTGTTTTTTTTTTTTCTTTACCTCCTGTACCCCCTTTCTTCAGTTACATTCACCTTCTGATTTGATGGGAAACCACTTTACAGGACGCTGGCTTTCTGCAAGCCGATCTTAGCTTCAGGGTGCCATGGGGCTCTTGGAATACCTCTCCAGGGAGGACAGTACACACCCCACAGTCCGATGTGTGTAGCCCAGGGAAAGAACCGTTGTGGCAGCCCACAGGATTTTGTCTCTGCTGTTTTGTCCTAGTCTTTGTAGGATATGTTGCTTACCTTTCTAAGTGCTGTGTGTCTTTAAGATGACAACTAGAGCAGAGCCCGATAATTTCTTTTTCTACAGAATATGTTTGCTCTGAGTGATTAAGGTGAGGTGAGTAGTTGTTGGTACAAGCTGAGGACCACTTTTTAAACTCTGGGTTACTGTTTTGGGTATCTTCTCTTACCTGCCCGACTTGGGCTGCCTGAACCCCATTTTGATTTTTGAAACCTAGATGATTGGCTCTGAATGAAATGCCAATGTATTATACTTGAATGTAATGTTGGTTTGGGACATAAGTGAGGAGGTAGGGCCCATGTATTTTACACTTGATCTTAGCCAAAAGGCCGAGAAGTGATGGGCCCATGTATTTTAACTGGGTGATCTGTAAAGGAATTATAAAGTACCCTAATTTAGCATAAACATTTACTTTGCTTATATGGGTTTTGAATATTTACATGAATATTGATTATTGAAATGTTAATACCTCTCAGTATGAATACTATAAATGCTAAGAAACAAATTTCCTGTGATAGGAAATTTCATGTCCATTGTTAGAATCTTTAAGAGAACTCTCACTGCTTTAAAATCAAATAGTTAATGGAGTGCCAGATTGGCTCAGCCAGTTGAGCATCTGACTCTTGGTTTCAGCTCAGGTCACGATCTCAGGGTCCTGAGATGCAGCCCCGCTGAGTGTAGAGTTTACTTGGGAGTCTCTCCCTCTGCCCCTCCCCCTGCTTATGCTCTCCCCCCCTCCCCTCTCTAACATAAATAAGTTAATTTAAAAAATAAAATAGTTAAAGCTAGAAAGCCGGCACAAGATCTTATTTTAAGTATTATTTTAAAATATTGGTTATTGGTATATAAGTGCAGGTTATGGAGAGGATAAGTCATTTTGCCCATAAGCTTGTCACAGTCATAATTACAATTATGCAAATTGTTTCAAGCTTTTGTAGTTGTTGTTACTGCAGACACATTTTGAGATTTAACGTCCTTTAAATCATTTATAATTATGGGCCAATTTCATTTTGAAAGAAATGGTAATATTCTTATTGCATGCCCACTTAAAGCGTAAAACTATTTAAAAGCAGGGAAGATTGTGCTATACCAAATATAATGTGCTTAAAGCAGAATTTCTCAGGACTTGAGCTCTAAATTTATTGCTTCTGGGACTCATATGC
This sequence comes from Neomonachus schauinslandi, assembly GCF_002201575.2. Taxonomy (NCBI): domain Eukaryota; kingdom Metazoa; phylum Chordata; class Mammalia; order Carnivora; family Phocidae; genus Neomonachus; species Neomonachus schauinslandi. The sequence goes on from NC_058404.1 coordinate 30,100,717, forward strand.
TGGTTGTGTGTGTAGTATAGATTTAGAGAGAGTTTTTAAGAGTCCTGTTGACATAGGTGAGCAGAATGGTTCCTTGGAAACCATTTGAGTGTGCAGTCACAGTAAAGCAGGGATTAAAGGTTCAGATGCATATAGTGTGAACTGACATGCAAGAATGGGAGGTTCGGGGAATCCTGTACTCCCTATTGAACACTGCATTTCTTCCAGCCTTTTAAGGGCTGCTATTTTATAAGGGGGAAAAAAACGCTGCGTTGAAACTATCTGTAAGGTAAAGCTACTGAAACCTAACCCAAAAGGCATGCTTTTTTCCCCCCCCCATTTCTTGGATCATTGCCTTTATTTATTTCACTTATATGTAAACATACATGAGTAGGTTTTTTTTTTTTAAGATTTTATTTATTTATTTGAGAGAGAGAATGAGATAGAGAGAGCATGAGAGTGGGGAGGGTCAGAGGGAGAAGCAGACTCCCTGCCGAGCAGGGAGCCCGACGCGGGACTCTATCCCGGGACTCCAGGATCGTGACCTGAGCCGAAGGCAGTCGCTTAACCAACTGAGCCGCCCAGGCGCCCCATGAGTAGGTTTTTACACATAATCATATATAATCAAATATATTGTTGCTATTATCATTTTGAGCAAACTCTTATCTGTTAGATCAATCAAAAATAAGAACAAATTTTTTTTTGCCCTCACTTTTTTTTGTTTTGTTTTGTTTTGATGCTTTTCTTTTCTTCATGTGCATCTGAGTTTCTGACCTATATCACTTTCCTTCTCTTTAAAGAATCTGTTTTACTATCTCTTGCTACTGGCTATAAATTCCCTCAATTTTGTTTGTCTGGAGAAATTCTTTATTTCTCCTTCACTTTAGTGGAAAACTCTTCTTCATACTTGCAGTGTGGTTCTAGCTGAGGACATGTGGTATATATTACAGCGCCCAGGGAATTCAAACCTCTGCAGTGAAATTTTCAAAATGAAGAGCGCTATTTACCAGTGTTTCTTATTAGCTTAACATTAGTCTCGGACTGCTGCGGGTGGGAAGAGGAAATGGAAATATAAGTGGGACCAGAGTGGGGCTACATGAACACATCTCCCCTTGCCTAGCACCCCTCCTCCAACATCGCTTCACCCTGAGTATTGCAAAGTCTTACAGGATCGTCGGGAACAGGGCTGAAGGCAGAGCTGTCCATGGTTCGGAAAAAAATATTCTAACTGTTGGTTGAAGATCAGGTAATACCAGTCCTCTTGGTGAGCAAAACTTATTAGAGGGCAGGGGAAGGAATGCTATCTCTCAGCGGCAGGCAAGAAGAAATTGCTGTTGAAAAGCTTACCTCTCTAGGGAGGAATCAGATATCAGACTTTGCCAAGCCTCAGGTCCAACCCATAAGGTCCCACCTACATCCCCCGCCCCATCCCAGCTTTGTTAGATTGCTAGCATCGATCGCTGGCTTTTTCTGACCCAACAGTGGGTGAAGGAAAGAGAGCCGGCAAGACTGGAAGCGAGCAAGGTGGGGGTAGAAAACGGGGGCTGCTTCTTGTGGAGAGAAAAAGAGAAAGGGAAGAAGCGGGGTGGGGGCCATGGGGACTGAGCTTAAACTGGTGCCTGCCTGCTTCTCTTTGATTTGATGGCCTTTATTCCTTCTAATTGGATAAAATAGGAAGTCACTGGCAGTCCTGCGTTGCTGGGTGTACTGATTTTACTCAGAGCATCCAGCAGCTCTGGAGTACGGACAGAGGGAGGAGGGAGGAGAGAGAGAGAGAGAGAGGGAAGGGGAGAGAGGGAGAGAGAACGTCTTTGGATGAGGAGGGGAAAGGAAGAGAAAGAGACTATGAAGCAGGGCCGAGCAAGCCGCAGAGGGAGAAAGTGAATGAGCGCTCCAGAAGGACAAAGAGGAGTGGTTGGGGGGTGGGGGTGGAGGCAGGGCGGGGAGGGGAGTCACCGCCCCTCCGGGGCCGCACTCTTCCCTTCGGATCCCTCTGCCATGACCCTGTTTGCAGTGATGCTCGCAGGGCAGGCACCTGCTGCTCTATAATGATTCAGCCTCTTCCAGCCGTCGCGTTAACACAACAGGATGCTGTTGCTACTGGCCCTGCTGCCTCTCTTCCCGCCGCCGCCGCCGCCGCCGCCGCTGGTCCTGCTTTTGCTTTTACTTCTCCTGCATGACAGTTGCTTTCTCCATCTAAGCAGACAGCAGCTTCAGATGCTCGAGGTGAGAAACATGCCTTTCAGTTTGGGCTACTGGTTTACCTAATTGACCAACCCTCGGCTCGGTTTCGGTTTTGGCCCCAGTCCTCTTGACCAGCCGGGATGGTTCGGAGAAGCATTTGAAAGAACTGCAAAAGTGGCCCAGAAACAGCCATCACGAATTACAATATACTTGTATTTGGTAGTTGCTAGAGGCTTTTTTTCCTCCTTCCTGCCTCCTGAACTCCTCTTGCTTTTGATAATGGCCTTGGACTTGGAAGACTTATCGATTTCCCCCTGTAAGATGCTGCATCATTTGGTTGGGGGGGGCTCTGCATGGTAATGGACCGTGAGAGAGGCCAGGCCTTCTGGAGGTGAGCCGATGGAGATTTATTCCCCAGACATGTCCGAGGGAGCTGCTGAGAGGTCCTCCAGCCCCTCCACTCAGCTGAGCGCAGACCCATCTCTTGATGGGCTTCCGGCAGCAGAAGACATGCCAGAGACCCAGACTGAAGATGGGAGAACCCCCGGACTCGTGGGCCTGGCAGCTCCCTGCTGTGTGTGCCTGGAAGCCGAGCGCCTGAGAGGTTGCCTCAACTCAGAGAAAATCTGCATTGTCCCCATTCTGGCTTGTCTAGTCAGCCTCTGCCTCTGCATTGCCGGCCTCAAGTGGGTGTTCGTGGACAAGATATTTGAGTATGACTCTCCTACTCACCTTGACCCTGGGGGGTTAGGCCAGGACCCTATTATTTCTCTGGATCCAACTGCTGCCTCAGCTGTGTGGGTAGCATCTGAGGCATACACTTCACCTGTCTCTAGGGCTCCATCTGAAACTGAGGTTCAAGTTACACTGCAAGTTGACAATGCTGTTGTGTCCTCCCAACCTGCAGCGGTACCCACCCCGAAGAATCGTATTTTTGCTTTTTCTTTCCTGCCATCCACCGCACCATCCTTCCCTTTCCCCACACGGAACCCCGAGGTGAGAACACCCAAGTCAGCAACTCAGCCACAAACAACAGAAACTAATCTCCAAACTGCTCCTAAACTTTGTAAGTAGAGAGAGAGAGGTGATGAATAATGGAAAGGGGTGGGCTTGAGGCGCCAAAAGGCGTTCTCTAGTGCAGGGAGCTGTTTCCCTTCTATTTTAATTGCATGGTTTTGTTGAAGCGCATCATGTGACTGGAACACTTGGGGTGGCCGTGAAGAGATGAGTAAAATGATCTTGCAAACCGCTGGTGTGAAGCAGCGTTCCCTCCAGCCAGATTGTTCACGGGCTAGGGTGGGGGGGGGGACCCCAGCTTGAGCGTCTGCGAGTCGTGCTTGAATGTCACTGCAGTTCCATTGATTTCTAACACTTTTTTAAAAATTAAGACAGCAGAGCATCCTTTCTGTTTTATATGAGTGTGACTTCCATAGAACGGCGAGTGTGGTTTCGCGTCTCTCGTTCCCATGTAGCCTTCCCTCACCCCTCCTCACCCTTCGGTTCCCCTTGGCCTCCCAGCAGCCCCACACCACCTGGTATCTGCCTCCATCCCTTCTTCCTGTTCCCTTCACTGCTCTCTGCTCTCACCACATTTCTCTTATAATTGGTTCTTCCTGATAGCGCAGTCACCGTGCTCAGCCCCCAGCAGCGGCGGGCTCTCCCTGTCCTGCCCAGATTGTCATTTAGGCTCCTGAGCACTGGTGAGGGGCAGCTTTATTTTTTTCAGGACGCAGCACAAAGTCTGCATGAAGGGATTTTCCCAAGTTAGTTTTGTCTTCTGTAATCAAATGTTTAAAGAGCTTCCTTGGCAGTCATTAAAAAGTACAAGATCCATTAGGAAGGCACATCGTTTTTGTTTTGTTTTTTTTTTTGTTTTTTTTCCCAGACGTGTCATTTTTTGCCCGGCAGCCGCGCGGTTTAATAACCTGTGAGTGAGGAGAGCCCACGCTCTTAAAACAGTACAGAACAATGTGCTCCTGTTCCGACTGGGGCCCCGCGATGCTTTTACAATGGAAAGTTGACAGGAATGAAACCATGACTAGTCAGATTGCTCCAAATGCCAGTAGAGAGGGAGGAGTTTCCTCTAGCTGCTTTTTTTTTTTTTTTAAGATTTTTTTTTAATTTATTCATTCGAGACACAGAGATACAGAGAGAAAAGAGAGCATGAGCAGCGGGAAAGGCAGAGGGAGAGGGAGAAGCAGGCTCCCTGCTGAGCAGGGAGCCGGACGTGGGGCTCGATCCCAGGACCCTGGAACCATGACCTGAGCCAAAGCAGACACTCAACCATCTGAGTCACCCAGGCGCCTCTCCTCTAGCTTCTTTTTTCTAAATGTTTCTGATTTATTTTCATCTCTCTGTCTTTTACCACTTTCTACCATTGATGAATATTCCCTTAGTAGAAAAAAGTGAAAGATGAGAGGATTTGGTTCTTAATAACGTGTGTAAAATCTCTCAGAGTTGAGGGTAAGAGTTCCATGATGAAATACTCACCCCTTCTGTTTCCCTCTGGATGCTAAGGAAGAATAAAGAATATCTTTTCCAGACATTATGTTGCGAATGAGGGAGAGCCGTGTGGTAGAGAAACACAGAAAACTTGATTTGTGCTTGTGATTCAAGATTTCATACACAGCAGTTTCAGTGGCAAAGATTAAAAAAGAGAGCAAGAGTCTTGTTTTTCAGGTGTAATTAGGAAAGAACCTCCTTTCTGCAGACACTGCTTTGTATCTTTATCAAATCCCTGAAGCATCATTAAAGGTCTGACAGACATCACTGCATTCATCGCCTCTTCCCACCTGGCAAAGTGACCGGGAAATAATACCCAGATGAAATGACAGGCTATAAAAAGCAAGTACAGATCCTGCAAAGAGAAGCAAAATTCACCGTGAAGACAAGGTTACTTCTTTGTCTTTATCGCTTGAAACTTGTCTTTAATTAAAATGTGCCCAAAGAGGTTTAGTTGTCCAGAAAAAGAAAGAGGACCCTTTGGGGGAAAAAAAAAAAACAATAACTCTTCAAGTAAAGTCTATAATTTTGTCATCTTTGGGGGCGGTGGGGAAGCAAACAAAGAACCATCCAGTTACCTTTTTCTGATCTAGGACCATGTCAAAAAGTATGTTGTGACTTTTTGAGAAATTATTTTTGAAGGTAAATTCTTCTACTAAGTGTTTTCCTAGGGTATGCATTCCATATAGTTTCTCTTCTCTTTATTTTCGAGCTTGGGCATTGATTTTCTGGCATTTGCATTGAGTGGAAAAGATTTATTGCGGCCTAAAAGCATCGCAGTGGCCAGTTCTGGCCAGAGACACAGCTGCAGCATTTTGAAGTGCGTTGGAGATCAGCCTGGAAAAGCAGTATGAGAAGTAGTTTTCGCCTGAAAAGTTAGAGGTAGACGGTGCTTGACACTTTACAGCCTATGGGTTTTCTGTGTGGGAAACTCTGTGTTAATTTTTTTCCGCCTAGTGCCTGAAAACAACAAAAACACTAATATCCTAAAAATTAGGAGTCTATTTTTGGGGGGGAGAGGGGTGGGAGATTGGTCCAGGGAGCTTTGCTTTCAGACACTCCTATAAGTCGTTGCTTTGTTGTTTAAAAAGCTTGTAACCATGCACTAAAGGAAAGCAAGGAAAAAAAAAAGCTTGGAGTCAGACTGTCATTTTGTAACCTCGTTCACTTTTTTTCCCTTCAACTCAGAAAGTACTGCTTAGTCCCAGGAAGAACAAGAGCGTTCCTTTCGTCATGTGTGTTTTTGACATGAGCTACGCTGTGGTGGTATGCATCTTAAGACGGCATTATCGTATCTGAAACATGCTCCTCAGTGGTTTCAAGATGTTATTCTCCCTTTCCTATCTGTCTGAGCATATTCAGCATATTATGCACAGAGCTGTATCCTTCAAGGTCATAGTCTGTGGAGGGCTAATTGATTCTTCTTTATCCCGGAGCCTGAGAGAGTAGAAGAGAGACAATCCTAGTAATTGTGTCTGCTCCATTATTCCCCAACCAATCTACCTTCTAGTATTATTAGGCTTTTATTCTATAAACACTGGAATTACTCCCCTTCCCACCGACTCTTTTAAAGTTAAAACATTCTTTGGCTTTATTGTAATAAAAGGCAATGTATAACATTTTAAATTGCCTGTAAGAATAGTGGTTACATCAGGTTTTCTAAAATGGGCATTTTCTCATAAGGTAATATAATTCCATGTTTTCACTAGATTAATCTATGCATACATCTAGAGCTCAAGAGATCTAATGCAGGATTGGAAAATATATATATACTTGTTTTTATTAATTTAAAGTTTTTCTGTGTGTGTTAGTGGCTTCTCACTACCACATTTTTATTTGCCATGGTAATGGTTAAGTTTTTATTTCTCACTGGGGCACAAAATACTTGAACCATTAATTTGTTTTCTTTGCCTAGGCTTTAAAATTTATCTTAACCTCTGTTTATATGGAAAGAACTGATTCCAGGAGATTGCAAACTTAGATTACTATAAAAAGAACTGATTAATTAAATTGTCACAGGGAACCGTAGTGCCATCTTGGAAGAAAATGTATTTCTGGATGGGAGAGCCTGCTTGACAACAGACTCTGTAGTGTAAGAGTGTATTAGTATTTTCATCTTAGGCCAGATTTGTTTTGCTTTGTCTTAAGTCTCTTCGTACTGGGTTGCATGGCAAACCATTGTTACCACAGTGACAATAGCAATCACCACCATTTGCGAAAGCTCAACGTGATTAATTAAATATACCAACGGATTTCTTCCTTTCAATTTAAAAGTGGCATTTATTTTAAGCCCAAGAAATTCTTCTAGTTCCTTGCAACTGTACTTGTGGGTATTTCAGAGCGGTGATTTCAGATAACTTTTCTCCACTTTAACCAAACTTGTTTAAAGCCCAAGACATTAAAAACTGGGAGAAAGTGAAAGATCCTCGACTGAAACCAAATAATTTGATAAATTCACTGGTGAGGAAACCCAGGCTCTGAAAGATGTAGTGACATTCTTTTATGAAAATTCACAACATTCTGAAAGGTTTAGTGAAATCCAAAATAGTAGAACACAGAGTAGTGTCCTGGCCGCCAGAATTTAAACCCACACGTGGCTCTTTTCTCCTCTCAGCTTTTCCCTGGTCCAGAGAGAAAAGAGCTGGAGACCAACTCTGGTGGCTTCAGTGGCATCCAACGGACAGGGACATATGTCAAGTGGGACCACTGATCAAGCATGTATAGTTCATACTATTAAAATTCGGTTTCCTTCCCGCCTTCTTGTTTCACTTTTATTAAATTTTCAGTAGTGCTAGTCTTTTCCCTTTTTATTTGATCATCCACACAGTGTCTAGCTCGCTGTTGAAAACAGATCAGGTTTTCCAGGGTAGGCTCTTTGCTGGCATCAAGCAGATGTCTCTGCGGCTCACCTCTTGCCTGCACTGCACCCCCCCCCACCCCGTTCCTCCTTGTTCCTTGATGATCCCTAGATCGGTGTTCTTCCTTCCTCTGCCTTCCCACCCACCCAGTTATCTCTTAAATCATCCTTTATTTTTCTAATGATGCCACTTTGGCTTTATTTATCAATATTTCATTGCATTCTAAACTACTAAAGCATCTTCACTGATCTTTTCACATACTTTATTGCATCGTAATACTGAATGGTATTTATACTTATTACAAACACACATACAAAAATATGTCTCTAGGACAATATGCTTGTTTCTTATTGGCACAGTTAATTCAAACTTTTGTCCCTCTTCCGGATCGCTCCCTCTTCTTTTCCGTATTGTGATTCACACCGGTTTCTCTGCTGACTCTTCTGCACGTTTATACGAATCAGCATTTCTGCTTTCCCAGAACCTCATTATGTCCCAAGCCATATATCACTGTTCTTCCTCCTTCCCTTTTCCTTTTCCTCTCACCTCACAGGATCCTTTTAAAGTGTAAAGAAAGATATTTTATAGATTGAGAAACTGAGTCATAAGAAAGTTATGACTTGTCGAAAGTTGAGCTCGGAGCCGCTGAGAGCTAGAACATAACTCTCGTCTAGTGAATCTGTTCGAGCTTTCTAGTCAGCCATAAGCTATACCATGTCTACTCTTATGGCCATGTTTCCGTTTTTATTATTTTTATATGTCAACAATTTTCTTCTGTTATTTCCTCTTTCTCTTCATTCAGTGAATGCATATTAAGCACCTACTATGGTGGCAGGCACTGTTCTAGATGGACTTTATGGCAATGAAAAACAGTAAAAGTTCTTGCCCTCATAGAGCTTATGTTCTAATAAATTTGAAGCATCTATTGCACAGTTTGAATCCACTTGAGGTATTTCTTTACTTAATTATACATATAACTCTCTGAATGCAGCATTTCTTCTCTTTACCTTTGTTTTTTTCACATTTTGATGACCACTTCTGTCCCTCCCCTGGTATATTCCTCTCCTCTAGCTGTTGAATGCTTAACACTTGCCTTTAACTTAAATGTTCTTTATTTTAAAGTCCCATCGGTCCCACCTGCTACCAACAAGCTGGGTAACTTGAGGTGATTCATGTTTGGCCTGTAAGACACTGTTTAAGCAAACCATTGAAGCGATTGGGAAAGTAGTCTCTCTAGTCTCTAGGAGCACTTTAAAATGAAAAATATCTACATAATTCTTCTAGCATGTAAATATGGTAAGATTATTTTCAGATTCTAGAAAGCTGAAACAGCTATAAATATTTTCATTTTTATTTCTTGGTCATAGTTTCCATTTATTGTTTTGGCTTATAGAACAAGAATATTAAAGCACTCCCAAGGATTTTTTAGTTTCACTACCCAGAGAAAGGCTAGTGTCTGCTATTAAGGTATTAGTTCTCAAAATGAATGAAAACTTGGGTTCGTGTACCATTCAAATGAAGAGTGATTGAGGAGAAGGGGATAAAGTTAATCCTCATCACCTCAAACCTTGTTGCCATGTTTGCTGAAGTGAATTTAATCCACTGTTGTGTGTGTATGTGTAACCATTCCAAGATTGTTTGTGAATAATGTAATTGATATTCTGTAATCATAGAATTTTACATGTGGAACATATGTTAAGATTATCTGAGTGACTTCCAAAGTGAGGAAATTAAAATCTGGAGAAGTGAAGTGACTTATCCAAGGTCACTCCAGCTAATTCATGTGAGTGCTGAGAATAAACTGGAATGATCCTGGTTTTCACTACACCTTGCCTTTCTTTTCCAAACTGTCTTTAACATTTTTATTCAAACAGCATGTATTATCTTAATCTAAATGGCTTTGCTTTTCCTGTTAATTATGTAAATCCTAATTAGTAAATTCTCTCACTCCATCTCAGATGTTCTCTTTAGAGAAGAGAATTTTACGTGTATGATTTTGATCAGTATAGGACACCCCCTCTGGAGTGGAGATTGGATGGACATAGCTCTCCCAACAACATGGTGTATGGGAGAATCTTTTCACAGTAGAAGTTATTCCAAATGAAATGTGTATTCAGAAAGAATTTAATTTCTTCTACATGGAAATATTTAAGCAATAACACATTTGAGGCAGATTCATGTTTCAAGCAACTTATTAAATATATTTCCCTCTCAGGCCTCTTACAACTCTGATTCTCTCAATTTCTTGTCCCAAAGCATTAGCTTTCCAGTTGGGCAGACTTGAGTTCTAATCCTACCTGCCTTTCCCATGGCTTCGAGCAAGTTAGATCATCCCTCTGAATCTGTTTCCCCATTTATATTTGAGGGTAGTAGTATGCATCTCTTGGATCTGTTTGGGCGATTAAATGAGATACTGGAAAACACCAACTCTCAGGACTAAACCATAGTAAATATGAAACCAGTACCAATTTTGTCCCTCATTCTGCTCTTGATTCTCTTCTTTCCTTTATTCTTTTCCTCCTTTGATCTTAACAGAGTGGTTTTGTAACAGATGGAGAGTTAAGTTTAGGTAGGAGTTTGGGGAAGTTTATGAAAAACTTAGAACTAAGGTAAGAGTTGAAGAGACATCATAGTGAAGTGGAAATTATACTGGAAACTTTGGCATCAAGTCCGAGCTCTACCACTTATAAGCTAGATATGACCTTAAGCAAATCACTTCACCATTTGAGATTTAGAATTTACATCTAAAGAAATGGGGATAATTAATACTTAAAACTCTCACAGGATTGTTTTAAGGACAACATAAGTTACTCTATGTGAGAAAAATACTTCATATTAGCACAGAGTTTAAGAAGTATTAATTTCTTGGGGCACCTGGGTGGCTCAGTCAGTTGAGCATCGATTCTTGGTTTCGGCTCAGGTTATGATCTCCAGGTTGTGAGATCCAGCCCCGCATCAGGCTCCACACTCACTGGGGAGTCTGCTTGAGATTCTCTCTCTCCCTCTCCTTTTGCCCCTTACCCTGCTCACTCATGCACACATGCACTCTCTCTCTCTCAAATAAATAAATCTTTTTTTTTTTTAAAGGAGTATTAACTTCTTTCTTTTTCCTCCTCTCTATCAGGGTTCATATGTACATGTATTCATGAGTGTTAACATTCCTAGGAATAAATTATAGGCAGTCTTAAAAGGTGAATTAATTTGTTTTGTCTTAGACTGATATAGAACTTTACAATTTCTTGAACCCTACTGCCATAAAAAGAGTGATTTTTTTCCCCCCATAAAAATTGGCTGGAATATATAAATTATTTTTTTCAAAGATTTTACCTATTCATTCAAGAGAAAGAGGGTGAGAGAGAGCACAAGCAGGGGGAGGGGCAGAAGGAGAGGGGAAAAGCAGGTTCTCTGCAGAGCAGGGAGCCTGATGCAGGGCTTGATCCCAGGACCCCGAGATCATGAGCTGAGCCGAAGACAGACGCTTAACCAACTGAGCCACCCAGGTGCCCCTGGAATATATAAATTATTATTCTTAGGGTAATGTTCAAAATTTATGGTGTAATGGGCTTTCCTATGGGTACAATGATAAGGAGTTACTTGTAAAAGAGGAAAAGACAGAGGTTGGCTAAAATTGTGTTTGTCAAGGAAGCATAATCTATGGGAAGATTGGGAAAATGAAAAGGAATCTAATATCGTTTAGATGTAGGGCATGGGATGAACCCTTCTTGATCTAAATGAAAATTGTATTCACCTAACTCTTTTCACTATTGTAAACTGGGATTTCCAGACACCAAAGGAAAGGAATTAAGCCTTTTTCACCATTTCACAAAACTCATGGAAATAACAATTTACATGCAATCATTGAGCGAATTCAAATATTGGAGTTCTTTTAATTTGTTTGAAGATATTATATCTAGAATATAAATATTATATATGCTTTGAATTTATATATCTATAATTTATACAGATAATATTCCAAATCAAAGAGAAGATGCTTTGATGATTACTTAATAGATAAAACTGGATAAATAAAAGCATTTAAAGTGCAGAGGAAAAGATTTCAGTGCTTAAAAAAAAAAACAACTCTAGTTCCGTATCTAATTCCTAAAGGCTTGTAAAAGGTAAAAAAGAAAAAAATATTGTTACAGAAGTAGAGAATTTTATCTTAAAAATGTACTGGAGATTCTATTGCAATGAATTTGAAATGAAATCTTATAAGCTGGATTACTGGTCACAATTCTACAAAAAAACAAAACAAAAAAACCCAAAAACCAGTAGTGCTGTTCTGGGTCTATGCACTTAAGGGACTTTAATTTTTTTTGTTATAATTTATGAGAGCTTATCATTTACAAAATGTATAATGACCAGTGTGATATATGTGTTTTCATTTATTCATTAATGTTGACCTAGAATTATGTGAAAACTTTTCTGCTTTGGTCATCTTGATTGTTATTAACTCAAGTTTATTAGATTGACTGCAGAAGTGGGACTCTGAATCAATATTGGAGCAGTGAGGCTCTTAAGGGAGAAATATGTGATAACAATTGCAGGCAGAGTTTACCTGGGTATAGGTTGTTCTGACTGAGCAGTAAAAATAAGCTGATTGACCCAATAAAATGTGATGAAATATAATGGAAAACTTCCATTCCATAGAGTAAAGCAGCTTTTCTTTTTCATCATGAACATGGTGTGACAAGATGAGAGCTGATTTACTATGCACATCTTCAGCGATAAGCACTTGAGTGTTTGAATTGCCTTTCTTGAGGTGCCATTTATCCTTGCCAAAGGGGAAATTTATCAACTCTATTCTAAGCAAAAATTAGTATAGAATTTTATATTCGTGTAACTCCCTAATACAAAAAGAACCCTCTCCTCCATAACTTATTTTAAAAATTCATAATTTAAAAGTAAGCCAAATGTCCCTATATTCATAGCCATTTGGAAGGCAGATGAGAATAACGCAGAAAACAATGACTGCTGCCATGAGAAAGAGAACTTAATTAGGAAGGAAAAAGATGACACTAGGACTCTCAAGTCTTAACTTTTTGTACCTATGTTCATGTCAAATGTTGCTATGATTTTATTTCTCCAGTTCCCCTCTCTTCTCCCTCCCTTTCTTTCTTTCTTACTTGCTATCCGGGGTTACTTTTCTCTTTACTCTGCTGTTCATACCCTGCCATTACTTTTCCACTAAGCTCACTGTACCGTTCTCCTACCCTGTCCTGACGTCAGTGTCCTGGAAAATCAGAGGTTATGGAGCAGATGGCCCAGACCTGTGGTTTCTCATGGGATGGGTTGTTGGAGTGAGTGAAGTGAGACCTTAACCGCAGACTTGACCATGATTTGCCTGATGACTTTCAGTGTTGCCTCTTCCTTTGCTAAGTAACAGGAAGTATTTGTTTCATGAAATATGTTGGTATCATGCAATAAAAGCTCCATAAATAAATGGAATGATCTAAGGACAGTGGAATTGAACTCTCGTTAGCATTTGTTTGTAATCGCTTGGTGGAGCTTCCTGGGTCATAATTGCTTGCTCTTCTGGGAGCAAAAGGAATCAGTAACCATTGATTGTTAACATGACGCTAAGTCTTGCCTACAAAGCAAATCTTAAGAATGATTAGTGGCAACATTCAGTGTTACAACTCTGATCTTTCCAGACTATAGTCCTTAAAGCAAGCTGGATTTTCCCATCAAATAATGCTTATGATTTTTCAAAGAGAAGAGAAAAAAGTAATATATACTCTCCGAAGACTTTGGTTTACATACTAAACAAAAGCATTATATAAAATAATTACTGTGGTCTTCTTATCTTTCTGTTTCAATGCCAATAGGGAGATATTGAACTTAACCCCTGCCCACTGAGTTCCATTTCATGTTGACTATGTTAGTCATAGTCAAGGACCTACATATCCCCTACCTATACATAAAAACATTATTATCAATACATAAGTCTTCCTCTCAAAAATCTTTGGGAAATTGTTGAGTTTTCTAAATAGCTAATGATTTATCACCATGAAACATTGATTTTCTCCCTTTTGGATTGAAATCTTTTAATAATCTAGGCTACTTGTTAAGTGGGATTTATCCAATATAGGATCTTCATAATGTTGGGTACTATGATATCTTGAGGATATAGTGGGTTATGTTATAAGTTTCTTGAATACTGTCATCTTATTAGGTCATATTGAGTTATATTAGGAATTCTAACCCGAGAGTGGTATATATTTTGAATGTGTGTTGGCTTATTGCATAATCATAATGATAGTTTCAAAGCTTTAGGCATCATAGAAACAATGGAAACTAAATCTTTTAGCACAGAGAAACAGGCTCAAAGATTTTAAACTTGTTGCCAGTGATCACACAGAACCAGAAAATTTTGATGATATTTTCATATATTTTGTGCTTTCCTCTATCAAGTCACTTTGCAATCAGTATATATTAATGAAATAGTTTTTCATACTTCTTTTAATTCACGGTTCTGATCTCCTATGGGGTTTGTAAATCAAGTTCTCAGCAGGTTAAACATTTATATAAAAGATAATATGTCTCTGAGAAAGGTTCTTTTCTTGAGAAAGAGCATAAGCTTTGGTGACATATGTTTTGCTTATCAAACCTGACTCCTTCCTGTGTTCTGGATCAGCAGAGTTCAGGATGACAAGGTGAATGACAGATGGAGAGGTTCTCTGGGTGCTTAGATTTAGAGGGCCTAAGTTTAATTTGGATATCTTACTTGTTCACTTGTTACTCCTTTCGTAGTACGTAGATTGGGGTTAATAAATCTTTAGACATTGATTATAGTACCTAATAGGATATTACTTTTTGAACATGTGAACTCTACACAGTTAGTCAATGTGCTTTATTGGATCTGTTGCAAAATTGATTTGAGAAATTGCTTTCGTTTCATTTTCATTTCTTGAGTTCACCATAGCCAGTATTTAGAAAACACTTTATCACATAAATTCTGCTCTGGTATCCAAGGTCCTGTCATAGCAGGACCCCAAGCTTCCTATGTAGGCCAACTCCAGCTGTCCCCTCCCCACTACAAACCATATGGACCATGCTCTAGCCACGTGGGACTCTACCTGGAATATTATTTTATTTCTCTCCTCCACTCTTTGCTCATTCTATTGCCTGTACCAAAAATGTTCACTTCCCACAGTCTCTACCTTACCTAATTCTGCTCAGGCCTCAGGACTCACCTTCCAAATCAGATGTGGACCCTTTCCTCCTCTAGAGCCCCATAGCACATTGTGTCTCATCAAGGTACTTACCCCATTCTCACTTGTGATGCTGTTATTTGGATACGTGCCTAACACTTACACTGGACTGAGAAGTTAATGAGTTACAGCTGATTCATTTTTGTGGCCATATTTTATCTGAAGTAGGTGTCCCATTTGCTTATGTTGGGAATAAAAATTGAGGTACACCAAGAGTGACTTGGTTATGCAGCACAGGAAGGAAGAAAATGACCTTACATTTCTGGAATTTTAATTTGGAGAAATTCAATAGAGAGTTCAGTCCTTACAAACTTTACGAAAACATGATTCTGAACACTTTAAAATATGATTTGCGAAGCTTATATATAGCAATATATACATTTTCTTAGAAAAAGTCACATTTAGGCGACGAGGAATTTCATTTCGTGATAGTGTAGTGATTAAGGGCACACACTGGATCCAGATTGGATGGGTTTGAATCCAAGGATTCAAACTTGGAAAGTCCCCTTTGAATCCAAGCTCTGTCCCTGGCTGTGTGACAGTGGAATTTGTATAGACTGTCTGTGTCCCAGTTTCCTTGTATTTGAAATGGTGGCGATAACTGTACTTCCCTCATGGGTTTTTATGAGGATCAAATAAGTTAATGGACATAAAGCATTGGGAATAGTACCAGGCACATAAGTGCTACGTAAGCATGAGCCACCATTACTGTGCAGTTTGTTAAATTAAATTACATTTCCTTGAATTCCAAATTTGATTCCTTGCTATTGCTATAACAGGCTTGAAGAAAGGGACAGGAGTTTCCAGGGACATATTGACAAAGATGCAGATATGCACCATTTTGGTTTGGTTTGTTGGTGTGGTTTTTCCTCTGTGTATTTTGTGCTCCTGTCGTATCTGCATTATTCTCAGCAATTAGAAGGAGAGCTGAGAGGGATAATCATCTGTCTACTTGTCCAGCAGAAATAGAGCTACATGGTTGAGATGGTTTCAGAGAGAAAGTCCTCCTCACCAGCGAGATGCCCTCAACTGATACTGCTGTGGAGAGTCACGTGCGTGCATAATTAAATCTATTCCTGTGTATATATTGGTGTGCAGGTCCACAAGGAGACAAAGAATTCCCCTTAGCTGGTGGAGAACAATTGCAGAAGTTTTAAATGCCATAATGCTATCATTTTAGCAAGGCAGAAGTCTATTCGTTATCCAGATGTAGCCAATAAATTAATGTGAGGATTGGTGCTGTCCATTATGATATAATGATGGTTTGGAAGTATCTGAATTTTATTAAACAGGATCACAGCAGAATCATTGACATTTTAAAGATGTAAGAGCTATTATAGATAGGCTGATCAAGATATTTTACTTTCCTCCTGAGGAATCCAACATCCAAAAGTGTGAAATGATTGGGCTTTACATATCTTCATAGTTAATAAGAAACAGAGACTGGTCTAAAAGATGGGGATGTCGCCTTATTGTGCTTTTTGCAATATCTCTTGCTACTTTTAATAAATTAGATCAGTTTTTTAGAGCTGGAAGAACTTCATTTTTTTTTTCCTGTCTTCATATTCTTTATTGAATGCCCACTCAATAAGCTTTATTCCAGGAGTTTATCTTCTAAGAGCAGAAAACAGATGAAAGAATAATAACTAAGTAAATCCGGTACTATTTTAGAAGGAGGTAAGTTGTATGAAAAATAGCCAGCATAAGTAGAATGATCAGTGTAGGCTGCATCAGGAAGGTAACAGTTAATGAAAGATGGAAAGAGGTAAGAGAGTTTCATGTGGATATATGGAGGGAGAATGTTCCAGGCAGAAGAAAAAGCCAGTGCAAAAGCCTGAGATGCTTGCTGGCATCCTGGGACAGGGAGGAGAAACAGAAGACCAGTGTGGCTTGAGCTTAGTGATTGGAGAGAGTAAGAGCTGATATCAGGGAAGTGAGGAGACCTGGCATGCTGCCGGAGAAAGGGTGGCTCTCCACTAGCTGGGGATGGAGAATCATTGCAGACTTTTGAGCAGCAATGGGACTCAACATGCCTTAGGTTTCAAAGGGATCACTGAAGAGATGTTAAACTTCAGGGAGAGGGATCGTGGTAGGAGCAGCAGGACCAATGAGGAGACATTGCTGTAATCCAGACAGGGTTGTAGGAGTTCTAGGAGTGGGGTTTAAAGACTTTATTAGATTATTGGATTCTGAATGTATTTTGAAGATAGATTTAGAATGAGTTAATCATGGGTTGGAGAAAGGATGTGAGAGAAGTCAAGGATGATTTCAGACTGAGCAGTTGAAGGGATGAGGTTATCATCACCTGAGATGAAGTCTGGTGGAGAAGAACTGAAGATCATTTGGCTCAGTCTCCCCATTTCATCGACGTCAAGTAAGTCAAGGTGCTTGCCAGAATTAGAACTGTGGACATTATCTCCTGGTAACAATAGAAGACATGCCTGAAAGTCCCCTATAAAATCAATACAATTATGTACTACCAAAGGTCCTTATAAATGCAGAGGAAGAGTTACATGGAATCTGTGACATCTGGCTAGAATGCCTTGTATCCCCGTCCAGAACCCATTACATGTGATGGAATTAAGCCCTGAGGGATGTTGCGTAGGCGTCCAACAAACCAATTTATAATTCCTCTTTTTATGAGTTCCTTTTAACTAACTTTGTTGTTCTGTGTTCACATTCTGTTCAAGTTATTCCCTTTTCCTGGGAGCAAATTACCCCATCCCTTTTACAGCTCACTCTTGGGGATCTTTGAAACTTTATTTCAGGAGTCCACTCATCTTAGGTTTCCTCTATCCCTAAAATGAACTAAGTACCCTCCTCTGGGCTTTTGCAGAATCCAGTATTTTCCACCGATTTCCCACATGCCCTGTTTACGTATTACCTACATGCCTCTATTCCTCAAGATCAAGGATTTCTTTTGTCCTTGTATAGATGGTGCACACAGTGCATATAGTAAGTGCTATATGATTATTAAATGGAAGTACTTGTGTGTCTCATATAGAATTTTTTGCTTCTCCATTAAGCTCTTAATTTTCTGTGTTTCTTATGAAAAGATACAACACAAATAGTAGAAGATACTTGGTCTCAAATTCCTCTTCAAGCTAACAAGGTGTCAGCTGTTTCTTGTTTCACTGAATACCTGCTCTCTCTACTTCACTTTTGGGGGGAAGTACATAAGCAGTGAAATGGACAAAAGGCAGTTTTCAAGACAGGGGTAATCATAAAAGTCCTAGACAATCCACTTTATTTTCCTTATTTTTCAGCACTGCAGATTGTGTGAAGCCCCCTTCACTGGCCACGGTGGTGGTCACACGTGTCTCAAATATGCAGTCCTCTACTCAGCGTGTGCCTGTAGTCTCTTTACATCCCTACATCCCTGTCCTCTGCTACACCACAATTTTACCCACTAGGCAAGGTCTTGTTCAAGTTCTCCTTTTTTCGAGACATCTCCTATATATTACGGTCATCATTAAACTCTTCTTCCTTTCCAGCAGCCCTTAACACCTTTAATACTCATGTGTGTACTCAAACATCCATCCTCTTATAGAATTATTTAATCGTTTCAATTGTGTGTGTTTTATGTCCTAAGAGAGGTGGTCTCCTATTTGCTTTTGTTTACCTCTCCATACCTAGAGAAACGTGTTAAGCACTTCCTAGCTAGAAGGCCCTGCGTTCAGGGTGGTGGGGTTAAAAGAGATTGATAGAGCTGGTTTCTGCCCTCTAAGAGCTTGGTCTAGGCAAAGACATCTAGAAGTGAGCATTGAAAGGTACGTACAGTTCTGATGGGTGCAGGTAGTTTAGGTGAAAGGAAAGGCATTAGAGGAAAAGAGCCAAGAGCAAAATGGGCATGATGGGCACATGACAGGTAGACCAGTTTGGTATGAAGGAACTCATGGATAGCTAGCATTTATGAAGCATGCATTATGTACTCAGTATTTTATGTGTGTTATCCAACCCCGCCCCCCCCCCAAAAAAACACCACAAGCTGGGTACTACTGCTGTCCCTCTTTTAGAAGAAACTGATGGAGCAGAAGAAACCAATGGCCCCGACTTTAACTGAATGGGAAATGATGATGATGAGAATCTGAATGGCGAGAGAGGCAGTGGGAAGGAAAGAACGGGTATTAGACTAAGGAGAAAGAATTCCACAGGACTAATTCAATGTGTGGAAGGAAGGAAATGATTCTGCACACATTAGTGACTTCGTGGTATTTAGTGGTTGTTAAATTAAGGAACTTCTGAATGACAAGTTCATGCATTTATTTGGTGCGTATTTATTGTGTCCTATTAAGTCTTTACTAGTGTACAGAATTAGTAGATTTATGATAGGAAGTGACTTGGGCTCCAATTTCCAGGAAGCATTCATTGCTTCTTCCTGATGGAGCCACTCAATTAAATAATTCTTCTTCTTATGGTATTGTATAAAAAATAAAATTGATAGAATATAGAACTTAAAGGCATTTTTATTTACTTTTTATTGACATTATTCATTGTTGCTGATAAATCAGAATCCTTTGGGTATATACCCTCTTTAATAAGCATCAGTAATTTATGTGCTGAGATTTCTTTTGATATGGAAATTACATACTGAATTTGTAGTTACCCAATCTAGTATATGGTCTCTGTGTAGTATATTCATAGCATACTACTTGCATAACAAATTCTTTTATGTTAGTGATGCTATGGTTGAATTTTCAGCTTATAATAATAAAATTATTACCAAAAGCCTGTAGAAAACAGTATTCCTACAAAATCACCATTAATTTTTTTTCTGTTTTCATGGAATGTTCAAGCAAAGCAGTATATTCATTAAATTCCGCAAGTTAGTTCCTTCAATTTGTTCAAAATATGAACTCTGAAGTACTGCAGTTATTAGAAGATTTTGGCAGAGTATTAATAATGACATTCTCAATTTGTAGCTCTTTCATACATGTAATTTTAGTGATATATGTACTATGTTCTAGGGAAAGGAATATTTCAAGATTAAAGAGGCAATCAATATGTTGGTGCATTTATTCGGTTTTTCAAATCTTATAAATGGAAAGAGGCAATATAGTTTCTGCTAGCACTGCTCAGAAACAAGCCATTGATATTGGAGGTTTATTAAACATCACATGCTATAGATGTAAGTAGTTAACGTTGGAAATACTTCCTTACTTAGTTGTGTATTTAAAGAAGTGCTTCCTAAGTTAATATTATTAAGAAGTTATTATTTTTTAGAATCAGAATAAAGAAAGTAGACTGAAAATACTTGCAGTGATTAAAACAATGTATAACAAGAAAAAATTGAGTAAGAAGTTGAGTCTGTTTTAAGGTGATTAGAATATGTAATATTTTCTATCCAAAGATGCATTCCCAGTTGAATTAAGATTCATTCGGTGATTAAAAAAATTCCAGTTTCTGTTCGTTTTTGCCCGCAGTCTGATCTTGATCTTAGGTTTCTTTTGTAAACAGTTATTTTAGTTTTGCACCAAAATTCCTAAGTATCCAAAGCAGTAATTTAAAGAGAAAGTTGGATTTCTCCATTTTGCTTAGAAAGTAGGATTTAGTTCTGCGTACTTCCCCTTAATGCATGTCAGGCATGTACACTTAGCAAGCTCAGGAGCACTCCATCGCAGACTTGAAAGTCGCAGACTTGAAAGTCACGTGATCAGGTGAATGTGCGGTGGAGATCATTTCAAAGTCTGCCCTCTTGTGCCCCGCTTCCAGCAGAAGAAATGGAAATCACCAGTAACCCCAAGTGAAAAATCCCTCTAGGAACAGTGCAGAGAAGGATTCAATTTAGGTCCGTTGACTTTTGCCTTTGGTTTCAAACTTGCAAATGGAAACAACATTTTCAAACTTGCAAATGGAAACATTTTATAGTTTTCAAGGGAAAAAAATGAGGGATTGGTTCTGTGTCCCTATTGTATCACTTCTAGTTTGCCTTGAACTGACTTAATGCAGAAGGAATTTGTGCCTCCACCCAAACTCGAGGTGGTTGTTACCTAGTCTGTTTTTGTTCAGGTAGGGTGTGGAGATCAAAACAACGGAATGATTTTTTTTTTTTATGAATTTAGTCAAATTTGTGAAAAGTAGAATTTCCTAGGGAAACATCCTGGTAAGTGTGATTTCCTTACCACGTATTAAAACTATCCCTGCTTCTCATAGCACTGTGGATGGTGAAGAAACAGTAAGTGCTTGCTCGAAAGATGCTTTAAACTGAAGACTTAGAATGCACTTGTTTCTTCTTTCCTTACCATTTGATCATTTGTAAGATCGTCTCTCATCCTTAATCATTAAAAGTGGCTGATTGATGTTGATAACTGACGCATGAGACTATTTCAAACAGGTTATCAGTTGCAAAGGGCATTATGTCTCTTTGAGTGTTTTATAAAAAGGGTCTTATGACATTTTCCCATAGTTGATGATGATGGTAAGAAAGAAGTAAGGACGCCCGTCCTGCTCCTTTGCTGCTCCTTTGAAATATGAGGTCTTGGTTGAAGGTCTCAACTATTTAATACCTGGGAAGAGTCCCAGCCAGGATATCCTGGTAAGATGTATTGTGCTTTGAATTGGCAGCAGAGTGTTTCCTCCAGCTGAGCTCAGGGAGATAATCCAGTTTAGATCACTAATGGGTCTCAATCAGAAAAATATGAATGTAGGTGGTTGAAGTGTCAGGGTTGGGTTGTTCTCCGTGGCAGTGTGCCAACTGAAGCTGACCTGTAGAATGAGTATTCTCATTGGAGAGACTCCTAGGTGACCAGCTTCCCCACACAGCTGCCTCACCCGGCCTTGTTGGGACTGTTTCTCACGTTACACATGCCGGAGACATAGTAAAAACCACAGATCATATGTTGGCATAATTAATTATGCCAAGCATTAGTCTCATAGTTTAGTTAGTTAGTTAGTTTCCGGAACAAAACAATCCGTTTTCTGTTTAATTTCTATACTCTAAGATTCCTATTGTTTTGAGGAAATAGGAGGTGTCTGCTTCTCTGTAGACATGACTGACTCTGAGCACCTACAACTTTAGAAGTAGAAAAAAAGAGAAGACATCCTGGTACCAATAAGCTTCATTATTATAATCAGTGTGGATCCAACTTCAATAAATAAAGTCCTCTTTCTGTTTTCCTTTCATTTAATGAACAATTTTTGAGGGGTTATGTGGAATAGAATTCTTTCCTTAATAATCTTTGACAGAGTATGTTACATAAAGGTATTTATAAGAAAATAAAGTATATGAGGCTTCCAAGGCAGAGTGTAACACTGATGTATACAGAAACTCAAGGGGTGTTTTGACAACTGAATCCTTTCTGGGAATTACTTGCTGCAGCCTCAAAATATCCCTGTCGTCATACTGTTTATTTTATATTGTTCTCGATGGTCATTATCTATTTCTCACTCACGATGAGGATGGGGTTGATAAGAGGCCAACATGAACATTATAGGGGAAAAAGGGGAGGAAGCGAAAGGTAGAATAAGGCGTGTATACCACATGATATTTTTGCCAATTGTATTGATTTGGACTTGTTGATAATGTCCCAGATGTGTTAAGGATTTGACAAACATCTTTTGGTGTTTCCTTCTTGCTGCGGTCCACTCTGACCCTCCCACCAGGCCCAAAAGGAAATAACGAAAGAGTGCTGTAGCTTAGTAAATTCCACATTCTGTCAATATAGAAACGTTTCATGTGGACACCAGAAGAAGAAAATCACCAAGAATGCTGAAGGCTACATTTATTTTGAATTGTTCAGGATGTTTGCAATCCAAGGGCTAACTCCAGAAAGAAGTAGATCAGATCGGTAAAGTCAGATTGGAGTCCAGCATTTCGAGTTAAGCAGCTTTTCTCTGCCGTGTACTGACATTTGAGTTAATAGAGTGGTTTCGAATGGATTTCTTTAAAATATTACAGTTCATCTGACATTTGGTTAAAAAGTATCTCATTACTTACTTTGGAGAAATGATTGAAGTTGGTCTTACCAGGTCAGGCCTTTCAAGAGCCATAGTTTTGCCTCATGGCATGTCCTAAAACAGTGAAGTGTGATTGTCCTAGCCAGGTGGAAACCTAAAGCCTGCCATTTAGACATATTGTTTATTGTTTGTGCCATTCTTATATTTATTAGAGTGGGTTGGAAAAGTGAAAACTGCAAGAGAAAGAAAACGATACATAATACTTTCCGATGTCTCTCATTCCTATCCCACGGACTTATGTATATGTGTCGAAATTATATCTAGCTGCATATTCAATTCTATATCTTGCTTTTAAAAATTTAATATTATATTATGAGCATTTTTATATCATTACATTTTCAAACACCTGAGCCTTTCTGTTTGATTTATTATGGCATCAAGTATTCCTGTTGATTTTGAAGGATCTTCTTGTTTAATTAAACCATTGTTGAAGTTCCTGCTCTTCTGCGTGGCGGTACTAATTATACCACAGGACTCCAGCACAGACCTCAGCTGCTTTGGCCATTTGACCAAGTGCAGGTATAGCTAAGTGTGAGGCAAGGTGATTGGGAGGTTGAACTGCCTTCCAGCTTGAGGGCCAAGTAGAGAGGCAGGGTTGAAAGCTGTACATTCATTCGATTTTGAGCCAACAAAAAATGCTTCCATATGGTATTTGTCTTTCTCTGACTGACTTATTTTGCTTACCGTAATACTCTCTAGCTTCATCCATGTTGTTGCAAATGGCAAGATTTCTTTTTTTTTTTTTATGGCTGAGTAATATTCCGGTGTGTGTGTGTGTGTGTGTGTGTGTGTGTGTGTACCACTTTTTTTGTGGAATTTAAGAAACAAAACAAATGAGCAATGGGGGAGGGGGAGACAGAGAGAGGTAAACCAAGAAACAGACTCTTATCTCTAGAGAACAAACTGATGGTTACCAGAGGGGAGGTGGGGGGGGGGCGGATGGGTGAAACAGGTGATGGGGTTTAGGGAGGGCACTTGTGATGAGCACCAGGTGTTGTATGGAAGTGTTGACTCACCTGAAACTGATATTAAACTGTATGTTAATTAGCTGGAATTTAAATAAAAACTTTAAAACAATGCTTCCAAATGAAATCTACACCTTTTCCTTACTCTTCTTCAGCTAGTTCCTCAGGCCTCTCCTTCCCTCTGCATGCTCCGAAGAACGTAGCTGGAAGGGCTCTTAGTGGTATTTTTGGAATTATTCCATTGTTATCTGCCAACCCATTCCTGCCTCTCTCCTCACACTCCTGTCAAAACTTGACCTCCCTGAAGACAGGAAACCATATCTAAGTATTAGAAATTGCAAATGTTCTGCAGAGAGAGTGAATGATCAATGAGCTTATCAAAGTTAAAATTGTAGGGGTGACATCTTAAAAATATTGAAGTACTTTGACATCTGTTACGTTGTAGCACAGAGAGAAGGCTCAGGGAGCATTTGCTGAGGGAGAGAACCCTGACCAACGCTGTCTCAGCCATGAGAGGGTGGAGGCCCACAGAGGTTCCATGCTTGGCTTCAAATCATACAAGGCACAGGGAGGAGGACAGCCTTGGCCAGGCTTTCTGTGGTAGCCCCAGGAACTGGGGTAGCTGGGGAGAATAGCAGTCACAGTGCACTCAGGAAACTCCTTATTTAATTACTGTTCCTTCTCTCCTGAGTAGTGTGTTCATTTGGGTTTATTTTCATGCCACTTTATTCTTAAGCAAATTAAAAAGAGATATCAGCCTTGGATGGTTCTAGGTTAACTGTTTCGACTAGTGGATATTGGAAGGGAGCTCAGTAGCAGAGGCCAGGGATTATTTTTGCTTTCCCTTACCTGTTCCTTTGTTCCTCCTCATCATATTACAATGAATTCTGTCTCAGGATTCCTTCTGCAAGGATTGACATGTGGGGCCTTATCCGGAAATGCAAAAGCTCATTTGATGAGGGACTTCTTTGTTCGAGGTATCTTGCATCAGAGAGCTCTCATAACAAATGAGAGGGGTGGGTTAGGGGTTCCCTGGGGATAATTTTTTATCTACACTACAGGGAAAACCATGCCTTAATTAAATAAGCTCAAATGGAATATATGGAATATGGTCATTTTCATAATCAAGATGATTTTCATCTCAAAATGCTTAAAAATGTTAAGTAGCATACACACACACACTACCAATTTCTTAATATCTTTTTTC
Organism: Neomonachus schauinslandi; assembly: GCF_002201575.2. NCBI lineage: Eukaryota > Metazoa > Chordata > Mammalia > Carnivora > Phocidae > Neomonachus > Neomonachus schauinslandi. Next base: position 30,125,582 of record NC_058404.1, read on the forward strand.
TGTTTTGACTAAATATAAAAATTCTAAAAGCAGGAACTAATACTATCAACATTTCACAGATTCCTAAAGAGTGAGTGTTTTAAGATGGACTTTCTGAAATCGTTCAATAAAGAAGTTTAAAGAGCTTTTAATTAAACACCACTTTGGTTAGTTAATTCAATAAAAAACAAACTAATGTGACATAAACATGTTTATGTGATTCGTATACACTTGAAGCGAGAAAGAAAAGATAGGTTCCCATGTTACTTTTCCAAACACCCTTTTGGCACCAAATTGTACTTGACAAAGATATCTTGTCATTTCTTTTTTTTTTTTTTTTCCAAAATTTATTTATTTACTTTAGAGAGCGCACACACGGTGCTGATGCTAGTGGGGGCAGGGAGGGGGTGGACAGAGGGGAGAGGGGGAGAGGGAGAGAGAGTCCCAAGCCACGCTGAGCACAGAGCCCAATCCAGGGCTTGATCTCAAGACCCTGAGATCGGGACCTGAGCCGAAACCAAAAGTCAAAGGCTTAGCCAACTGTGCCACCCAGGTGCCCCATCTTATCATTTTCTTTCTGAATTAACCCTCCCTCTGCTTGCCTTGAAATCAGAATCATTCTTTCTGACCCTTGTCCAATATGTGATTTTCATCTCCTGCTTTTTTTTATCAAGTTTTTTACTCACTACTTATAACACCTTCTTTTTCTTAATATTGATCTCATGATTCTGCTATTCTATCTTCCTTCACTGTCAGAATATCTCACATGAAAAATACTAGCAATGCTTGGAACCCCCAAATCCTAGCTTAAACCAATTACTCCACATTTCTGTTACTGTTTATAACAGCTGCACTCTGTAAACAAATCCAAATGTCCACCATTTATTGGTTAAATGAGTCGCAGTGTATTTTAGAATGGATATTTATGTAGCCAAAAGATTAATTTACATATGCATAGTGCATTTTTTAAATTAAAAACATGTTTTCTTTACTTACGTATTGTCTTTCATCTGAACATCAAAAAACATCTTGTAATATTGACCTTCACAGCACCACTCTTCTGTTATCCTCATTCAAATAATAACCATAATAACAGCTATTAATATGATTATTGTAATTATGATTATTATGCTCTCCGAGGTAGTTAGCCCAGAGAAGCTAGTGAAAAGAGCTGGCAAAGTACCCAAGGATTCCTGATGCCCATGTTCTCCCCTCTTTATAAGCTGTAAATAGTACTCTTTTTTCCCCCCTTTTTTAACTAGCCTCAAATGATAAATTATTTGCTTTATAAAACAAGGATGTGCAAATTATTCTCACTGAACTTAAAAGTTAAAATTGAATAAGCACCCAATATGACCATAGCATTTGCACATATAATTAAAACAAATAACAGACCCTAAACATATCTTTTAAACCGTTCAGTGTCAGACCACAAAGCAAATTATTTTAAAGCAGCCAAATGATCTCAGCAACTGAGCAGATATCACCGATCTAGCCTATGTGAATTGATCATGAATCATACTCTGTAAAGTAAAATCCCTTTCAAAGCTTCATAAAGTTTCCAATTAAATTAATCATTATAATATAGATGTGGCACTATTGTAAGAGGGGATAGATGATAGAGTTTATCGGTTTATCAGGTAAGACCTCGCTGAGTAGAGTTATAATAGAATCTGATGTTCTAAAGCCTTCTAGCTTATCAACAGTTGAATAGATTAAATGATACTTATACAGTGAATGATAGCACCTAACAAGTAATTAAAAAATGGTTATGTTTTACAAATCACTGTCTTCTATGTTTACAATTCCTGCCTTTTCTTTTGACGGGTTAGAAGAATAAATAGCAAGTTGTAATCTTAAATTATGGCTCTTGGACAGCGGAAAATGGATTAAAAAAAAAAAACAAACTCTTCAGTCCTGTATTTTCTCCCATGTGGTCCATTCCTATCTAGAGACAGCAAAGTCAGATATGTACGGGAAAAGAATTTGCTCTCGGTTGACTGCTGCAATGGATTTGTGACTGTCTGCCCTCTGAAAATCCTTTGCATTGCTCTGCATCATTTCTAAGGACCCATGAATCATGCAGTGAACTGGAAGTATCCTGTTTCAAAATTGAGGTTATCTGACACTGCACCAGAATGACACTTGAGCTGAATGTTCTTTGTCCACTGCCATAGGGTGCAGAGGAAACTTTTCACTTACAAATGTAAGGTTCTTTATATGGATGGAAAAAATGCTAGCAAGCCTTTTATGAGGCTGAAATTCAGTGTATCATGATGAAAACTGAATACAGCAATTTTAAGTCCTTTTAATGTATTGTACCCATGTCTGACTCCAACTTTATACTAATACACCGGGACCAAAGGTATTTCTACGGAAGCATCTATGACTTGCCTTTTGTTTTTAACCCTTTGCAAGGATCTTAGAAGAACTAAATATAATTTTATATGTATATTTGTTTTATCAGTGCAGTCCAGTTTTATTTTTTTAACTAAGGAATTATGATTTTGACCTGCAAGGGGTTACCGATACTAACAAATGTGATGTCATTAAACAAACCTGTAATCATTCCAAGTCCAAGACATGGGCAGAAAGTAAAAAGTGATGTGTAGTAAGTCCAAGAAAGCATAACTGAAGTTCATTAGTCATGCTGGGAAGCTCATGAAAGTTTTCTCCTGCATCTCTCCTCGCCAAGAGCATAGACTCCCTTTCGGTCAGTATGCAATTTTAGAGAACTTTTAAGGGAAATTAATAGGCAATGAATGACAACAGTGCTTTTTAATGTGTTGTTTTAAAGGCTTCTCCATTACACTGGCACATGGCAACTGAAAAAGGTTTGGGACAATTTCATTCAGACCACAGGAACCTGCTTGAGTAAGTTCTCTTGATGGTCTTCTTGGAGCCATTGTTAAAACAGCCAGGCGTTAAATGCCAGAAAGACCCAGGCAAGGCCAAATGCCTGAATGTCATACTGCACACCTGCCTTTTTCATTCATAACAAATACAATTTTTAAAATGGTGACAATGTTACTTTTATTTCTTCGAATGACGGAAGTTAACAAATAGTGTCATATAGCATAAACAGTTCTCTGCACCTCCCCCCGCCCCCCCCCCAGCATTTTGAAGGTAATGAGACTGAGACTCAGATGTTGAGTGGCTTGCTCTTGGTCTCACTAAGAGAGGGGCGGCTTATTTTGATTGAGCCCAAGTCGGCTTCCCAATCGAGTGCTGTATCTGCCCCACTGAGGTACTTCTCAGTCCTATCCGTGGGTCAAATGGACAGAGTTTGTATTCTATGAGATGTCACTGCAAAAAAGGAGCGACAGAGCACAAAAAATGCAATGGGGAAAGAATGGCTTTTGTAGTACTGAACTGAACACTGTACAGCAGTGGGTATCATTCCTGTTACTGGCCATAGAAAGAGCAAGACCACACCCATTTATGTTGTGGTTGAAAATTACTCTCTAGGGTTCCTCCGTCACCCACCAACCAAGCCGTATTTTTTCTTGAGGATTTTGAATTAAAAGTATTTCATGGTTGTTTTGGTTTGGTTTGCTTTGGGTTGGGGTTTTTTTTTTTGCGTGAACAAAGAATACTTCTTCCCGTAGTATATACGTAGTTATTTGCACAAGATTTTTTTTAATCACAAGTAAATTTTGGTTAAGACCTCTTACACATTAATGGAGAGAATGACTTTTATGGATGTTCTTGGACATTGTTCAAGCCTTTGTCAATCCGATTTTTCATAAGACTGCTTTTTTTGTCTGGGAAATACTTGTTGCCCATATTTGAATGAGGGTAGTTTGCCTGTCTACAGATAAAAAACATCCTGGTTGCAGTCAGAGGAGTCTAAAGTGAGATACTTAATTCAAATTTGGACTGTCTGGATTTTTCATTTCTGCTTAGCTATATATTATTGAGTAACAGCTATATCCCAGAACTATTTTAAGTGCTTGAGAGGACAAAATAGAGAGAAGGGATGGCCTGCTTGAGTTGGGTGTGCGGTGGGGGTTGTTGGGGAGAGAAAGAGAAAGAGAAATGTTATAGTAAAGGCAATCACAGTAAGGCTTTTAATGAGGGCAGGTATATGATGAATAAAATATAGTAGTTTATTATTTCATTAAACAAGTGCTCTCTTGTTTGTAAAATACTCAAGAGTTTATCATGTTAATTTGGACTTCATTGAACTTAATAAAAAGAGACTGCTAGTCCCTCTCTATTCAGCTGACTACAAACCGAGAGAATCAGGAATACTCGCATACTTTGCCAACTCTTTTCACTCACTTGTTTGGGTTATATACCTGAAAGCATGACAATAATAGTAACCAATAAAGTTAATAATAGCAATTATTGTTATCATTTTAATAGTCATAATACATGAATGGGGCTGTGAAGGTCAGTACTGCACTATAGCCCAAACCCATCTGTCTCATTCTGGTATTTTAGTGACCCCTTAATTGATATCATTGGATAGTGATATAAAAGTTGGTGGCTCCGGTTCTTTCAATGGGATGACCTCACGGGTTTGGGGAAAGTGCAAAAGAAGGATACCTGGGAACTTGTTTCTGATAAGTGAGTCATCATGAACCACAACATGGCCATGTGTTGACCCTAGGAAGGCTTTGTTCACCTCACTAGGTGAGATTGTACAACATTTTGTTCTCCACCTACTCCCGTCAATGGCAGACTTACCGCCATATTGGTTGTCTTTCTCACGGGGAAGCTCTAAATTCTCAATAGGATAGAAATTTACACATCTCAGTTTTAGTTTCCACTCTCCCATTTACTAGCCCTGTGTCCTTTGGTCATCACCTCCTTAATTTTAGCATTTTCACTTTTTTTCTCACCAGTGAAATTGATGTACTTCTCTTGTGAGGGTGAAGTGAGATGATGTGTGTGAATGGGATTGTGTCAACTTTAACAATGACTGACACTTAATCAATATCAGCCATGGTTTTATCAAATGTGCGTATATTGACCTATGCCACCACCCTGTTCTTGACTTGTTCTGTGTGCCAGACGAATGTCTAGTATCAGTAGTCAGTTCAGTAATTCACTACTGTAATGTGGTTCTGGCAGGAAGAATGACAGCAGTGGGCATTTAACGTTGCTCCAATTTGTTTCTCCCGGATGTCTTCCATTTACGACAATTGAAGAGAAACAAATTATAAATATGGGATTTAGGCCCTTGTTGATGTCAGTCTCTCCAAGTGGGGATGGTCAAGTCACTTAATGTTACTTAATTAAACTAGTACTATCTCCTTGACTCACTGTGAGTTCTGTAAAAAGGAGGGACTTGATCTTATCTTCTCATCATCCATAGGCTTTGTAAGTGCTAGACTCTCAAGCATTTTTTTTTAATTGAATAGATATTTATTAAGCACTTATTTACAGTGGGAATGTTCTAGACTTTGGGGCTGTGCTCACAGATAGGCCAAATCTGTAATCTGCTTTATAACAAGGAAAAAAAGTTGGAAATGTTCAAAGATGAACATGGAGAAGTAAGAGCAGCAGCTATGGAGTTTGGGTTTAGAGTATCTGTTCCAGTTTCCTTCTAGAGTGACTTCCCTTTCCTGTGGAGAGCAGGAAGCAAAAACAAACATTTCTCCAAATCCTTTTCAGCTGGTGATCCAAGTGTGATTCCGGTTGACATCAGATGCAATCCCATGAGACTTGCAATTTGGACTGAGATAAATGGAATATCGGGCATGTATTTTATCATTGTAGATTATAGCGAATACGTTATGGTTCTGGAGCCAAGATCTATCTCTGAGGCTTGCTGATTTAGCAGAAATGGCTTCTTGAGAGTAGAAAAGGTGGCATGATGTGGGACCCTGAAGCTAGAGTGGCAGCTTTCTGATTTTGCATGTGAGGTTTCCTGATTGGAGCACAGTGATGCTGTTCTAGAACCAGTAACCGTAGCCGATAGAGCAGCTCAGACCGAGGCGGTCCTATATCTAGAGATGTAATCTGGCAAGCCTCCTGACTTGACAGGCAGCTTCCTGATCATGGCAGGGGAAGCGACTCCTTCAGCAGCCTGGTTCTGCAGTGTAGACACCTAAGAGTAGATTCTGGAATCCCATCCTACAGATTTTTATTCAGCCATCTTAATAATTCCATAAGCCATCTGACATGCTATAATAAATCCTTCTATCCAGATTGTCTAGAGTGGAATCTGTTCTCTGCCTCAGAATATTGACTAATTCAGAACCCCAAAGAGAGTGTACAGAACATGTAATAGTTTTTTTTAAAGATTTTATTTTTAAGTAATCTCTACACCCACCATGAGACTCTCAACTCACAGCCCTGAGATCAAGAGTCGCAAGCTCCACCGACTGAGTCAGCCAGGTGCCCCCAAAAGGATGGTTTTTAAAGGCTGTTTTTTTTTTTTTAAAGGAAATCAAGTAATTGAGGTGAATAGTAATAGACCCTGATAATAGGCTTCCCATTGTGGTTTCTCTGTTCTTCACTCCCAGCTATGATCTGCTTCCTTCTCTCCATCCCTCATGTGTTGCCTTGCCATTCGGAAGGAAGGTGAGAGTAGATAGTACGGCCAGCAGAAGCATCTGTAAGGGAATGATTTCCCCTCAGTGTGGTGCAGTGATCTTAATTCAGATCAGACTCATTTTCCACTTCATTATCAAGTGTACATTCTCTTACTTTTTTCTTTAGAGAAAAAAATCCTTACTGCTAAACTTTCTTCTTTTTTGTACTCAGTCCTTTATTTCTTTTGAAAAATTGCATTTAAAAAAATTATTCAATTAATTTAAACTAAAAAAACAAAAACAGTTTACCCATTTCCCTACCCTCACCCTCACCCCTTGCAACTACTGGTCCTATCTCTGTATCTATGCGCTTGAGGTTTTGTTTTGTTTTTTTTAGATTCCACGTGTAAGAGAGATCATAGGGCATTTTTCTTTCTCTCACTTATTTCTCTTAGCATAATGCCCTTGAGGTCCATCCATGCTGTCACAAATGGCAAGATTTCCTTCTTTTTTATGGCTGAATAATATTCCATTCTATATATGCCACAGTTTCTGTGTCCGTTCATCCATCCACAGACACTGAGGTTGTTTCCATATCTTGGCTATTGTAAGTATGCTGTAAGTATGCTGCAACAAACAGGAGATGCATATATCTTTTTGAATTAGTGTTTTTGTTTTCTTCACGTCAAATACCGGGAAGTGGATTTGCTGGATCATATGGTAGTTGTATTTTTTATTTTTTTGAGGAACCTCCACACTGTTTTCTGTAGTGGTTACCCCAGTTTTTACATTCCCACCGACAGCACAAGAGGGTTCCCTTTTCCCCATCCTCACCAACACTTGCTCTTTCTTTTCTTTTTGATATTGGCTATTCTAACAGGTGTAAAGAAATACCTGATTGTGGTTTTGATTTGCATTTCCATGATGATTAATGATGTTGAGCATCTTTCATGTGCCTGTTGGCCATCTAGATGTCCGTTTTGGAAAAATGTTCGGATTTTCTGCCCACTTTTTAATCATGTTGTTTGTTGTTTTTTGTTTGTTTGTTTGCTATGGAGCTGTATGAGTTCTGTATATATCTTGGCTTATTACATATTTGATTTGCAAATATTTTCTCCCACTCAGTAGCTTGCCTTTTCATTTTGTTGATGGTTTCTTTTGCAGTGCAGAAGCTTTTTAGTTGATGTAGTCCTATTTGTTTATTTTTGCTTTTGTTGCTTTTGGAGTCAGACTCAATAAATCATTGCCAAGATCAATGTCAAGGAGTTTACTGCCTGTTTTTCTTCTGGGAGTTTTAGGGCTTCAGGTCTTACCTCCAAGTCTTTAATCCATTTTGAGTCAATTTTTGTGTACGGTGTATGATAGTGGTCCAGTTTCATTCTTTTGCATGTGGCTGTCCAATTTTTTCAGTGCCGTTATTGAAGAGACTATCCTTTCATGATTGTATAGTTTTGGTTCTTTTGTCATAAATATATTGACCATATATGTATGGGTTTATTTCTGGCCTCTCTACTCTGTTACATTAATCTTTGTGTCTGTTTTTATACCAATGTTATGTTCTTTTGATTACTATAGCTTTGTAATATAGTTTGAAATCAGGGAGTGTGATGCCCCCAATTTTTTTCTTCTTTCTCAGAATTGCTTTGGCTATCTTTTGTGGTTCCATATGAATTTTAGGATTATTTGTTCTGTCTCTGTGGAAAATACTATTGGAATTTTGGTAGTGATTGCATTGAATCTATGTATTCCTTTGGGTGGTATGGACACTTTAACAATATTAATTTTTCCAATCCACGAGCATAGATTATCTTTCCAATTATTTGTGTCTTCTTCAGTCTTTTGTTAATGTCTAGTTTTCAGTATACAGGTCTTACGTCTGGACTCTACTACAACTTCTGTAAAAAGAAGGGACTTGATCTTATCTTTTCATCATACTTGCTTTGCAAGTACTAGATTCTCAGGAAATTATTCTTTAATGAATGGCTGTCAGTTTACTTGAAGAATATGGAGAGAGGCTGAATTATGTATGAAATACTTGACAAATCCTTAAGGTTTGTTGTTCGTTGATCATACTGTCCTTACAGGGGAATGATTTTGAAAAGTATCAATAAATACTTAATCTTACCCTTTCCCAAGATGGCCTAGGTGGTCTTTTTGTCATACTTCAACAACACGGGATTTGGGGTGCCCAACCCTGTGCAGTCTAAAATCCACATTCAGTTTTTGACTCCCCCAAAACTTACCTGCTAATAGCCTACGGTTGGCTGGAAGCCTTAGGGATAATAGAAACAGTTGATTAATACATTTTGTATGTTATATGAATTATGTACTGTATTCTTAAAATAAACTAGAGAAAAGAAGATGTTAAGAAAATCACGAGGAAAATACGTTTACAATACTGGACTGTATTTATCCAAAAAATCTGCGTGTAAGTGGATACATGCAGTTGAAATCCATGTTCAAAGGTCCACTGTATAATTTAACCAGATAGTTTGAGGAATGTGTTCAACCTAGCCATCTCTCTACAGCATGAATATTTCACATGATTATTAAACTGTTTAATTCCTTCAGAATCTTTATGAATCTAAGAATTTCACTCAATCATTTATATTCTGTGGAATTTATCCCAGAGAGAAAATATGCATATTCCCTTGCCTCCGGCATATTTAAGCATATTCCACCTGCCTCATAGGCTGTTGATACCATGTAACTGAAAACGGAATTTATCAGCTTCTCCCCCAAATTCACCACACTCCCCGTAATTACTTTTTTTTTTTTAAGATTTTATTGATTTATTTGACAGAGAGAGACACAGCGAGAGAGGGAACACAAGCAGGGGGAGTGGGAGAGGGAGAAGCAGGCTTCCCGCTGAGCAGGGAGCCCGATGTGGGACTCGATCCCAGGACCCTGGGATCATGACCTGAGCCGAAGGCAGACGCTTAACGACTGAGCCACCCAGGCGCCCCCCGTAATTACTTTTATGAAGTCAAAAGTAAGCATATTTTTAATGCTGACCAAATATCTTTTCCAGTAATAAAATATTTTCCTCCTTTCAGTTATACCTAGTCACGCCTGTCATTAAGAAATACAGATTTTGTTCTCTTCTGCTATGTCACCTTATCTTTTCAATTTAGATTCTATTTACAAATACCTTCTAAACTCTTGATCTTTTCTACATTGATCACGTTATATTATAGACGCATATAAACAAATACTACCCTATCTCATATTTTGGTAAATCATGTATATTGTTTATTGAGCTGATGGTCATAAAAAAACCCGATTTATAGATTAAATTATATTTAAATTCTTTTCAAGTCAAGTGGAGCATAAATTCACATTTCACAACAGCCCATCCTGAAAATCTCATTGGATTTTTTTTCAGCAAATGCTCTAAGTCACCTATCTGAAAGAGACTACTTAAAAAGGGTGGGGTAGGGGAAGAGCAAAGAATGTGCCTAAGGTTTGGGAAGCAGAGACAACTAATAATGTAAATGTCATCTGTGGTCTGAGCTTGCTATCAGCATCAGGGATTTTGGCTATTGGTCCGGTAGCCTACATTAAGTAGACTTTTTTTTCCTATTAGCCTTGTTTTAAACTGGTGTAGACTTTCTTACTCTGTTTGAGTCCAATTAATAGTTCTTTAAAGTACTCATCCCTGGCTTTATATGGTGGTCAGCTTTAATGAGTGCTCAGAAATACTCTCATTATATGTAGGGCTTTTGAAATAAGCTCCTGTCTCAATCAATTGTTTCACTTTCTTCAAAGCAATTAACATATGAATAAAGGAGGTTAAATTAGACTTCCAGGCTTTGGTGAAATTAGTTAATATTACTTTACCAATGGGGACAAGAAGTAGATAACCATTATCATTACTTCATTTGGAAGAAATTGTCACGTGTGCAGCAAATGGACTAGTGCAAAGTTAACACATGCTGAATATGGTATCTTTTAAGTCTCTGTATTGCAAGAGATTTTTCTATAATTTTTAATAGCTCAGGATTAAAAAGTTTAAATTGATTGGTGAATTGAGTGGGGAAAAAGCTATTAAACACCGACAGCTGCTTGAGTAGGATGAAAATTGAAAAATAGAAGGAAAACATTGACATAGAAAAGGAAAAAGGAAATATCTTTACTCTCTTAGATTATAAGCTATCTGTTATAGGCAAATGAAGACTGATTTGTATTTTCATGCTTATTTTTATATGTAGAAGATGAAATGTCCTGCACCCATCATAGTTTCTAGAATTCCAGAGCTATAAATGCCAAAAATTTAAATGTATTCATTAATAGTTTTGGTAACTCTTAACAATATATAGTACCTATTTATCCCCTAGATCGTGTTTTTTTTTTTTTTTTTAAGATTTATTTGAGAGCGAGCGAGACAGAGCATGAGCGGTGTGGGGGAAGGGGCAGAGGGAGAGGGAGAAGCAGACTCCCCGCTGAGCAGGGAGCCTGACAAGGGCTTGGATCCCAGGACTTAGGGGGTCATGATGTGAGCCAAAGGCAGATGCTTAACCAACCCAGCCACCCAGGCGCCCCTCTCTAGATAGTAGTTTTCATGTTATAAGTGAAATAAAACTTTTCAAAATTGGAAAGAGGTCCATACCCTTCTTTTATGGCCCAATAATCATCTTAGCATGATAAATTTAGTTGTCCTTCTTGAAAGAATTAAGTATTTAGCTCTCTCAAAAAAGCCACTTTAATTTTTATCCTAATATAGTGACAAATTGAATGTAGTCCTCTCCCTTTCCTGCCACTGTAGTATAATATAAATTTACTCTATGTTATAAGATACCACACTACTATTCAAAATTAATTTGACTATTTGAGCACTCGTTACCAAAATGATCTGATATTTATTTTTTAAGAAGCTGACGAGTCAAGTCAGTTAATATGGTTTTAATTCAACATGTTGTTAACAGTGGCTAAATTGTAGCCCCGATCTATTTCTCTGGTCTCATATATTCACTTCCTTGAAAGCAGAATAATAAGTTCAAATGTTCTTGGGTGAAGACACACTCATTTTGATCAGAATGAAGGGAATTTTAGCTAATGAATTTGTAAGTATGTTTACTCCTGTGAGCTAAGTATCTTTATTACCTTACTCTTTTCTAATTGGTTAGAAATAAAGAAAATTTGATTGCTTTCAAAACAATAAAATAACATGTTACTTTAGACATTGAGGATCTCTGTCATTTTGTAAATGAACCCATGACATTGCACCTTTTTGTTAATCCTTCAGTTTTACCTTTGATTGCGTTTAACTATGAAGGTAATGAGTTGAATTGGGTATAGTGTCTGGCATTATGACCGTGTCCTTCATGAAGGGTTATTATTAATGTGTCTGATGGTTGGTTGACTAGAAATTATCTCCAGTTCCACATTTCCTAATGATTGCACTGCGGGTAGAATGGTAAATCCGCTAATTGAAGCCATATTAACCATTACCATAGATCTAGAGTGACCTGTTTTTCCTGTTTGCCCAGGACTGAGGGAGTTCCCAGCACAGGGGTTTTCCATTTTAAAACTGGGATGGAGAGGTTGCTGGAGATGCTGGACTTGTAGTGGGCAAGCCAGGAAACTCCCAGGCAGGTGGTATGAGTGTATCACCCTACACAGCTTACTGCACTATGTAATTCAAATGAATCCAGTTTGCAAGCCAACATTTAATGTGCCCCTATGAGAACATGATCTCTATGAACATGTAGATTCAGCCATCGATGAGTGAGATCAAGGATTTTGCTTAATGGAGACAGACATTATGAGAACATGACAACAATGTAACCATTTATTGATCCCAAGACTGAATCTTTGTTAAGATAGCCAAAGATGGGGGCACCTGGGTGGCTAAGTCAGTTGAGCATCCAACCCTTGATTTCAGCTTAGGTCATGATCTCAGGGTCATGATCTCAGGGTTGTGAGATTGAGCCCCCTGAGTCAGGCTTTGCATTCAGCGGGGAGTCTGCTTGAGATTTTCTCTCTCTCCCTCTGCCCCTCCCCTGGCTCACACTCTCTGTTTTCTCTCACTCTTTCTCAAATAAATAAATACATCTTTAAAAAAAAAAGATAGCTAAAGATAACTTTCTCTGAAACCTTTCTTGATATTTTTTCCCCAGGAAGAATTTACCATTACTTCCTTTTCACTGCCAATGTGCCCTCTACAAAAGTTTGAGATAGTGCTGGTAAACTTCACTATTTGTCTCCCTGTACTAGACTGTAAGCTTCTTTGGGAGGATAGAAGCCTTCTTTTACTTATCTTTCTATGCCAAGAATGTAGTACGCTTAATAAATGCATTAATTACCTATGTATTTTCTACTTTTCAAAATAGTACAATAAAAGATACGGTATTTACTGTCCTTATTCTGGTGATGAGAAGCTCAAAGATCTAAGATATTACATAACAAGCATGAGAACACAATGTTAATAAATGATGAAGCCAGAGATGGAAAACCAGACCTGATTGCAAAGCCCATTCTCTTTCTTTTACTCTGTATTGAGTAATTCTGGCCAGCACAGCTACTTGGAAGGTCCTCCCCTGTCAGGGAGCAGAGCAGGAATCAGAAGCACAAATGAAGACCATGTTGGTCTTGTCATATACTGATACGGATTAATGTTTTCTAGTAATCTGCAGAGTAGACTTTATGGAAAATCGCTTTGGAAAAGAAGTGACCAAATGTAAAATATAATCAGCGCTGGTATGTTTAGATGGGGAGATCAGAATGCATGCCACAGTCAGGAAAAAGGTTCCATATCTCTTCCCTTGGGTCATCATTAAACTTTTTTTTCAAGGCACAATGAAGTGCTGTACCTTAAGAAATCCTGCAGTAACCCTAATTCACTGTGTCTTCTTCCTTCTCCTGCATCTTTTCCTCTTGTTGCATCACATTTTTTTACTTATTAACTGGGAACTGAAGATAATAAAATGTGTTAATATTATAAAGTACAGTAAAATAACATAGACCTATATGAAGAATATATTTATGCCAGCACCTTTTCATTTATACAGGGATGAACTAATTATTAAGCAAAACAAAACAAAAAAAGACTTTCCCAGCTGCTTGAAAAACATTTGTATACAAAGTTTCATAATAATTAGCTCTTGGTATGTTGTTGTCCTACAAATGCTATGATTCTTGCAAATTCAGGACATTTATAGGAAACTAAGCACCTGAAAATAAGTAGGCGTGAGGACTTCAGTTCCTATGACATGAAAACAGTGTGCAGATGTGGTAGGGACTTGAAAGACATCACAAAATATTTGCCAGGAATTAAATGTTTAATATCTCAAATCCTCAACATAAAAAGAGAGAGACAATATAAACATGGATGCAGAGTGGAGACATACTTGAGTATGTAGTGAGGACCTACTATGCGCAAGGTGCTATATTTTCCGGAGTGTATATATATATATATTTTTTAAAGATTTTATTTATTTATTTGAGAGAGAGAATGAGAGAGAGAGCACATGAGAGGGGGGAGGGTCAGAGGGAGAAGCAGACTCCCCGCCGAGCAGGGAGCCCGATGCGGGACTCGATTCCGGGACTCCAGGATCATGACCTGAGCCGAAGGCAGTCGCTTAACCAACTGAGCCACCCAGGCGCCCCTCCAGAGTGTATATATTAACGAAGATTGTGACCAAATGAAATTAAAGTTGTTAGATTTTACATCTTGAAAAAAATTGGTTATAGATAAAGTGTGCTGTGAGTGACAACCACTGGAAAGTTTTGCCTTTAAAATGATCAAAATTAGTGTAGTTCTTTTTTATAGATAGTAGGTGACTTGGAACCTTAGGAAACTATACTCTTTTTATTCTAAGACTATTCATGTGCATTAAGCAACATTGATAAATATTTAGGTTTTCAACACTGTAACTTAAATATCTAATTTTCAGTACTTTACGTTAACTTATCTATGCCTTCATTATTTACATATTAGGAAAAAAATCACCTTTTTTTATATTCATCTATCTTCACATGATCATCAATAAATGCAAGGTCTGAGAGCTACTGATGAGTTTAATCTGTTTTACTTAGTCGAATTATATAACAAGCCTGGAAGGAATCTAAGCTAGCATCCTATTTAGCCCCTACTGAGAGGCCAGTAAATACAAATAGGCAATACTCTATATTCATCTAAAAAGGGATCTAGAAGCTGAACCTACAAAAGTCAAACAATAGACTTATACCCCCAAGGAAGTAAACATCTTGAAGACACCATTGCATCTCACTATTTAAAGCTATATTCTATAGCATGCTTCCATAACATTTACTCATTTTTTGATTTATCCTTTTTCTTCAAAATTGAATATACTGTTAGCTTGCTTAAGTGCAGTCTGCCTTCATTGTTTAATATTTATCTATTAAATTTGCAGCTACACACAAAAGTGCACAAAGTGAGCATGAAATAGTCAATAGTCAAGGATTACCTGAACCTAAGCCATGTATAACAAGTGAGCTTTGATATTTAAAATATTTTTTTTTAAAGATTTTATTTATTTATTTGACAGAGACATAGTGAGAGAGGGAACACAAGCAGGGGGAGTGGGAGAGGGAGAAGCAGGCTTCCTGCGGAGCAGGGAACCCGATGCTGGGCTCGATCCCAGGGTCCTGGGATCAGGACCTGAGCCGAAGGCAGACGCTTAACGACTGAGCCACCCAGGCGCCCCGATATTTAAAATATTTTGAGATAGTTTTTCAGTTTAATAAATCTGGCACGCCTGTTTACTTAGGTATCAGGCCAATTCTGAGGGTTTGAAATTTGTCATCTAATCGAATCCTCATAACCACCCACTTAGGTTCTAATACTGACATATTTACTCTTAGTTGAGGAGATAGATCTACCCACAGTAGGAAACAGTAGATCCCAAGCAGTCTGCTTCCAGAGCCCCTATGCTCTGTAACATTAAACTATTCCAGAAAAAACCTGAAGAAAGAGAATAAAATTGAGACTTCATGCCCTGAAAGAGACTGAGACACCTCAAATGACTTAAGAGAGACCATGCAGAGGACTTGGCCATTCTTTGTAGTTCAGTGCACAATGCAGTGTCGCTCAGTAGTTCAAAACGTGGGAAGAGAAAGAGAGAACACGAATGTTCTGCACACAGTATCGCATCTGGTGAGACAAATCAAGGGAGACCTTGAGTGCACGGTACAGTTTTGAAAAGTAAAAAGCAGTGTGGAGTGGAAAAAGCATTTGGATTCAGAGGTAGAACAGTCTGCCGTCAGTTTTCCATATCACAGGATTATAGGTCATTTCAAGCAGAGAACACATGTAGGGATGGAGAGGCAGGTAAGGTTGCCATCATAGCTTGGGTCTCATTGTAAAGGACTTGAAATGCTAGGTTGAAGAATCTGAACTTAACTGGATAAAAATCCGAGGCACTGTGATGCTTAATTCACCCTATTAAGATTAACTGGACAGGCTGTATAGGAATGACATACTTAGAGAGTATAAATATAAATGTGTTTTCCCCAAAGGGAAATGTTCAACTTAAAACTTGAATACTGCACTTCATTCTACTGGGTAGAAGAACTTTATATTTCAGTTCTTTCTCATGTAAATGGACAGTTTACTGTTTTTCAGATGCTTGCTCTTCATATGCTTGTGAATAGTCATCGATTCTCCATTTACTATCTCTTTTCACGGAAAAAAAATCCAATGCATTAATATCCATAAGAACTTATTTTCTATCTTTTAAATGATTTATTTACAACCATCTCTCAGTTCTTTCCAAACATGCTAAATAAAGAACGAAGAGGGGCTCCTGCCTGGCTGGTTCAGTTGGTTAAGCATCTGCCTTGGCTCAGGTCATGATTCCAGGACCCTGGGATCCAGGCCCTGTTGGGCTCCCTACTCAGCAAGGAGTCTGCTTCTCTCTCTCCCTCAGCCCTTCCCCCTCTCCACTCTGCTCCTGCTCTCTCTCTCAGATAAATAAAATCTTTAAAAAAAAAAAAAAAAAAGAACTAAGATAGGCCATAGTACATTCATGTGAACTGAATTCATGAAGCCCCAGTCAGTGACCGGAAGCATTTGATAATGTACCAGAATATCTTGAGTTCTTCTGTCTTCCATTTACCACCTTTTGACCTGTGATGTCAAAAGAGAAAGAGAGAGAGAGATTCAGGCTAGGGAGAGTCACGGTCAGATGGCTCTCCTGAAATCATCTGTTGAAGGCAGATGACCATGTTATTGAGTGCCCTGCTGTTTTTTGCCAATTCAAAATGTGTCTTTAAAAAAGTTTTAAAAACCGAAAACATCATATTTACCTTTCAGGCCAACCTTACAAAAAGACATGTTCCCTCCGTGCGTTGACAGGATGCCAGTTAAGTCAGGAGATTAAACAGTAGGTACATTGCTCTTATATCCAGTAATAGCAGCAATACCTAATTTAAGCACCCTCTAGCATCAGAGATGATTCTCTATCTCATTAGAATCTGGACCATCGTTTTACTTGTCTCCACTCTTTTTTTATCTTCCTAAAAGTAATCTTTTTTTGGTTTTTGGTTGATTTTCAACTCATTTCCCCAGGTCATATCCGTTGAGCTGTTGAACACTGAATCCTTTGAGTCCATAATAGCCATTGCCTGTTTAATTTATATCTAGAATCATACACACAGATCCTGATCCCAGTGAATCAAAGGAATGAAAGTCAGGTAGATTTGTAACAATTGACTTTTCTCCCTTTTCCTGTTTTTTTTGTTTTGTTTTGTTTTACTTTTTAGCTAGTTATTCTCTTACTATATAACTGACTAGTGGTACCACACTCTGAGTAATTATTCTTCCTTATTACATATGATTGTATTTTCTTCAATCCAAGCTCATAAACTTGAACATATTCTAGTGCATTTGAGAAAAGAATTAATTTGTAATGTGAAAAAATACCACTTTTTTTTATAACACGTGTGCAACACTGTTGAAGCTTATGCTTAAAAAAAATTTATAGTCATGTAAGATCCATATTATTGAGAATTATACAGTAACCTTGGTGTGAAAATAGATAAGAAACCTAAGTTTTCCCCAAGCACCAGTCAAGAATTGGTTTATTATCAAAAACATTACCTGTAGAAATGATTTATTCTGGAACTGAATTATCCTCTATTGGCTTTTAACATCCTATCTGTGGCACTTCTAATCCTGGCAGAGAAATCTGGATAATATGAAAAAGCTAGTGGTCTACACCCATGGATTAATTAACTGCCAGGCATTGACTGGATAAATACCTACTTGGGAACATCTATAGGCTCTTTGCTCTTACCAGAACCACATGGGAAGAGCCACAGAGATTTTTAGCCGAACATCCTTAGACGGGATGAGAAGGCTGCTGTCTGCGGGGCTTAGAAGCCCTCCCCCGAGCCACAGAGCCTGTTGGTGGCAGACCTCAGCTGTGCCCTCAAGCCCACTGTTGTTTTCATTCTGGTTCTCATGTCGGGAGCCAACCTCGAGGCCTGAACTTGGGCAAGTAGTAAATATTTAATATTTAATGTAGAACACTAATTGGAGGAATCAAATAAAAAATCCAACCCAATGCAGGATATCCTCATTAGTTAGATAGGAACTTTGTGGTCTGAGGATTTCAAGAAGTGAATTTAGTGGAATTCAGTGGATGTGAATAGGTACGCTACAGGAGAAAAGAAAAAACAAAAAACAAAACAAAACAAAAAAACGAAGGAGGGGAGATCATTTCATGGGCAGAGTTTGGCAGTTGGTTTCTATTCGTGGAGATTCATGAAGCACTTGAGCGGAAATAAGAGTGAGAAGTCCTGAATGACAATAGCCTGCTTTTAAGTCTACGGTTTCTCAAGACGTTTGCCCACGGTGTTTTGTTTTGTTTTTTCTCTCTGAATACCTACTTACTTTTGGACACGGAATTCTTATGGAAATAGTAGACTAACGAATAATGAATAAACCAAAAGAAGAATACCCAAAATAGGAGTCTCCTAAGCTTTGTTTTGCTCCCGTATTTCTAGCATTATAATGGGAACAATAATACCTGTTATGCCTTGTGTTAAAAATTATAGTAATTGGGTGTTACCTTTATTTCAGTTTCTCTCAGAATAAGGTTTTTTTTTTTTTTTCCTTAAGTTTGGGCAATGTAAGAGTTTTAGTTACTGTATTAGGATTTTGTTTTCAACGTATAGTTTTACAGACACATGGTTTTCAATATGACGTAACTAGAAAGAGATTTTTACGATGCTTAAAAGATGTAGTAAGTTTATTAAAACTTAGTCGTGAGGAAAATATTCCTGTAACATACCATTGGTAGTGTAATACGTGCTTCCGATACCGGCTTTTACTTTTCTGCATATATTGGTTCTTTTCTAGAAGTCAAATCCATGCTACAGAGCTATCTGGAAGTCCCTTTTGCCACTTGGAGTAACTCTACCAGTTGTCATGGGGAAGGCAGCAGGTGCTAGTTTCCAAGTGTATACTGTTTTTACTTTTCCGTGTACAAAATATTAGAACAATAAACAGTTATGGTAAGGCTTGTGGAAATGAAAACTGCTGTAAATCTGTAATTTATATGAAATTTATGTGGGAAAACTTACTGCTCTTCTTTAAGAAACTCTCCTTTGTCGTAGCTTAGTTGAGAATAAAAATACGCACCTATCTAAACTGATTTATAAAGCAGGCATTTTGACAAATACCTAAGGAAATTCATAAACTCTGGAACGAGAAAAAGAAAAAAAAAACTTAATGGCAATGTCAACTATACTTTTAGTGTAATTTATATTTAACCTTTTATCTTGATACTAATAAATATTATCACAGCCCGTTGGAGCAGGCAACTTTAATTTACATCTGTTGGTTAAAGGCTTTAGCTTTTGTTTATGTATGCAAGAATTCTGACTTTTTAAGATTAGCTTCAAATTGTTGGATCAGCTCCACGGAGAAACATATTGTTGTTAAGTGCCGGCAAACTCGAGAACCTCGCCATTTCTGCGTTTATGACCAGGAGCCAAGAGAGTCATTTCCATGTTTATTTACTCTTTGTTTCAGTGTGTTATGGCAGTTGACAGTATTCAGGGCTTGTGTTGATGCAAGTTGCCATAAAGCAAGGAAATGCAGGCTATAGAACTGTCAGGGAGTCTGAGCGCTACAGAGCGTGAAATTTACGAAAAGCGCTCGCAGAAGGATTCAGTGTCAGTCTTAGAAATTGACTCTAAAGGCAAATTGTCCTCAACTTTGCAGTCTCTGGAACAAAAGAGGTGGAAAGTGAGGAACCACCAAACAAGCTGAACGCACTTTTTTTTTTTTAGGCAGAGCTGCTTTCACGAAGACAAAAATAGGATCCTGTTTGTTCATTCACAATAGATACTCAGACTGGATGTTCTGCCATCCATGTTTCATTGGAGCCCATAATGCTCCCCGGAGAAGGGTTGCCCTTCATCGTCGTGTCTCCCCTCCTTCCTACACAGGGAAGTCTTCCAACCCTCCCCACTTTGTAGGGTTAGAAGGAAAGACCCTCTGACGCCAGGCCCTCCTGTCACCTTTGTACTTTATGTTGATGAAATGCTGCTATGTTTTTGATACTTGAGTTCGGATAGTGCTAGCATCTTCTGTGGACTTACCATGTGCCGTAGCCAGAAACCTGGTCTGCGTTCCTTTTACAAAACCCTGGGCTCTTCTGATTTGCTTCCTGAGTGAAAATGAATTCTAGAATCCCTAGGTCAGAGGGACAAAGGGAGTGAACCAGAAGGTGCATAACACATTTCTTTAATGTTTGTCATGCCTATATTTAGACCTCCTTAAACATTACGCACCATCAAAGAATTGTTTTACTTCAGAGAATATTTGATTGCTACAATTTTTACTTTTCATCTGTCTCATCAAAATAAGATGATTTTCTTTTTGCTTTCTCAAGAGGTATTGCACTTTTAAATAGAGTGGTAAGAAGGGACGTATTTTAGCAGAGCTTACCTTTTCATTTGTACTGGGAAGTTATTTGTATGGATAGATAACTTACATTTTAATGGAACTAAGGTATCTTCATCTTCTGTGCTTATTTTTCTGCTTTCTTTATATGTCTTTCTATTATTAAGAAAGGAATGAGAGGTATTATTTGAGGAAATAATTCTAAAATACCACTTTTTGATAATTAACAATGTCTTCAAATATGCACGGGGAGAACCTTCCTGACATTCTCAAATTCAAACGGACAACGTTAATCAAGTGTTTAACATTGATTTTTTTTTTTCCTTTTGACAACTCTCATCAATTTGAACGTTGTATTGTGAAATATCCAGTAAATTAGTTATAAGAGCAGAGAGTTAATTAGGTAGGTGGTATACATTTTTGACAGTTTTGAAACTGCTGACCTTTTCAAAAAAATACATACATATTACCCCAGTTGGAGGTGAATCCAGCTGAAAATTAAATACATTTTTTACTAAAGTTAATTTTTGAGTTTGGGATACTTATAGATCTACATACAGGTGTAAGAAATAATACAGAAAGATCCCATGTACTCCTTATCATGTCCCCCAGTGGTCACATCCATCAAAACAATAGTATAGTATCACAAGCAGGATATTGACATTGATTCCATCAAAGTATAGAACATTTGCATCACCACAAGAAATAGAACTATAAAGGAGGAATTACACAGATTTTGAGCCATATACCAACTCTAAATTCTTTGGTACTAAAAATTTTGCATCAGGACAAACTAACAGCAGGGTTTATAAGGGAAAAAAACGGATTTGATTAGGGGGTCAATAAGCTTGAATTCAGTTTTCAGCTCTGCCACTAAGACTGGTTCAGTCACATTCTGGGAGTCATAGACTTGTTGTGCTTTAATTTATTCTTTGGTAGGGACTTGGTCTAAGTCAGTGATTCTTAAGGAGAATGAAAGTGAGCGATGTCTCCTTCTGTCATGAAAACTTGTCAGAATCTTGGGGTGGGGGGGGTTCAGACACAGTCATATACCTTTCCCTCCATGTCCAAACCTCCACCTCCACCTTCACCATAAACCGATTCTGATTTTGACCCCCAGACTTCTAAGATTTTTGACTCCTTCATCCTCTCTAGAGAATTGCCTCTGAAAACAGTTTAATATGTTACTCATGGGCTGTAGATACAGTTTGCCAATGATTAGTCTCCAGCATCTCTAAACTACTTTTCAACTTGAAAATAATAAGAAAAATGTTTCTACAAGGAACACTGAAAATCTTTCTGCTTCATAGCACCCAGTTGATGACTCAGAAGAAAGTGCTACATTTAGGAACCAAGTTCAGAGTGGTTAATGAGGAAGGCCTCCTCCAAAAGGGATGTAAGAGAAAGGGGCTCTGAGGACATACAGGAGTAGTCGTACAGAAATTGAATCACCTAACTTGAGAACCTGAAGAAAATGAGTCACTCAGCATGAGAATTTGACCCTGTCTGATGCCTAATTTATAGGTTTTTAAATTTTAGAAATAGGTAACTTTCTCTGTAACTTTGATGTCTTCTCTCCAAAACAGATTTGTTATAAAATTACAGCATAGAAAGAAAGATCAGTGTTTTTGTCATTATAATTGCCGTCTTAAATATTTTTTACCAGGATCCAGTCTAGGCTATGAAACTTCCCTGGTTTCATACTTCTGGTTAGTGCTGTCTCCCTGACTATGGCAGGTGTAAGCTACCAGTATGACTCCTTTCTGTTTCTTTCCTTAAGGAGCCAAAACATGCAGGGCGGGGGTGGGGAGGGTGAAGGAGAAAAAAACAGCCTAGGATTACAAACTATATACCTAACTTATATTGGAATGTTGAAAGAAAGGAATGAGTCTGAACTCAGAACCAAACAAAGAGGCAAGGAAAAGAAAAGGAAATGACTTTTTTCATGATACATGAAAGAAGGATTGAGGAAATCCAGAAACAATAATATATTCTCCAAAATGAGGGCTAACTGAGATTTTGGGGCCCACATTACAATGAGCCAAGTCAGAAATGGAACAGCAAGCGATGAGGAGAGTTGTCACTGGTCCATATGATAACCTCCAGGTGTAGAATAACTCAGAAGATGTAAGAATTCTTCAGACACAGGATTGCCTGAGGCACGCTTGACTGCAAGAGATAGAAGGAGCTAAGGGAAAGCAGTGTAAACTTGGTTCCCTGCTTTCGAGTAAGATCCTCTGATTCTAAAGGGTGAGTGACACAGCTGTCCTGAGAGATGAATGGCCAGCTCTCCAGTAACGCACTGAGGACCGTCTAAGTGAGAAAGCCCCAGAGACTGCGAAGGCAGACCAGCTCTGTGCTTGGGAGCAGCAGCAATGACTCATAGGAGGCGGAAGAAAATGTGCTCAATTTATGGGCCAGGTTCAGAGTGGTACATGAGACAGATCGTTTGGTATTAATGATATAGTGATACCATAGGGGACAGGAAGTATAGCCGGTTACCACTGAAGTAAGGAACTGATTTGTATTAACCCAATGTCTGAATCTGGATGCAAGAGCCCGTGTGGTGCAAGCTGCTAAATTCTTCATAATTTTACCCTTGAATGAATAACAGATTCAGGAGTCTTTGGGATTGTCGATATTTCTTTTAAAAATCCTGATCTTTATAAAGATGTATCAACCACATCCATCCATCTTCAGCATACCACTCTCTATTAATAAAAAAGATAATATGGATCATTAGCCTAGAAAAGGAGACAAGAGACAAGATATTACCAAAGAATTGGTAATATCTCAAATATATCATGGTTACCAACATTTCAATAAAGGGTGCAACAAGATTATCCTGGTATCAACTGTGAGAATTTCAGACAAGCTATTCTAAGAGGAAAGAGGGCAGAGAGGTGATGGTTGGAGGGATGAATGGATGGATGGGTGGATGGAGGCAGACGTGGGTAGGCGCATTGAAAGGTGTAACAGAGGGGCGCCTGGGTGGCTCAGTCGTTAAGCGTCTGCCTTCGGCTCAGGTCATGATCCCAGGGTCCTGGGATCGAGCCCCACATCTGGCTCCTTGCTCGGCGGGAAGCCTGCTTCTCCCTCTCCCACTCCCCCTGCTTGTGTTCCTGCTCTCACTGTCTCTTTGTCAAATAAATAAATAAAATCTTAAAAAAAAAAAAAAAGAAAAGAAAGGTGTAACAGAGCACTATCAGCTAGTCACTTGAAGTTATTCTAAAAGGAAAAAGAACAAAGGAAAAAACCAGAAGCCACATATGGGATTAGCAAAGCTGAGCATGAGCCTGAACACACTGTGAGGAGGAAGAGCTATTAAGGAGGTTGTCAAACGAGACAGATGATCCATTACCAGTGGAAACCAAGAGGCCCAAAACCATTAGCTGAGATTGTAATCCTCTCCGGTGGGGACACGGGTCTGAGTACCTGGAGAGACGATCACAATTCATCTAGGAATGGTTATTGCTTCTTACATGACAATCATGAGAACATCACTAGGTCCGAGCCACAAACTTCTTGTGAAAGATGGAGCAAATCGTTAAATTTAAAATAATCCTTGCTAGAGTCAGCCTGCAGCTCAAGGGTACTTAAGAGTATAAATGAAACTTTTTGACAGCTTTTTTGACAATTAGCGTTTTTGACAATTAGCCTTTTTTAGCAGTAATTGTGCTGGACTTGCATTATCAAAACACGTGAATGAAAGACCTTATTTTAAAAAGAATCCATTACAAGGATTTTAAAGGGGAGGAGGAGCACTGATACCATTGCTTTTAGAAATGGTATTTTGACATGGTTTATGCTTCCACTCTCCCTGATTCGTTTTGATCACACACAATATAATGAAGTGGTTAAGATCACAGGCTGAACACAAACTGCCTCGGTTTGATTCGTGCCTCTACTTCTTTATTAGTTATATGGCCCTAGGCAGTTTAATGTTTGCGGGGGGGGATCCTGAGTTTCCTCATCCATAAAATGGGGATAAAAAATAGCACTTAAATCACAGAGTTGTGAAGTGTAGATGAGTTACTCTATGTAAAGCACTTTGACAGTGTCCAGCACTTAGCGAACACCACCACCCAAAACAATCTTTCTCTATCTCTACCACTTCCTTCTATTACCCTCTGAGCTCCATGTGGGTGCGCGTTAGCTGTAGCCTAGCGCAGGCCTGTGGGCAGAGATCAATGGGGGTGGGTTCATAGCTGCAGCAGGAGAAGAGCAGTGGGCGTCCCTAACATCCTGGCTAGTTCTTACAAAGAAAATAGGAATTAGCTTTGATGGCGTGTAGGAGAGAAAACCATGAGAGACCAAAACATGGCATCAGGCTACTGATATTTTTAATGAAAGAAAAACAGAAGAAAGAATTGTGTTTAAAATACATAGAAAATTTCAGCCAAGAGCTAAGTAAGATACATGGCCCTTCGGTGTTCATGATAATTTCCAAATACTTTGTGGCTTTTCTCACCTGGGCCACTCAAACCCCCCCCCCCCCCCCGGAAACCTTGCCCCACAACCAGTTTCCAATAGTTAACATCATACCCATCTTTCAAAGTGTGGAATAAGACCGCCTGTATTCCCAGCCTCAAAGATTTGCCAAGAGCTGCTTTTAAGAAAGTCTTGCTTTTTAATTTGCCTTACTCTTCTCACCAGACAGTAAACTCTTTAAGACAAAAATCCTGTTATCATGACCATATATGACTTTTAATCTTCACTTGTCTGCCTTCCCCTGCTCAATCCTGACCCCTTGTGCGGTGCGGGCACAAAAAATATTTGCCGAACTATGAATGCATCCCAGATGTATGGGCAAGGAATTTCACTCCCTGGTAAAACTCCCAGAAAACCTTTTTTTCCAAGCCGCAGAAGACCCAGTGTAATGAGAGTGACAGCTTCTCCACAATTATTTAACTTACCTATTAGGTTATTACAACAATCGCTGCTTTAGATTGTTAACTAATAAAGATAAATAAATATTCTCTTCCCTGTCAGGTCAGTTGGGTTCTCTGTGAATTCTTATTCCTGTTTTTATTGTACTCCTGACCACAGCTTGTTGCTGGTTCATCTATTAGGCATTTGAAATGTTGAATTACTCTGCATCACATTTGTTCTTGTATCGTCTAGGCTCTAGGCAGCCTCCTAGGGTCGTCACACCATAATCTTAAACACAACATGTGCCTTGTGGCCCAGATGTTTTCCAAGAGGGAGTTCTGCAGCCAAGAAAAGCAAGATAGTATCTCGAATACCCAAAGGGATTGATATGACTGAAAGAGCAACCGTACAGCCAACTGGATAGCTGTCCAAGAAAAAGTGAGCTTATTATTTGTGTAGTTGGAGTTTTTGTGATCAAATAGTAGAATTTGAAACAATTTTTACGATAAGATCTTTCGCTTCACAGGTTCTCATAACCTGTGGATGCGGGCATTTGGCCGTTTGTAGATAAAACTGGGATTATAGCCACAGCAAAAAGGAAGAATTCACGGACTGTGTTTTGTTTCTCCATAAATGTGACATGATAAAAAAAGTCACCTTTCTTTGCTAATATTTGCAAGTAACAAGATTGCTTCTAGAACTGTACTTAGACTGTGACTAATAGGCTCTTGTGGTTGTTTCTGTTTCTCCCCTGGCAAGGTTTGCCTTTTGTAGTTTTGCAGTGAACAGGGGGTACCTGCAGTTTTGTTTTGTTTTGTTTTTTAATAGCTAAATTATGTCTTTTTGTGGTGAAGGCTTACATACCTGTTAACAAAGACATGATGTGGTAATGTTACATCCATACTTTCATTTCATTATCTTATTAACAGATTCACATCTTTTCTATAACTATTAATATAGCTCACGATCATGAGCATCAAACTCAAGGGAAGTGTGGAATTTCACGTACATATCATGATAATGGCCTAGTTAGACTTAGTCCTACCTCTTGCCCCTGGAAATGTTTTGGCTTCTGTTCTCATTCCAGTAACTTGAATTACATCATTGTGTGGCCTAGCCTAGGAGAGGCGAACCAATAGGAAGCTGATTTGGTTCTGGAGTCTACCTAGGACTCTAGGTCTGTCAGACAGTGGTCTGAGATGTCTGTGCCCTTTCTGGGCCAAACTTTGAGACACCTTCAACTTCGAGATCCTGGAATAGTGTTACCTTGAATGAGTCAGGCTCTAGTAGAGTTAGGTACTCATTGCTAGCTTAGATCCCAGGGCTTTTCCGAATTTTTGAAGTATTTGCATCCCTGTCTATTCCAAGTAAAATCTGGGTTTTGTTAATTATTTTTTTATTGTTTATTTTTTAAGATTTTATTTATTTTGACAGAGAGAGACACAGCGAGAGAGGGAACACAAGCAAGGGGGAGTGGGAGAGGGAGAAGCAGGCTTCCCGCAGAGCCCAATGTGGGGCTCGATCCCAGGACCCTGGGATCATGACCTGAGCCGAAGGCAGACGCTTAACGACTGAGCCACCCAGGGGCCCAAAATCTATTTTTTTTTAAACAATAAAGGCAGATTTCCTCTTGTTGAAGTAACTTTGGGATCCCAGGACCCCATAATTCCATTGGCCCTGTGTTCCGCTCATGTTCTGTGGCAGCCCTTCACCCACGCAGGTCTGCTCTACTCCAGCCGGACGGGACCTACTGTACTTAGCAGTTTAACATGGCCGCACCATCTGGCCGTGAGTGCAGTGAGGACAGCAGAGATCCAGACATCCTTGCGGCGTTCCCAGGGGCATATGTGGGATTACTTAACTCAGCATTTTAGGTCTTATTAGATCATCTTTAGGTTCTAAAGTTCTGAGGCCATAATAGTCTGTAAAGAACGAGAGCTCCAAAGGATCAAAATCACCACCTGTAGATCTGGTAGAGATCAGCTCTGTGGGCATGGCAGGAAAGGTATATTCCTTTTGAATGTCAGTTGTAACCTTGAACAGAATGAAATTTTATGAGAGATCTTGATATTTAGGCTGAGGTGGCCATCACCAAGAATTAGGAATTTTCAGGTGGTTTTATCTTACTTTCCTAGTAGGAGCATCTCACTACTGTTTGAGGGATGTCCTTATGAAAGTTACATGGAAATCGAGGGATTTTGTTGTTCTGTGTCTCTCACTCTTTCTGTGCATTAACCATTTATGGAGTGTAGATCCCTCTATCCCCCAGGAAAACACCATCTACAGACTTCATTTTCATGCAAGTTAAAAGGCAAAATGCACATTTCTTCATGATTCAATGCAGCCTTGTGCTCCATGCCATTTCTCTCTATTGATAACATTCCCCCAAAACATACCCATTTGCCCAGGACGTGTTTGCTCCAACTTGTGCTAGACACGCTGTTAGGAAACAGAATCTGAAAATGGCCTGAAGAAAAGAGATCCCAGGTGCAATCACCAATTTCTTTATATCCTCGTGCATAAAGATAATGTGACATGTTGAGCAGCTCTTAAAAAGTGTTTATGTACTTTAGTTTTAGCTGATCAAAACTTTGAAAAAAAGGTAGCTTTTTAAGTAGCAAGATTCTGCAAAAGTTAAATACAGGAAGAACAGCAAAGAAGTTGTGGGAATTGTTGGTATGATTCATTTATAAATTTGTGTTTTTTCTGTTAATTAGGGAGTTGCATGAAGTCTGGTGTAAAGAGATACTTCAGTGGTGCCCTTCTTTGAGCTTTTTGTATTAATGGTTGGGCTGCTTTCTGCCTTGGATAATTGAAAGCAAATTATATATATCCTGTTCTCTCTGAAGGAAAAAATGATACTGATTGTATCACATCGTCATCTTCATAGCTAGCAGCGAATGCCTTCATTGAGTACCCGCTGTATACACAGCACTGTTCTAATCAAAGACAGGCAAATAGATCAACCTTTGAGGTCTCTTTCCTATTCTTCCTCCTTTATTTCCATGACTTAGTTAGCTTCCAAAGCCCATTTCTAATATGCATAATGACTTTAAGTATATTCCAAATTCAGTCAGGTAATTTTTTTTTTTTTAAAGTGTTCTCAGGGCGGGGTCAACACCACCTATTATATACACACACTATGAGAATTTAGCACAGTTGGCTGCCGGCAACAGACACTGAGATTTATTCTGTATAGCTATTTTCCAGCCTGTTGGATGCCAGCCAGTTGCCTAATGGATCATGAGTGAGTCAGTTTCATTCAGCCTCTTAGCAAAGTCAATTTGTCCAGCAGCACACGATTTTCTGTCGTGTAGGGTCTTTGCCTGGCTCTGCTGTGATGAGCACAGTCTGTTCCTGCATCTCTAGATTCCAACTGGGCTTTGGCCCCGGAAGGCTGGTCTAGAGAATGAGAGTCACCTTCTAAGGAGGAAAAATGGTGTAATGAAAGCTTCCTGGAAAAATTAGGCAGACTCACCTATATTCAAAAGCAGATCACAAAAATATCCCTATGTTAAGTTGGCTTAATATTTGCACGGGCAATGAACAACATTTGCCTTTCAATGACTTTAGGCCCAATCCCTCTTATTATTTTAAGTTGCAGAAAAATAATGAAAACAGGGTCCATCTGGAAGGGACTGAATGGCATGTGCTAATAAACCTGACTCACAGCCCAGTGTTGATGGTCCTGCCCAGTGCATGGGACAAGGACCAAGTCCGGGCAGGAAGTGAGAGAAGCACATCTTCTGTACTCCCATTACCCCCCCCCCCATCGCCATGGATAGAATTTCTCTATCGGGGCCATTCCACTGACATATCCGAGTCCAGTTGGGTACCTGGAAGGAAGACCTCACCACACATGTCAGGGTTTTAAAATATGAGCAAATTATCATGGTCTTTGTGGAGGAGAGCCCTATCACCATGTGGTTTTATGGGTAGCTATCTTGATTTGTTGTGAACACCCAAGATGTCATGTTTTTTCTTAAGGAAGATATTGGGGTGGGGCTGCTATTTGCACAGACCTATAATCCTAGAAGAGATAACAAAGCTGCATTATACAAAAAGGTTGTTGTTTGAGCTGATGGCTCCAAGGACAGCCTAACCTGTCCTCTCTATAGGCTGCACGTTTTTAAGTGAATACTGTAATTTTCAAAGAATTCACATTCCTAAAGTGGCATAGTCGGCCCTGGCATTGCAAGGTAGAAGACAGAGCCGGCATGCTTTTCCTTTCCAGCCAGCAGCCTGGACTTCAGAAATCATTACATGCCAGGTGCTAGGTGTATAATAACAGCAAAATTCTGATTCCCCATTGGACAAACTGTGGCTTAATGTATATATTACTTGGTTCATTCTGTTCTTTTTGGTACAGTAAAATCAAAATCTGGGGAGCCATTGTGGCATGGACAGAGATGCTCCCGTGGATCAGAACGGCTTTGGTTTCCATTATTCACACCTTCCATGTGTTAAAAGTATATAGAAGACAGCCTAGCTGCATCGACTCTCTACTTTCAATGTGAAGAATCAGAGCAGACCTCTTTGCTCTTTGATTCATTTTTGAAAAATTGTGCATAATGATGCATACCTCATGCTTGTCTGCTTTCCCCTTGCCTTTTGTTTCTTCCTGTCTGGCCTAAGGAGCAGGCTCTTGGCATGATTTCAGCTGTACTTTCTTAGCTGTTATGCATCAAGCACATTCTACCAGGTAGAGGCTAGTGTGGTCTTTTCACTAAGGTTAGAGGGCTGTAACTTAATCTTCCATTCTGCCTTTCACCCCCAGAATCTATGTGGTCAGAACTCACATTTTAAAGCTGTACATCCTAAATTATATCCAACACTTGCTAGTATCAATTATTATCATAATTTCAGATTCTAGATTGCAGATGTTCACCCGAAGACTTTGCCAATATTCTTAGGTCTGGTTTTTTGTTTTTTTTTTTTCCCCATAGATGAGTGTTCCAATTTAAGTGTGTTTTCTTTTCAAGAGTCTTCGGTATGTAACTGTTCTGACATTTCAGAGATTGTAGGATTCCTAATATTTAGTCTCATGAGGTGCTTCATTTTTAAACGTACTCTTTTTATTGTGTTTCTTTCCTGCTGACCCATCGTTGCACTAGATCAGTTCCTTATTTGTCTTTTGAGCATGACTAATAATAATAAAGTCTGAGCTCCGGTCTCAGATTCCATATTTTAATTGTATAAAGCAACTATGAAGACCCACACTGACAAGATCCTGAGCCTAAATGAAATTAGGTCATGTCTCAGAGAAATCATCCTGCGAATCAAGCAGAATGTGTGGGTGTGTGCACATGTGGGGGAGAGAGAGAGAAAGAGAGAGAATGTACTTGCACACAGCCCACGACGCTAATAATATTTCCTCAGACTGCAACTACTCAGGGCCCGCGTAGTGAAATGAAAAGAGCTCTGGGGTGTTTCTAGCATTCATGTGACAGATTAGGACCCGAAAGCCTAGACAGAATACATTATTTGCCTGAAATCCCACAACACAGTCAACTGGAGCTAAAACCCAGGTCTCTCAGGATGCTCCTGGCCCAACCCTCTTTACTGGGAGCCAGCTCTGCCTGGGGCCTCGAGCACTGCCTGGCAGTCAGGCGTCTCACGGCTCCTAGTGATACAGCAGGGGAGGACAGGTGAAGTTTTCGCCTACCGGTCAGTCTCCAGATTCTAAAATTTACCAGCAAGTTTGTGAACTCAAGAGTTGCTAAGCAGCACTGGAGAACATCCCTGTATCATTATCACAGTTTTATGCGGAAGCACAGAAATGAATAAAAAGCAAACTCATGGTACCTTCTATACCCGGGAAGTAGACACATCACAGAGCAGTCGGGAACGAATTCATTATAGACAAAATGTTCCCTGTGGGATTAAAAAACAGAATTCTGCAAATGTGAGGCTGGGGTGTTTAGATGGCCACGGTGATGGGGGGTGGTAGCACTGTGCAGGGCGTGTGTGGGTCTCTAGATTCATTATCACCACGGGATCGCAAGCACCACTCCTTTTTGCTAATATTATTAAATGCCATCTATTTAAAAAATCAGATGCTTGCAAATGGGAGTATTGAAATTATTGGAGGAAGCAAGATAGTGTGTATCCCATTATTATCAAAGAATAATATCCAAATAAGGATATGATCAAACAACTCAAAACAGTTGCAAGACTGAAATAAAGGAATGTCCACAGTATTTTAAGCCAGTGTCTGGATGCTGAAAATCAGCCTTCTCATCGTCAATGAAAGTGACCACAAAATTAGATGATTTTGACCCAAAAGAATGCCTTAGCCTCCTTTCCAAGAGTGCTTGCCAGTTTTCCATTTATGCGTTTCCCCTCCTGCACCCCCAGTCCCAGGTGGAAATGAAGATGGTTTTCTGTTTGTTTTAAAGACAGAACTTTATGTCACTGAACTATATAATGTGAAGGGAAGGAGCTCTTCCCATCAACATCAGCAGTCTTGGGGAGACAGGGAAACTGAGAAGACTACTCGTGTCTCAGAAAAGCTTTCCTAAGAGTTGGATCGTATTAGATAATGTCATGATCCTCTTCACTTTCAAAGTTCCTTAATTACTTTAGAGAGGGAAAAATATATCTGAGTGGTGGAAATCTACATTTCTTTTTCCCCCAGTGGAAAAAAAGAGCACACTGCTCTTCAACAGAAAGCCCTGTCAGTTTCTCAAATTGCCTTTCACTGACACTTCAAACTCCTCCACCAGCAGTAACCTCTGGGCTGCTCCACAGCTTGAACACAGCAAGATCCTTGAAAATTTTTCACCACGTCAGAAACAGTGATTATATTAAGCAGCCTCAAAATGCTTCCACCTTTTACCTATACCTGGTTCTTAAATTTTTTTTTCACAAGTTCATTGAAGATGGGAGGTAGTAAAGGCTCATGATTCTTTTCCAAGAACCTTAAAACGCAACGTAATTAATCTTTAAAGATGGTTTCGTGTGTCTGAGTTGTGTACTTGATGTAGGTTCCTAGACTGGAAGTTCTATAAACTGTCAGATTGGATGGATGTTGCCTACAATTCCGTCTGCCGGACCGACTTCATTGTTAAATTGAACATTAGCGCTGAAAGAACAAGTTCTTCATAGAAGTGGATTGAGAAAAATTGAAGTAGCATCACGTGGGCTGAGCTTGAGGCAGTCTGTTCTGTTGAAGAATTACTAAGCACACCAGAGGAGATGGTCCTGGACTAGGCATCTCTCTGAGCTTTGCCATGCCTATCATTTTCGTCATGGGTAATTCAGAGAAACTCTTGATTTAATTATTAAATGTTTCCTACATCATATTCAAAGTTAACTGCTTATTTTTGGCTTGAGTAGATCAGGGAATTGCTTTGTGCCAAGTACTTACCTCTTTATTCTATATATAATAACCTGGAAAAAAAAAAAAACTTTCTTATTGGCGGATACGATGATGTTGAACTACCTTCAAGTGTCAACACTCTTTCCTGGGGCTGATGTGGTTCTCTGGAATAAGTGCACACTGCCGTAGAATTTCAGCTCAGTTACATGACTCACAGAGGGAGAGAGTGGATTTAAATTCAGAGCTGAAAAGATACCTAACTCCAGTCTATGTATGTTTGAGCTGGAACCACTTAGAATATAGCAATAGGAGACCAATCAAAAGACATGGCAATCAGAGTAAAATTGTATCCCAAAAATAAATTTCAAAAGCTAATATGATTTCCATAAATCAGGAAAGTATGGCTCTCTTACTTTTTATAGCATCTGAATTATGGCTTAGACTTACTAAGAATTAGAAAAACACATTTCATTAGAAACACACTATCTCAGTGTCATATGGAACAATCCGTTAGACATCAATGTGCTGAAGAGATAACAGCAGTTTTCAATGAGTAAACATAAGTAAAGCACCTAGACAAAAATGCCTTTTTTTATATAGCCCTCAAGGAACAGCTAGAAACTGGAAGAGGCGTAGAAGGAGTGGAACATCAAGAAAAACGTATCAGTGATTCAACTGTAGGAAAAGTTCATTGCAGGAGAGTTATGAGGGCAGACGGGATTTTCTAGCTCTCAAGGAGCTGCATGGTGCTGGGCCCACATTCCAGCAAGGGTGTTATTATAAGCCATAAGCCCATCAGGTGTTATGGTAGCAGCCCTATCTGTCTCTGATTGAACTAGAGAGAAAACCCAGATGGTAGAAAGTCTTTGGAAATAAGGGCCCATAATAGAGCCCTGAGCAACTGTCACAAGTGATAATGACAAAGTAAAGGTCTAGGAGAAGGTCAGCTGGAGACCTGGGTAGGGAAGCAAGGCCCCCACTTAGCTTAACTCAGGATGGCCTTTGCAAAACAAATGGTTTGCATCCTCTGTGACTTACTGCATTTTACTAAGGCTGGTTTCAGAGAATTTCTGGTCTGTCTTCTTTGGACGTGGAGGTGAGGTGATTGAAAAAAGAAAAACAACCCATATAGCTGATGCTTGGGTTTGACTTTTCATATAATATTAAAATCTTAGGGTCAGGAGTGATTTCCAGAGGGCATGGAATCTAACCCCTACTTTCAGACAGGACTTCATTGAGATCAACCAAGGAAATATTACCTACCTCATCTATTCACAAATAAGGCACAGACCTTCCTGGAAAAAACTGTCAGTATAAATGCTTCCAGTGATAAAGACCCTAACGCTAATGCACAGTTATTTTGCCAAGTATATTTAAATGTCTTAAATAAATGATACATATTCTCTGCGTATTTGGATTTGGATTCCCACTTCATATGAGTGCGTTTATCGTACGGTCAGTTGGTTTGAAACCATGGATGAGTAATTTTGCATGGATAAGACTGCCATGCAAATGTAACTCTGCCTTTAATTAAGTAATCATTAAAAATGAAGGTTGTCTACTTCCTCCTATTTTGTACTTGACAGTGATTGAGGGGCTTGGTATGCCCATGGTGGCACAAAAAATGGAATCAGTAAATTAGAGCAGTTGTCAGACCCAGATTCTGATTAGTTAAACAGCTTGCCTGGGTTAGTGATTAATGCAGTTGTAAGGAATGAAATCTGCTTTCCTAGAGAAGTCAGAAGAGAACCTTTAATGGAATAGAGTTATGTGATAGTTGTCTGGTTATATGAACCATCTTTGAACTTAGTCAAATATAGATGTAATTTAATATTGAGACTTGAAAAAATAATGGGAAATTGACTTTATAAAAGAACAAAATTTTCTGGGTTTTTTTTTATGTCTCTATATAAATGTGATTAGCTTTTGAGATTATTCTTTTAGAATTTCTTGACTTTTGTTGTCTGGAGCCGTCATTTCTCTGGAAATGTGCTAATATTAATAATGGTTCAACTTTTGCTCTAATGTCAATAGGCAAGTCTTTACTCGGTAATATAGGGGTTTGGTTATCAACATGACAAAGAAGTATTTAAGAAAATATTCACATGCACAGGACTCTTTCTTCTAAGGATTTAATCATTCAAGCTATTGGAAAAAAAATGTTTTTATTGACAACTTTATTGTGATATAAGTCACATTGCCATAGAATTCACCTCTTTATACAATTCATTGTTTTAATATATTCACAAAGCTGTGCGACCCATCACCACTGTCTAATCCCAGAACATTTTATCACCCCAAGACAAATCTCATAACCATCAGCAGTCCTTCCCCATTTCCTGTTCCCCGCTCCCCGCAGCTATGCAAGTCATTTTGGAAACAGGTGCTCTGATAAAAATTCTACATCGGTCTTTTGTGTTTGTAGCTGGCAAAAGTGTTATGATTTCCAAACAATTGATTCCACCTATATAGGTATATGTAAATTATTAGAATGTTCTTCATTTCATTTTTAATGAAATGAAGTAAAGAATAATGAAATATTTCAATTATATACAACTGATGAAATAATTTTGGCAATACTTTGAATGAAATGTAGGAACTAGATGAATGCTTTAACTCAAAATTGATGTAAACAGAAAGTCAAATTAGGTAGGTTAAGGATAAATTCTATTAAAGAAATATATTAATTACCTTCCCATTCATGTATAACTGTTATGTAAACCGTATATAACCACACAAATAGAACTTAGAATTACCTTTTAAAACTCTGCATCCATTTTTAATTTTTTAACAACTACTTCCTTCTCACCACAAATACCATAAAGCCTCATTCTAATTGGTACCTTGGGTTAATCCTATCAGCTAAAAGAATTGAGTTAATGTGTATATCTGTGAACAGAGGGTGTGATAAGTTACTTGATAAGGGACATAAGAGTACAAAGGAAACATGCAATTTATAGAAGTAAATATAGTGCACACATTTTATTTTTAAATTTTTATTTAAGTTCCAGTTAGTTAACATACAGTGTGATATATATCTCTGGTTTACAATTTAGTGATTCAACACTTCCATATGACACCAAGTGCTCATCCCAACAAGACTACACACTTTTTAAAATAACAAATACCATGTTTATGTAAGACCCTGCATGTTCTTGATCTACCTCCTCCTGCAGCCCATGCCTACCTCATAGACCCTTGCCACAGTGACCCGTATTCACTTACTGGAACTGGCTGCGACCCTTCCTGGGTTGGCTAATTACTGACAAGTTATCATTCCTGGGTTTTACATCTCACTAAATCCCTGATTTCTCAACTTAACTAAAACCTATTTTGAAGTAGGCAAAGCTGTCAACTAAAGAGCATGTGCTTAACTAAAACAGGATTCTCTTTGCTAAATATGACCACAAAAATTGATAAAAATTATAGATTAGTTATCAGTTATCGTTTTCTGGCTTCTATTGGTGTTTTTGCCCTGCTACCTTCTGTGAAGA
This sequence comes from Neomonachus schauinslandi, assembly GCF_002201575.2. Taxonomy (NCBI): domain Eukaryota; kingdom Metazoa; phylum Chordata; class Mammalia; order Carnivora; family Phocidae; genus Neomonachus; species Neomonachus schauinslandi. The sequence goes on from NC_058404.1 coordinate 30,161,609, forward strand.
ACTTAAGGTATTCTGACTCTGCTGCATTCATTTGCTCAAACAAACAGAAGATAAGAATGGTGCGCCTTGATAAAGGAGAGACCCCTTTAAATTGAAACTCTCCCAAGTGAATGGGGCGCCTTGGTTGCTCAGTCGGTTGAGCATCGGACTCTTGGTTTCTTCTCAGGTCATGATTGCAGGGTCTTGAAATCGAGCCCTGCTGCCTCCGTGCTTAGCGGGGAGTCTGCTTGAGATTCTCTCCCTCTGCTCCTTCCACCCCCAAAATAAATAAATAAATCCTTAAAAAAAGAAGAAGAAGAAGAAAGAAAGAGAAGAGAAAAGAAAACTCTCCCAGGTGAATTTGAAAGTCCATAAACTGACACCAGACATCAAGATCATGAGATCACATAAGTGACATTTCCTTGAGACTTCATCACAAAATAAATCAAAGTGCTAGAAATTATATTTTCTCTTCTCCCAGAAATCAAATATGCTCCTAGGATGACTCATTGGTAAGAGTAACTTCTTATCATTGAGCCAGCTTGCATACCTAATATCAAAAATAGAAAACCTTTGAATTATTTTTCCTGTCGTAGGAATAAAAGTAATTTATAACACAAAAAATCAATAAGAAATGGATGTTTAAGGAAAACGTGTCCTGAGTGCTGTCTTTAAGGCATTGATCAGAGACTGCCTACATCTAAAAACTGACTCGAGTTCATCACCATCACTTATTTCTCTCAGGAAGCTTGTGGAAAAATGTGTGGACTTGTGAAAAGCATGTCATTCTAAGTTCAGATGTGCCTGATGGTCAGACTTGTTGTAATCATACATGTAGGAAAATCAAGTGACCTTGTTGAAACAGCAGCTTGTGTTCGGGCAATTGTGTTGGTAGAAATGAGCTTTCAAATATTTATTTATTTATTTGTTTGTTTGTTTGTTTGTTTGCGGGGGGGCAGAGGGAGAGAGAGAGAGAGAGAATCAGACTCCCCACTGAGCGCAGAGCCCCACGTGGGGCCTCAATCTTATGACTCTGAGATCATGACCTGAGCTGAAACCGTTAAGTCCAATGCTCAACTGACTGAGCCACCCAGGTGCCCCTAGAGATGAGCTTTCAAAGGAGCATGGATTCATGGATGTTATGAATTACTGTGAGTTCTCACTTGCAAAAATTATCAGTCAGCTCTTGGAACTTGAGGAAAGGAAGAATCCAGAAAAGGAGGTGAATCACAAGGTTGCTGAAACTCTTTTAATTTGTCTTACAGTCTTCTGTTTGTCTTTTAGTTCTTTCCTCTCTCTCTAATGGCTGGGTTTTTCAACAATAATTCAAGCAACCATAAAAGTTACCAAATGTGCCCTAGTGCAATTTTGCTTGAGTTTGATGATGATTTACCTCAAATAAATCAGTAACTAGATAGTATTTAATTATATATTCTATTTGTTTAGAGAAATATTTTTATATTTTAATTTCCTACGTAATTCACACAATTCCTATCTCAGAGGAGGGGAGGGAGTTTGGAGATAATTCGTGAAGCTTTTTGAGACATTCCCCACCTCTTTAGCCTTCTTGTTTGGCCCTGGAGCGCAAGAGGGCTCTGAGCCAATTGGATCCTGAACAGGAACCCTACAGAGCAGGGAGGGGATGCCCTGACCAGTTGGGACTCTTCAGGTTTTCTCATCTCCTTAGTTGTTTTAGAGTGGGGCTGAAAACTATAATAAATGCTATTGGTTTTGAAACATCCTTTCATCTTTTTGACTTCCTGAATGATCTGACAGACACTTTGATCTCTTTTTGTCTCATGGTAGTGGAGAAACTATTCTGTTGATGATTTTTAAAGTTTTGATTATTTTCACAAATATCTGGTGTGGGCTCTAATGCCATATTTATAACTCACGTGCAAAGTTATACAATTATGACGATTCCTAGACTTTTCTAGTGGGATCAGAGACATCAAATCGGAAGTCTAAAACTCATTAACAGGATCAAATAAAATTAGTCTGTTTCCTCTCCCGTAATAACAGGTCATAAAAAAAAAAAGTTCTGCTCATGAAGGTACATGCAAAGTCAACTTCTTGGTTTAGTATTCTTCATTGTACATCTGATACCAGTATCAAAAAAATAAAATAAAATAAGAGGGGACAGGAAGTGGAAGAAAACTCGGAACTTTTTATCAGCTGAATATTAGTTGTTTATCTGTGAAGTAGCAATAGTACTTGGAATAAGAAAAAGAATTTTTCCTACCACATATAAGCAAATCTTATGATTTAGACAGAAATGACTGTCTTTGTATTACTTTCTCTTTACTTCTACCTATTTTTCTTCTAAAGTAGTTTCAGGACCTTGGGGACTGATAGGGACTCTCAAGTCAGAACCAGTTCTGAATGCATTTTTTTCTTCTGGTAAATCGATGGGTAAAGAAAATATAATTTATTTTCTTCTGGTCAGTCTGTTCACAGGAAGGAAAATATAGAAATGAAAATCTGTTCCTATATACAAAACATGTTTTTTTAAAAAAAAGAAATAGTAATAAATCAAACTATTTTAAAAATTTGGAACCAGGGGCTCCTGGGTGGCTCAGTCAGTTAAGCATCTGCCTTCAGCTCAGGTCATGATCCTCAGGGTCCTGGGATCAAGCCCTGAGTCAGGCTCCCTGCTCAGCGGGGAGCTTGCTTCTCACCCTCTCTTGGCCCCTCCCCCCTGCTTGTGCTCTCTCTCTCTCTCTCCCTGTCTTTCAAACAAATAAATAAAATATTTTTAAAAAAATAAAAATAAATAAAATTTTGGAACCAACACAGGAAAACTTTGCTAAGTATTTGGAATAAAGGTATTCACACAATTTAAAGTTTATGCTCTGTTCTTTTGGGGTCTTTAAAGACCTTTAATGGCTAACTACCCATTATTTTCACTGAGGTAGTGTTATCACACATTCAACACATTCAAAATGTGATGCTTTCTCTAGGGACATGCTAGAACTGTACAGTAGTGACCTCTAGTAAGGATGGTTTTACTGTCCACGTCCCTGTGATTGCAGGGACACTCGTTAATTTCAGATACCATCAGCGAAAATGGAATATGCTGAACAAGCACTTATAAACTAATGGCTCTTTATAGAACAGAGCGTGGCCCTTCAGTAACAAAAAATGATTCAGAGGAAATGAGTTAATTTAACAAATTGCCAGTTTGCCCACCAGTCGCCTTAGCTGAGGGATGATATATGCAAGGTTCACTAAAAAGAATGTTTTCCTCATCTTTTTTCTCCCCATTTCTCCATCTCCCATTACCCTCCGGAGAGGCAGTAAAAGTGGAGGGGTGGGGTGCACGTAGCAAATAAAAACTGTGGCAAGAGTGGTGAATTTTTATAGTGATTTTTTGAGCTGGATTAAATGAATTGAGAGTTGAATCTTCAAACTGATCATTTCTTTTTTCAAAGCTCTATTTATAATCTGGATATTTTCAAGTGAGGAGAGGTGATACCCTCAGACTTAAGTCTTCTAAAGGTTTACTAAATGGTATAAGTAGCTTTGCAGAAGACCCAATGAAAGAACTTTTGTAATAATGGACTGGAAGATTCATCTGTATGTCACGTTCACAACATTAGAAACAAGTGCTCTCATATTTTATGATGAGACAACAGCAGAACAACCAAACAAAGGGGGTGGTTCAAAATCTGTATCAGAAGGCAAGATTTTATTTCCCAAGGCTCAAACCAGTTTAGATTGCGAAAAGTACATAAATGTTGCCTGAGTTTCTGCACAATAAATCTGACGATTCCCTGCTTTATTTTGCCACTCCTGTTAGGAAATTAGTGGAATTTGTTCAAGTATTTCTGCTTGAAAAGCATCACTGAAATACGGTGTTCTTCAAGTCATAGCACAAACAAGCTCATATTTATCATTTACAGGCAGGTTTTATTGGTCCTGGGACCTGTAGTCACCCCCGCCCCCTGTTCATCTGCTGATGGCCAATAAAAGCTATAGGAAGTCTCATCAATGAAATTAGTAATCTGTGGGGACGGAGATGCATTAATGCCTGTCATTCTAGATTTGTGATCATTGCGCTATGCTTTTTATGACCATTGAAAATATTGGCTTGCCTTAATAAAATGTAGAGTCGTTTCTGTTGTTAAATATATTTTAAAATGCGAGCATAGAAATACTCTTTGATAGCCAAAAGAATTTTTTAATTTAATAAAGTATAGCTTTTAGGACTAGCAAGATTGTGTGTGATAAGTGACCACATATTTTAACTACTTTCTGCTATACTTCACAAAAACTGATAAAATGGCAAAAATTTTGCTTTAGAGATTTATAGAAGTGGAAAATACGTAAAGAACATTAGATATTTTTCCACTCTGTAATAGGATCTCCTCTTGATCTACTCTTTATTTCCGGTCTCAATGTACACCAGTTACAAGGTGACGAATTACAACCAGGATGCTCGAGATTAAGATTAATATGTATCATTTTGTGGTCTGTAAAATCTTGTCAGATCTTACTTAAATATGAAAATGTTCAGTTTAGCCCAAACCACCAGCATCACCGATAAAGTGTTTCATTCTCTCCTTCCAGTCATAGGACCTCAAGTTGGAAGAAATCTTGAATGGTCCCAACTCCAACCCTACCCCCACTGCAGTGAGTCCCACCTGTCAACTAGTCCGTACTTTCTTTAGTTAGAAGAAAATGCCCATCTCACCAAAGCTTACCCATTTTCTCTTTCTTTAGCTCTGCAGATTCTTTTCATATATTCAGCAGAAAATTGATGTTCCTGTAGTACCCATTTCTGCCTACTTAAATAAACATTCCATACATCCCACTTTGATATATTTGAAGACTAATACCCTTTGCCTAGATTTTTTTGCAACAAACACCCATGTCATCTACCTTCTCAATATAGTAGTAAAATTTGAGCCTCTTAGCCAAGCGGATTTCTGTACACCAAACAAGTTCCATTTTGCCAACATTCTTTCCACTCTTTTCTGTCAACGCTATTTCCTTTTTTTTTTTTTTTTTTTTAAGATGCAAACTCAGGCAGTCTGGCTGCAGAGTTCATAATCTTTTTTTTTTTTTTTTAAGAATTTATTTATTTATTCATGAGAGACAGAGAGAGAGGCAGAGGGAGAAGCAGGCTCCCAAGGAGCAGAGAGCCTGATGCGGGACTCGATCCCAGGACCCTGGGATCATGACCTGAGCCAAAGGCAGACGCTTAACCATCTGAGCCACCCAGGCGCCCAACGCTATTTCCTGTTATGCGTCATTTCTGTCTAAGTCATCAACGGCACGCGTGGTGGCTAAGTGAAATAGGGATGTGTGATGACGAAGCTATTCTACCTCTTCTTCTGGGCCTCCACGTCAGAGAGCCTGCTAGGAGTATTAGTAGTATATAGTTTGAAAGGTGTCTCTGCATCTCTTCACCTTCTCCCCTTCAACCTGCAGTACTCAGAAATTATCTTCTGTGCTCTGGTGTTTGTGCTGAGAGCAGAGCAGTTCTGCTGCAAATTCGGCCTACTTTGGGGACTTGATATGCTTTCACTCCATAGTGTAGTAAGACCTATAGATAACGGAATATTGTTAAAAACCTGACTCTGAGATTTTGTGCAGTACCCTATTCCTGGGCTGCTTTGAGCTCAGAAGCAAATTATGCATGAACAATGCATAATTTGTTAAAGTATGTCCCAAATAGTGCATAGGGAATACTTACACTAAAAAGGATTCATTATTTATAGGAAATTCAAATTTAGTTGGATAGCCTGTATTTTTATTTGCTAAATCCAGCCGTGTTGTTTTAGGTGGGGCAAGACAACTAGTGAATCTTGATCTAGTAATGGAACTGTACCCTTCCTAGAGAAGGAAACTGATCTCTTTCTTTTAACTTTTAAGAAGTGAGGACTATTGATTATTAAATGGCAGGAGTCTCATCCCTTCTTCTGTAACCCACACTGCTGGGAGGCTGGGGGCAAACGGAGAGGCCAACATCTAAGGATTCTCCTTGCCTCAGGGCTGTGCCTGGGTCAGAGATTTGGTTTTACTAAGTGGTCAGGAGTGGTAGGAGCCAGAGGGCCAGGGAAAATAAGAGTGTGATCCAAGCCAGGAATATCAAGTTTATCATTAAAGACAAAGGTTTAGCCTTAGGCTATAGGTTAGCAAAAAGATAAGAACGAATAGGTTTCTTTCAGGAACCTGAACACGTGGGACATGAATAGTGGACAGGACAGGAGAGGAGTGGCCTGATTTTACGCCACAAGGATGGAGTAGACACCCATGGTGTGAGGGATGTGAACCAAGTCAAGAGGAATTTTCTCACAGAGAGATGATTTAGCAAAATGAGATACATTAGACTGATAAAAGTGATCCAGACCAGGGACGCCTGGGTGGCTCAGTCGGTTAAGCGTCTGCCTTCAGCTTGGGTCATGATCCCAGGGTCCTGGGATCGAGTCCCGCATCGGGCTCCCGGCTCTGCGGGGAGCCTGCTTCTCCCTCTGCCTCTGCCTCTCTCTCTCTCTATCTCTCATGAATAAATAAATAAAATCTTTAAAAAAAAAAAAAGTGATCCAGACCAGGGTTTGGATACCTCTACCAGCTTCACAAATGCTTAATCTGTGCCTCTAAGGGGTCTGAGCTGATAACAAGGTAGTAAGAGCAAAGGTTTGTCACTGTCAAGAAGCAGCTCATCTTCGATGAAAACTTTGCCAAAGATTTTCAAATAGATCCATACCTAGGCATAGATGTATTTGAATAGTTTATCTTTCTACTATTAGATAAATTGGACTGGTAAGGAAATGAGTAGACAAACAAGAAAAGACATATAGAACTGTCCTATTTTATCTGAGACACTGTGATATGCCACAGAGCAAATCAAATGGACTCACTTTGGCATAGTGTCTGGAAAAAGACTTCGATGCATATGATGGCCAATTTGCTTTTTCTGAGTTAAACCTGAAAATTAAAATCTTTAAGTGTGTATGTTTAGATGTGGCTGTGTATATCATTTCCCAAGGTCACAGAGTTATACAATAATAATAATTTAAGAAAAATTTGACCATTTTCACTTAAGAATATTAGTCTATAATTATGACAAACGTTGCAGATCCTCAAAAAGATTTTAAAAAATTCCTTTGCAGTGGTTCTTCAGACCTGGACATTGAAATTGTAAGGAAGGATTAGTGGGGGTTTTTTGTGGTTTTTTTTGGATTTTCTCAAATAATATTTCATCAAATGTTAGTCTTACATAATTTGATTCAGTTGGTCATTAAAACTCATAGTCAAAATTAATCCTTTAGAATAGGATTTCAACAAAAGAAGGCTTTAGAAATAAATCTTTTTTGTTTCTTTGAAGATAAATACTATTTAGCTATTATCAAAGTTAACATAATTTCAATTATTTAGTAAGCTTACAAAGTCCTATTGTGAAACCAGTTTATTTCTTTTATTCTAAAGATTATTTGAAAATTCTAAAAACATAAAAAGCAATGCATTTTAAAGGAGAGGGTTTTTTGTGCTTGGATGCAACACTTATTCATTACTTGATAAATAGTTCTTTTAATTCAATTAACTAGAGTAATTTATAACCAATTATTTGATACAGCAGACTTGTCATTCTATTTCTATAAAATAAACATGCGTTGTTATATTTATATTGATTAGTAGCAGTAACAAAATATTACCTAAAATAAGTAATAATACTGTCCTAGGCTAAATTTCATGGCCAACAATATTTAAAATTGTTATCAGTGGATTTCTGTACTAAATATTAAAGTAATTCAACTTTGAATTTTCCATTAAAAATTATAAAAAAGATTTGAGGACAACCCCCTGGCATTTTGAAGCTATGCAATACAAAGACACATGAATTAAAAATATGTCTACAAGGTTCATGGTATTTGTGTTTTGTTTCTTTTAGAAGGAATGTGGATTTTTGTTAAAATAAGTTGTTGCTGCAGCCACCTTTCAGAAAATTAGGTTTCTGTATTAAATAATGCTAATCCAGGCTTAACAGCAAGAATATCTAAGACTATTAATATTTTTTTTCTTTCAATAAAAAGGAAAACGTTGGAGATCCTCTTCCTGCCAGTCCTCCTCCCCCACCACCAACTTCTAAAATCATAGGTACAAAGTGTTTTTTTAAGTTGTGAGGGCACCTTGTTTTATTTTATTTATTTTTTAAGTTTCTTTTTTTCCTAAATTTCCTTGTAGTTAACATACAGTGTTTTATTAGTTTCAGGTGTACAATATAGTGATTCAGCAGTTCTATATATGATTCAGTGCTCATCATGATGAGTGTGCTCTTCATCCCCTTCACCTATTTCCCCCATCCCCTCTGGTAACCGTAAGTTTTTCTCTGTGGTTAAGAGTCTGGTTTTTGGGTTTTTCTCTTTTTTTCCTTTGTTTTGTTTCTTAAATTCCACATATGAGTGAAATCATAAGGTATTTATCTTTCTCTGACTGACTTATTTCACTTAACATTATACTGTCTAGATCCATCCATGTTGTTGCAAATGGCAAGATTTCATCCTTTTTCATGGCTAAGTAATATTTCGTTCTATATATGCCACATTTTCCTTATCCATTATCTGTCATTGGACACTTGGGCTGCTTCTATAATTTGGCTATTGTAAATAATGCTGCTAGAAACATAGGGATCCATGTATCTTTTCAAATTAGTGTTTTTGCATTCTTTGGGTAAATACCCAATAGTGAAATTACGGGATCCTATGGTAATTCTATTTTTAATTTGCATTCCTACCAGCAGTGCACAAGGATTCCTTTTTCTCCACGTCCTCACCAACATTTGTTGTTTCTTATGTTTTTGATTTGACATTCCGACAGGTTTGAGGTGATAGCTCATTGTAGTTTTGATTTGCATTTCCCTGATGCTGAGTGGTATTGAGCATCTTTTCACATGTCTGTTGGCCGTCTGTATGTCTTCTTTGGAAAGATGTCTGTTCATGTCTTCTGTGTGGGGGCACCTTTTAAATAAAATATTCTTTCATTATCATAGGTAATCTGTATAATAGAGTGGCATTACTTGTAATAAAGTCCAAAAGGTTAAATCACCTTTTTTATGCTTACATTATACCAAAAAAACCATCCTAAATAAGCTTTCATTTCTTAATTTGTACTTTTATCTTGATCTGCTATAATTTTGGAGATATTTTAAATGTTTTTACATTTGCTTCTAATATAGTTAACACAGATTAATGAGAAAGGCCTTTGAAACAAAGTAAGTAAAAATAATGAATAGACAGGAACAGCTTTTTCTCTTACCTCTAGTGGAATGATGATAATTGAGTATTCTGAATTATAGAAGAAATTAAAGGTCTTTTAGACTCAGACCTCATACCAAGAATTCTTAACTGGAGATCTGTGGAATAACTGAATTGGCTTCAGAGGAGCGGTGGGGGAGGGGGCTCCATGAAACCCCAATATTGTATGCCAGGTTTTTATTTGCAGACATAAACAAAAATCCATAGCATTCCCCAGATTCTGAAAGGAGTCCGTGGCCCTCAAAAATAGTTAAGAACCACCACTGAAGATAAGCAAAATACTTGAGTGATGTCTTAGAGGCACAGGGACTTGAAAATCAGAGATCTGAGTTTGAATCTTAACTGCAGTTTTTTATCTGTAGGACCTTGGCAAACTCCTTACTCTCTCTGAGACTTTATTTACTTGTTTTTTTTAAGATTTATTTATTTTAGAGAGAGAGAGAGAAAGAGCAAGGAAGCATGGTGGGGTAGGGTCAGAGGGAGAGGGAGGAAGAAAGAATCTCAAGCAGACTCTGGGCTGAGCACGGAGGACACAGGGCTCGATCTCACGACCCTGAGATCATGACTTGAGCCGAAATCAAGAGTCAGATGTTCAACCAACTGAGCCACCCAGGTGCCCCAGACTTTATTTACTTTCTAAGTGGGAGAACAAATACAGAATTTACAGGTTCTTCCGAGAGCTTTATGGGGTCGCGTGTAGTTTTTCCCTAACACATCGAAGTCACTCAGTAATTGTTATTTCCTTTCCCTCAGAATGTTCCCTCAGAGATGATAGAAATAGTGAGCTAAAACAACTAAGTGTTAACATGAGGCTTTCTTCTCTGTTGCTTGTTATCACACGTGGGTGTATCTAACCCTGCATATAGGAGTCAGTTCTTTACGGCAGCTTTCGGTTGTGGATTTTTATAACAGAAAGCAACCCCGTTAACTGCAGTGTGGTCCAGGGTGACATTTGACACTTACGTGGTTTTTTTTTAAATAAAGTAATTTAACGTATTGCTTTTCCTTTTTATTATGGAAAAAAACATAGGAATGTTAACTGTCCGCTGTGCCCAAGCTTCCCTTTCTGCCCTCAGAGTTTTTCTCAAGGACACTGAACACTCTTCCTGATTACTTTTTATTGATTTCTTGACATTTCTGCTCAACATTGACTGCTTATTTTTAGGAAACAAAGGATGCTCAGCTAAAAATGTTAATGGAGCGTTTGAAAGTACAGAGTTCAATGTCTTAGTCGTGTCTCTACACACTGGCAGTTTGAAAAAACTGTATCATAGCTTTGCTGTGTGCCTCAGTTGACTTATCTTACTGCAGAGAGAAATGTAAAATTCTGGGGTTTTCACAATTCTTCCAAAGCTTGAACTTATTTTGAACAAATCTGTGACTTACCCTGCAATATTTCAGGCTTTAAATAAGTAAAGACTAGGCACAGTCAACTGAAGAAAAAAATTAGTAAAAAAAAAAAAAAATCTGCTGAATTACTAAACAGAGGCTAATGAAAATGAAGCAACTGAACTCTATAGTATGCATTCTTATCCCAGTTTTGCAGTCATCTGCCATTAGTCAACACTTTAATGATGTCTGCTACTCTCTGATTTGTTGCATTAGTTTTCTTAGGGCCGGGTATGGTAATCAAGGTCTGATGAGATGATCCTTACATGTAACCTAACCAAGAGAAAAGAAAGCTGGCTTATGTGAGCTAATTGGAATAGTCCATTTCCGTATGAGTTGCTCATTTAAATTACTTGATTGTCAGGACTTCCAATTAGGGATGCTACCACAGGACCAATTTTTAAAACCTTCTTGTAGGTGAAAAAAAAATTTAAAAAACTTCTTGTTGGTGATTATGTCATATGAAAATGAGGTTAAAGAAAAATTAGCAGTCAACAAAATGAGCCTAATTTCAAGTGTCACTGGAGATCATTTTTCATTATATATAATTTATCTGCATCTCTTATAGATACACCTTTTTTTTTCTTTCCTCCCTATTTGCTGAGTACAATCCACTTTTAAAGGATCTAGTGATATTAATATTGCATTGAGGTCAATCACAGATCTTATGCAAATATTAAATATTGTGCAGGCATCATAACTAAATTTAGCATTTTGTTTGGAATAGTTCCTGCTGCCATAGCTCCCCGGTGATGTGTATAACTCAGCATATTTATATTTGTAAGTGCATTTATAATATGTACATGCACAATTTCTCTTACGTTAGCTTCATAAAGAAATAAATGTAGTTTTTTCTAACTTTGAAATTATTAATAAAAGAAAATTAAATAATTTTCTTAAAAATAATTTTGAAAAGGAAAATGGGGATCAATTGAATGGAAATTAAATAGAATTCCTGCAGTATTGTTGCACAAAATCAAATTTTTTTTTTTTTAAGATTTTATGTTTAAGTAATCTCTACACCCAACGTGGGGCTCGAACTTAAAACCCCAAGATCAAGAGTCACATGCTCTACCACCGACTGAGCCAGCTAGGTGCTCCACAAAATTGAATTTCTGATAACTTTCCAAATGTATACTAAACCACTTAGGATTAGTTTAGTTTTCTAGTTCTTAGCAAAGCTTAACAGAAAAGATAACCGTTTTATTCTGAAACAGACAATAGGATCCTAGATAATGTGGACTGAGCATTTTCCCCCTGAGTTTAAGACTAAAAAACATTGATTTGAATAGCAGTAGCCTCCTGTCTTCTGCTAAGAATGCATAATCTAAAAGTAACATTTTAAGTCTCATTCCGTGACATACAGTTTATAAACACAGGGAAATACGCAGAAAGTAATGCTTTCTGGAAGGTGGTAGAACAGGGCTTCTCTAATAGCCTGTGGAAAAGATGTTGTTTTTGTTGTCTGTTTATTTTTAACTACAAGTTCAGATATGCAGTCATAGAATGAAAGACCCATGAAATAGGATGCTTCACTGGGCTGGGCCTCAAAGTCAACCTGCCTTGGAATCCCTGTCCACATTATGTGTTATCCTGAGAACACAGGCTTGCAGCTCATCCTCTTTTAGCTGTGTGAAAAGAGTAAAAGTTTACCTATTTCTTAGGGTTATTGTCACTGCTACAGGACTAGAATATCTGGCCAACTACAGATATTTAAAGAACATCAGTCTTCTTGTTCTTTGCTGGAAATTGTATTGCCTTTACCATACAGATAAGTTGTTTCTTCAGCATTCATTTATTCTCCAAAAGAAGGGAGGGAGGGAGGAAGGGAGGGAGGGAGGAAGGGACGGAGGGAGGAAGGAAAGAGGAAGGAAGGAAGGAAGGAAGGAAGGAAGAAAGAAAGAAAGAAAAGAAAGAAAGAAAGAAAGAAAGAAAGAAAGAGAAGAAAGGGAAAAGAAGGAAAAAACATGACGTTACCATTTATAGCAGACATTATCAATGCCAAATACCTGCTGGGCTAGATGAATATGATTTTATTTCAGAAGACAAGATTACTAGAGAAAATAGTTTTTATGGCATAAAGAGGAAGATGCTAAGGTACCTGGGTGGCTCAGTAGGTTAAGTGTCCGACTCTTGGTTTCAATTCAGGTCATGATCTCAGGGTGGTGAGCTCAAGCTTCTGCATTGGGCTCTGCGCTCAGCAGGGAGTCTGCTTGAGATTCTCTCTCTCCCTCTGCCCCTCCCCCAATTCCTCATGCTCTCTGTCCCTAAAATAAATAAATAGTCTTAAAAAAAAAAAAAAAAGAGGAAGATACCCAGAGAACTCTTCCGTGTCTGCAATCATAAAATGTCTTCTCTCTCTGTTTCTCATGTCCTTACCTGTCTTAAAGATTACCTTAAGTCAAAAAGGGATTACCTAGACAAAAGGGGTTGGGGGTTGGGGATGAGAGAAGCATGACAGGGAACTTAAACATGCTTTGCCTTGTTAGCAGCAACTGTGAATGTTCTTCAACTTTGGAATAATTTTTAAAGCACTTGCCTCCTATTTTAAAGTACACCTAGGGACAAGTTCTATATTTGGAATCAGTACCAATCCATGTCAACCTCTTAAAATGATTACTTCTCATCTCACTTTGAACATGTCATTTTACCTTATTAAGTCATCAGATTTAGCTGAGCATGGAGGCTGTTCTCTTTGTTATTTTGATTATAAAATGCTCCTGACCATTTGAGGGTAGTTACAGCTAAGACTTTAGTGCCATCCCCAGTCTTTCTTATAATCACTTACGATAGTGAAAGATTTAATCTGTCTGGACTTCTGCCCCTATGGTTCTATGATCTAAGAGCAGTCAGAACTTTGTTCTGACCTCATGCTATGCCTAGTCAGAGTTTCTTCTAAAATAGAGCAAAATTTTTAATAAATCAGAAATATTCATTATCTCCAGAATTGGATCTTTCATATCTTCTTTCACAGAGTTGCTGAAATGGTCATCAGTGTTGTCTAGAGCATGGAGCACTGTTCCCATAAATCAGAAGACCGTGACTCAGTTCCTAGCTCATTCACCTTTTCTCTTTCTACCTCCACCTATATACTTACTTTACCTGTTGCCAGAATGTGATTCTCCATTTAATAGATCACCCTGCCCATTTAACAGATTACAGGTCACAAGACTTTTTTGGTTTCTACAAGTTTCCTTATTGCCATGTTGATATGATCATAGTTCTACGTAGGAAACTCTAACTTCACGTTAGGATTGGAAGCTAGACTTTACGATAAATTGTAGTTTTCCAGCCCATCGGCCCAAGGAATTTGGTGCATTCAACAGGAAGAAAGAGAGACGGAGGAAAGTAACCACCTTGAGCATCGAAAGTTCTCCAGTTAAAATGAACCCTCCTGCAATCACCTAAATTTAATCCATGAGGCATATTACAGCCTTATTTACATCACAAAACTGGCATCTCAGACCTTCCTAATTGAATTGAACTTCATATGGACTCTTTAGGTTCCAAGAAGTACTAAGATTTCACAGACCCAACATCTTTCCTTTGCCCCCTACATCCACCATTTGACTACTTTCTGCTTACTTTCTGACGTGCATGGACAAGATTTTTTTTTTTTGTAATATATGTAGCCAGCATTTTTTGTGGATATTACTGTGGGTTTACCAATGCCTAGTTCTGACTTTAGAAGAAATATTTTGACACCGTGTTTTCATTTATAATTTCCACCTGTTCGTCCATGTGTTCTTTTTGTTCACCTTTGAACAATTCATCATTTACAACTGAAATAATTCACAGATCAAATGGTCTTTAAATCCTGAAGACAAATAAACCTATAAATAAAAAACGAAAACAGGCAAACAAAGCGGCAAGCTGGTATTTGGAGGCTTGAATTTGACAAAGGGTAAAATTGAGCTTAGAAAGTTTTCAAGAATAATCTTATAGTCTAGTAGTTAGGTAACTCATGAATTAACATATAATATTAATTAATTAGACTTAAAAACAAACAAAAGCCTAGGAAACAAAACCAGGGAAAAAATCATGGGATACCTTAATGAAGGCTCACTGAATTCTTAACATCTGTCTGCTGATTAAGATCCATTTATATTATTAACGTTTAATTCCAGGGACTTGTGTGGTCTCTGTAGAACAGTGACTCACTTCCCTGAGTTCTTCAGTCCTTGAGAAAAGTTTAAGTACTAGAGTTATTTAATATAACATTAGGCGTTAAGGTACAAGGAGAAGGGTGCCTCACAACAGAAAAGCGCTCCGCCTGTGACTGATCTCTGTTCAGAGACAGTTAACATCCCGTGGACTGAGCAGGTGTGTCATGAAGAAAAATTCTCTCTTAATGAAAGTGTTTTTTATTTCAAAATTCTTCAGAGGTAAGGATTTCTTAAGGAGAAAGCCATGAATAAAACAGGCCTTTATGAAGAATAAGGTCAGAGGTCTGGTTCCTCCTCCTTAACAAGATCTCTTTGGCCTGGTAAGGCTTTGTTTTGTGCTTAGAAATATAACCAGAAGTTGTGTGTCGTCTGTTAGCTCTCCCTCAGTGGGGTTCAGAAGCATAACTAACCCTGCACATGTCTCCTCCTTACGGTAGTCACTGGATTCTATAGTTACTGAACTGGAAAATTCACTACTCACTAGGTATTAGCAATGCCTATTTGAGCAGAACTAGCAAGGCAGACTCCTACTAGACATACCCTTTAGTATTGCAAAGTGTTGGACTTCTTGAAAGCTTTTGGAGAAATGACAGATCTCAGCTGAAGACATTTGACTCTTCTCCAGGAATTGTATGGGAATGTGAGGGATTGAATTGGCAAAGTGGACCTGGTTTAGGATCTGGTTGTGCCTGCCTGGAGTTGTATAGGTGGTCTTCTAGGGCCATGGTTCCCTTCCAGCTGGTGTACTAAACAGCCATGATACCCTGCTTTGAGCTATTTTCCTGGTCAGTGTTTGGGTGTGAAGCACCGTAGTAATGAATGGAAAGAACAAAGATCTGAATTAGTCACCCACCTGCAGCATCTACAGAAATGGTTTATGTTTTAAAAGGGGGAAGGTCGGGCACCTGGGTGGCGCAGTCAGTTAAGCATCTGCCTTCAGGCTCAGTTCATGATGCCAGGGTCCTGGGATCGAGCCTGCTCCCCGCTTAGTGGGGAATCTGCTTCTCCCTCTCCTTCTGCCGCTCTCCCCTGCTCTTGCTCTCGCTCTCTCTTGCTCTCAATGAATAAATTAAAAAATCTTAAAAAAAATAAAATAAAAGGGGGAAGACCTCAGCCATTCTGAATTATTATAGTTCCAGGAGATGGAAGTGTTTTATTAGTCCATATACACAGATAGATATATCACCACCAAGAAAAGCTAATAAATTATAACTAAGATCCTATGTGTGGACCTTAAAATTCCCTGTTTCTGGCAGTGCAGGGAAGTAGCTAGGCAAGCCTAGATAAAACCCTGACCTCTACTCTACTTTTTTTTTTATGATGTGCTTCAACATGCCCTTTTTCGGTTTTACTATAAGCAGGATGATTTCCACTGAGTTTTTTCCAACAACCAAATGATGTATACATATACATACATATATATAACAGCTAGGCCAGATGATGATCGTAAGACACTAAACACATGGCCCCGTTTTTTTTTTTAGAAATAATTGTGTACGTTGGAAAAAGAGTTCAACGCGCACACCTGTCTGTTAACCTCCCCTTGAACAACAACAATCAGCGCCAACAGTAGAAAAACAGGTGCTTGTTGGGTTTGAGGGTAGAGGCCCAGAAATTAAAAACAAAACAAAACAAAAACACCAAGGCTTTAAGGGAAAGCTTCTTTAGGCATAATGGAGTCAGGGCTAATTTATCATTTTGGCCCAGTTTCTATAAAAGCATAGGCTTTGCTGGTAGTATTACCTCCCCCATGGCCTCCAACTGTAACCTAAAAAATATATGCTCTTTAGAGAAACAAGACCTGCTATGAACTAAATATTATAGGACCAGCTAGTCCTTTGGGGGGGGGGGGGGGCCGGGCAAAAATTTTTTTTTTTTTTTTTAAGATGAAGCATTTAAAGTTACGTGTTTTTGGAAACCTTGCTTTATTCCGGTTCAGATCAGTCATGTATGAACAACAATAATGGTATTGAAAAATGTTAGATATCCATGTGATATTTGGTTATGTAGAATTTGTGCTGGGAACCTAAACACTGCAGCTACACATGTAACGCATCATGTTACAGGGAGGGCTGTTCGGCTATTCTGATCACAAACCTGGAAACAAGGCACTCCTGGGAGTTTGAGAAAATATATGGACTGAAATTAGCCAAGTGTTACAGAGCAAGATTCATA
Organism: Neomonachus schauinslandi; assembly: GCF_002201575.2. NCBI lineage: Eukaryota > Metazoa > Chordata > Mammalia > Carnivora > Phocidae > Neomonachus > Neomonachus schauinslandi. The sequence continues at coordinate 30,178,578 of NC_058404.1, forward strand.
TGTTCAGACATGCTCTCACTGCTTAATTCCTTTATGTGCAGCAGCCTTTAACCTGAGTGAGGAAAATGTGGTGCTTATAGAAACAGAATCTGGCTATTTATGTCCACAGCCATCACCCAAACGCAGAATGGCAGGAATTTGGCTAAATGGTGTGTAGCAACGTGCAGCTGAGGGTTTAAAGCTGCCCGGGTGCCACCTAAGGACTATCATCCAGCCTTCTTGTATTCCAGACCACTCATCAAAAGGACCTGGCTCAAACCAGAAACACTTGGAAGACTGTGTCTGCATTGCCCAGAGCCTGTCTTTTCTACACTTTTATGGAGGCTCCATTACGCAAAACATTGAAAATTGAGATTTCTTAGAACTTTTGTCAGAAATCAGTTGCTGTCATGAAGGTGCTTCCGTAACTTCTAGGAAGCTTACTGCCTTGAGCATCTGTATAACTTGTAACTTTAGGCCAGCTGTGATACTCTTTATTCTTAATGCGTTCTTTCATATCAACAGACATATGGTATAGTCAGATTAGAAAAGCATCAGTCCTGGGGCACCTGGGTGGCTCAGTCGGTTAAGCATCTGCCTTTGTCTGAGGTCATGATCCCAGGGTCCTGGGATTGAGCCCCGCTTTGGGCTCCCTGCTCAGCAGAAGGCCTACTTCTCCCTCTCCTGCTCCCCCTGCTTGTGTTCACTCTCTCTCTCTCTCAAACAAATGAAATCCTTTGAAAAAAAAAAAAAAGGAAATGCATCAGTCCTAGAGTCTTGGCTGCAACCCTTTCACTTTACCAGTGACTCCAGAATAATGATTATTTCATCTTCTCATGTCCTACAGTTATACTACAGTTTTGTTTTGTTTTTTATTCTTTGTGTATCGCATTGGTTAGAACTTTCAGAGCGATGTTAAATAATAGCATTGGCAGTCAACATACTTAGCTTGATCTTTACATTAATGGAAAGCTCTCCCAGAGTCTCAATGTTAAGTATGATATAAGTTGTTTGCTAAAAGTAGATCTTTTTCAGCAATAGAGAGTATCATTCTGATTCTACTTTATCAAGACATGTATTAAAAAGCCTAAAATTGATATTTTTTGCATTTGTAATTTTAAACATACATAAATGCATCTTTAAACATATAATGCACATATAAGCATGTATACTAAACATATGAAAGTACAGGAAACAATGAATAATGAATCTCCATGTAGCCATCATCCACTTCAGCAATTACTGGGTGGTGGTGGTTGTTTTTTCATCTTGATCGAACTTACTTCCCTTCCCTCTTACTATTTTGAAGCAAATTCCAGACATGTTATCATTGAATATATACACATTTCAGTATGCATCTCTAAAAGCTAAGGACTGTTTTTAAATATAACCACAGTACATTTGACACCCACAAATTAATGATAACCCCATAGAAATAGTAATGATCTAATCAGTGATCAGATTTCCTCTTATAAATATCATACATTTAAAACTGTTTGAATCTGGATCCAAGTGTGATGCAAGGTGAGTGGTTTATAGGTCTCTTAACTCTCTTTTAAATGTCTCTGTTTGGGATTTTTCTTTCTTTCATCCTCTTGGCCTGTCTCTAAATCTAGCTCTCTTTGTCTGTTTATCCTCCTTTAGTTTTGTTTTGAAAAAGCTGGGTGATTTCCCCAGAAGAGTTCTCCATGGTCTGGGTTTTGCTGATTATATGCCATGGTGTGTCTTTTATTGTGTTTCTCTGACCTGTGTACTTGCTGCAAATTAGTAACTGTATGTGGATGCCTGATTAAAATTCAGGTTTGATTTGGGGGATAATACTTGATAGTCTTATGGAAATTGATGGTTAACCTCATCAAATGTTGATTCAAGATCTATTGAAATGACCATATGGCTTTTATTGTCTGATATGCCATGATTTTTTAGATTTGTTGAATAAGATAAATGAATTTGCCTCCTAGTTTCTATCTTCTGACCTTTCATCTACTTTCATTTCTAAATGTATTTTAGTTGATGAATAAATTAACCTATGTCATTAAATGTCACATGGTAATTTCAGCAGCTTGCTGAATAACTGAATGCTTGATCAGTCTTCTCTGTTTTGATTTGTTTGGTGTTCAAAACTTTTGACTAATTTTCAGATTGACAGGTTAACATTTTCTACATTGACATGACCTTTTCCCAACTAAATTGATACTGGTAGAAAATGCAGTGTGTAGTTAACAATGTACCTTGTGCATTTAGCCTGAGGAGATCTATAGAGGTATCAAATTAAGCCAGTCAAATGGACTGCTACTATTTGCTTTCACGCTAGATGGATTTGACTCTTTTAGAATAGTGTCTTGATGGGAAAAGATTCAAGGGACAGCTTGAAAGTTTGTCAGCTCCTGGCTTTGGAAATTTTATACTTAAATAACACTGAGTGATTAGTAGAAAGTATATACCCGAACTGTATTTCTGGAGTTGACTTGTTAGCTAAGGAAAGATTATTGGCTTTGTAAGGAAGAAAATGTAGCTCTCTTGTAGCTCCAACCAGCCAATGGTCCACTGTGGGAAGAGACTCCCTCTCCCTCTTCTTTACAAAATCTCTGACATCCTATAAAGTATTTGTCATTGTGATGTTGCTCTAAGAAGTAGTAGACTGTGATTACATTGTATCATGAGTCAAATGCACTGTCGGAGAAAAGGAAAAAAAGATAGCAACTTGTATGTTTGAAAATAACCTTTCTTGACAATTTTATTTTTCTAAGGATAACACTATCTAGTGACACCAAATCATTTGCTCAGCAAACTGCTGGGAACTTAGAATCTGCTTTCTGTTTAGCTACAAATGAGATCAGTGTTACAACAAAAATTATAATTTTGTTTTATGAGGAGAAACACCCAAAGGTCACTTTTCATTCTGCTGAAGAAGGAAGAAATAATAGGGTCTGCCCAGAGAGTTTGTAAGACAGAGAGGAATTAAAGGCAATCTTATTAACCTACTTAAGCCACAATATACATTTAACAAAACAGAAAGCAAGCATTTCTTAATTCACTTGTGTGACCTTGGGCAGCCTTCCCCTGCGCACCTCTGAATTCTTTGCTAGAGGTATTTTATTAAAGACCATAGGACTATTCTTTTGAGATGATTTGTACCTTCTTTTAAAATATGGGATAAACTATAAGATACGCTAAAGTTGTTTCTTCTCCACCATTCTGTGTGTGTTTAAATGATGCGGAAGCTAATTTCCATTGGCCCTTGGTGCCAACTTGTTCTTTAGACAAACTCTTCCCTTGTGGGTAGTCTGCAAACCTCTAAGCATTTCTAGCTTATCAGCTGTAAATTCGTGGGTCCATGAAGCAAGATGCCCTAATTCTACTTCAGAAAGTTCTGGTTTCATTTATGGTCTCATGATGCTTCTTCTCTGGCTTCCCTTTTTGTTCCTTAGTAGAGTTCAGTAGAGGAGAGGCCAAGGAAATGGTATGCTACTTTAAATCACTGTATTGGCTCTGGGAACCTCCAAGCCAGCACAGGGTTGGGTATTTTTGTTGTTGTTTTTTGTTTTTGTTTGTTTTTGTTTTTTATCGCCTCTTGTCATTTTTTCCTCTTCAAGAATTTATTTACCATTCAGCAGAGGATTGAATTACTACTCAGAAAAACTGGCCAGCCCAGAATGACAGTGCTTCAGGACTTCTGAGTCAGGCTCTGGACTTTTCCTTTGGAAAACTAATGACTCGCCCTCCCCCCACTTCATTCCCTAGTCATCAACAGAAGCTACATTAGGTGGCCCAGCTCTTTCTGCTCAGCTTCTGTTCCAAAGCTTTCCTTTCAGGAGCCACATAAGCATTTTCCCCCCAGTGGGAGTTCAGAGTGCTTCTAGCACTTAATTGCAAGGAGCTGTATTCTGAGCAAGAATAATAATAATTTCAGAATTTTTTTTTTTTTAAACTGGGAGTTCAAAGAGCACAAAAGCATGCAGATTTCTAAACACAGAGCCATTGAAGATATCACAGGTAAGGTTTTAAAAAGAAAGAACGAAAAAGAAAAAAACCTGTAATGTAGCGATTGACAGTTTCATATTAGAATATAAAAATTGTTAAACTTTGTATATTTCATTGAGAAAACTGCATAGAGTTAGTTTAATTTTCCTGCAAGTAAATCCTTAAGAATTGTCCTAAAAACTGCTAGTAAGGGCTCCTTCACTCAGGGAGGACAGGGTCTAATGATGGCTCCTTGGGGTAGGATAAATACCGTACACTCCTGCTAATCCCTGCTAATTGTCAAAGAAGAATAGAGAGGCTTCTTATCAGCAATTTACATTTGTGTAATGGCCCTGCTCTGTTGGTGCTGTCTACTTCTCTGATAAGGAAAACACCACTTAAAACAAGCAAGAAAGTAAGCCATCCTTTCCAACATTGTTTTCTTTTCAGCCTTCCTTGAGCAGAAAGCGCCTGGCATTCTACAGGAAATACTGTGTGATTCTGTGGGAAAATACTTAGTGATGAACAGAGAACACTTCATTAGTCCTCAGATTTTTATTGTGTATTTATAAAAGTGTGCAATAATGTATGGTTTCCAAAATGTTACATTATAAACAGCTTATACTATGTCCTATATACTGTGAACATCACACTATTTTTTTTATATTTTATAGTCTGAAACTGTTATAATAACAATATTATAAGTACACTTGATTCAGTTACTTGGAACTTTGGTCAGAAATATAAAAGAATTGCATGGGTCTTGGAAGTTGAAAATAATCACATGTTTAAGATAGTTTTCTTTTACTTCAAATTGTTCCCTTCAGTTTAATATACAGGCAAATTTTAGTGGTTATTAATTATTAAGAAGTGGTTATGATACAATTAAAATAGAGTAGATTATTGATAGGTACTTAATGCCTTGCAGTCATGCAATGGTTACCTTTCCAAATTAGACCATCTCTCTTCATAATTTGTAGAAGAATAATATACTAAGAACATTTGAGGCTTGATTATATATAATTCCTGAGTCTGGACAGAAACGTTTTTTGCTTTTCTTTTTTCCACATTTATACCGCTAGTATAATAGTAACAGTATCATATTTGCATACAGTGTTGCAACTGACAAAATATTTTATCACACTCCCCAACAACCCTGTGACAGCACATTTTACAGCTGAATTTACTGAGGCAGGTTGGCTGGATCAGAGTAATTGGTAAAATTGAGCTTTGGATCTGAATCTTCTCAGCTAACTCCAGTACTGATTTCACTACATTTTATCTGTAAAGGTCTCCTTTTAGGAAGAATTGTTCACAGTCTTACAGTTTTTAACCCCAGTAACTCTAGTTGTTATCCTCATGTCTTGCACATAATAGGCAATCATTAAAGAATTGTAGAAGGAAGGAAGGATGGAAGGAAGGGAAGAAGGGAAGAAGGAAGGCAGGCTAGAAAGAAGGGAGCCCTACTTTGTGGGGCAGGATCTGGGGAGTCTGTAAATGGTGATCTTGGTGTCCAGATCCTTGGCTAAGTCAGAGAACTGTCCAGCCTCCCCAGGGATGGTCCTGAGTCCTGATCTATATGCCAGGAGAGACCAGGTCAAGAGTGAAACACACCAGAGTGTTTCATTGTCTGGTCACAAGTTACTGCTTTACTTATACTTCCTTCCTTGTAATATTGTAGTTGCTCACATCTCAGGGAAAGTGTGTTTGAGATAAAGTATTCATATAAATGGCAAACATAAAGGTAGTAGCTTCATATTTTGCACTATCCCTAATTGCTATTCATTTAGCAATTTACAAGAAGATGACAAACTCCCGGATTATAACAAACTATCACGAAGTGGTGAGAGGCCGGTTTATTAAGTACCAAATGAGTGAGATCTATTTCACCTACTTCCAGGGACAACTGTGAGGGTCATCTTTTATATATCGAAACACATTCTACCCGCACAACCTTTAGCTTCACCTCTGATAAAGTCCTCCCAGCTCCCCCAGAAAGAATGTCGTTTCCATAGCTAGGTTTAAGAACCTGCTTTGTCTGTTTCATTAATTTCTGGCAGAATTCCTAAATGGAAACTGACTTAGCAATGCAGCATGTGTAAGCCAAGGAGAAAGGGCATCACTGCAAAATTTATAGATCTGCTTAAGACTGGCTGTGCACTGCATTGAACTAAGGAGAATAAAAGGAAACCTGGCAAAAATCTGAAGGGTTCATGTATCAGCATCTCCATCCCACATTCTCCTGACAGTTACAACTTATTCCTTTGTTTGGCTGTTGGTTCAGAACAGCTGTACCTAGTCGGCTGACACTTGGCATCACCTGGGAGTTCATTACTGCTTTACAATTCCATGATCATTTTTGTTCTTGCTGCGGCTAAACGATAGAAATACTAATAAGCACAATAGTCTATGATCATATAAACATAGTTGCTACTGAATTTTCTCCAAGAATCATTTAACCATCAGATTTACCATTGCTAGCCTCAGGTGATGATCTAAGAATTTTTCAGATGAATGTGTCATAACTTGGTGCTGCAGGATAGCATTAAAAGGATAATCATTTCAGAGGGAAATATTTTTAAAAACCAAAAAAGGGGAGATTATTTCCTTCCTTTTTAATCTTTTATGTAAATTCAATTTAGTAATGTAAACTGTATTATCAGTTTCAGGGGTAGAATTTAGTGATTCATCAGTTGCATATAACACCCAGTGCTCGTTACATCAAGTGCCCTCCTTAATGCCCATCACCCAGTTCCCCCATCCCCCCCCACACACACACACCCTCCAGCAACCCTCAGTTTGTTCCCTAGAGTTAAAGAGTCTCTTATGGTTTGCCTTCCTCTCTGTTTTCATCTTGTTTTATTTTTCCTTCAAGGGGGAATTATTTTTAGTTTTAACATACATTTATCTTAAAGTCCAGGGAATAGGTATGAGGTATCTGTCTGTTGCTTCTATCACTGCTAACCTTTATTGTTAGTTTTATAATGTATATGGAGTGTCTGCTCTTGGGGGGGAATGTTGGTTTCGTTGTTTTTAGTAAAAGCCTCAGGATTTGTTCGGGAAGAGCCTAGTGCAGTGTTTGCTGCTCAGCTTGGGTGAAGCGTAATCCTTGGCAACCTGTCAGGGATTCAGAGACCACTGGGGTCTGCTGGACACTCAAGAGTTTCTCTGTGGGAATGACTGGAGACAGCACACAGCAGGTGGTCCACTCAGTACTGTCCCCTGGGGCAGCAAGGGAACCCGGCCCAATTTGTCATCCCACAGTATCCTGTCAGCAGTTAAAAGTCTTAAGCACAAAACCTTGAACATTTAAGGCAAACTTCCTCCTAGTATCTTTTAAAAGCAATGTCCGTGGATGGAAATATTAATACACAGCGCCCAAGTTTTTCACATGAAGATCTAATATTGGATTCAAATGATATGTTGTGTGATCGATAGAAATGTTGTGTACGCTATGATTTTACTAAACAAAATGATGCCAATTACATTGCCCTCTACCTGACAAAGAGGTGAGGGTGTAGCTGATAATACAGGGTAAAATCACCCCTCTTCCTCCTCTCCTTAGTTCGTTTTGTTTGGTTTGTAGATCTGTGAAGGATACCTTGAAATACATTTTGAAAGGACTTTTCTTTGGAGTATTAAAAAAAAATCGACCCAATTCTTAATTATTCATCATAATGATTCAAGAGTAACATGCAGCTTTGAAATCCCCAGATTTCCATTATCAAGATTCTTATCTGATTGATAAATACCTTCCCTACTTGCCCAGTAGTAATACCTGCTTCTACTCATTGAGTGCCAGGGTTGTGTCAGTTCCCTTACCTGGATTATTTATGAGCCCTACAAAAATCCTGCAAGAGGACCATTATCATTGTTTTCAAGATGGGAAAATTATATTCTGGGTGGCTAAGTGATACGCTCAAGGACTCAAAGCTAGTAGGAGATAAGATTTGAATCAGATTTATCTCCAAAGTGCAACTCAGCCTGACTCGTCTTTGCTGTTACCCCTAAAAGCCATGCTGAGAGTCATGAAATGGCCCCAAAACATGTCCTCGATGGGAGAATGCAAGGCAAGAAAGGCCTTACGTAATTTGGAAACCGAATAATCAGACACTGAGTATTTTTATCAGTTAGAGTAAAAATCAAAATTGGAGAAGTCAAAAACGAAACAAAACAAAATGGGGACTTGTGAAGGAAAGGAAGAAGAAAAGCCAAAGAAAATGGAAAAAAAAAGGAGAGAGAGATCAAATAAAAGTAAAAAAGGGCATCTGAGTTTCACATGCAAATAATAAAATAGAAATTGGGAAGGAAGTCAAGGAATTAAAAATCACTAAGAATGAATCAGTAGCCAGGAAAAAATTTTGTCTAGAGATACATATGTATATTTTTTCTTTTTCCTGAAGATCAATAGGATCTTTCTTGGCTTACCATAATGCTTTTGCTTTACATCCTGATAATATCAGTCACGAACATTATGTAAGTTAGACTGTTTTTGCTTGAGACTGAGCACTGCTTAATGGTGTTCCCAGTGGTGTAAGCTGGAGAAGTTCCGGTACAAAATGCCCTTGAGTCTCAGGACCAAGAGCTTTGGCTTCATTTAATCCATGTGCCTAATAGTGGAGTCATCATTTTCAGTTTGCTCTCACATACCTGAAGTTTGACAAGTGGATATCAAGCTTATCATAGTTGTAAGCCAAAATTAAGACTAGTGTCTACTCCTAATTCAAAATGGATGAATTTTGTCGTGCTCTTCTACTGTTGTAGCATTATTAGACTCTTTCCATTTCCTCAAAAGTATGGTGGCAGTCAGGCATTCAACGATGTTCTTCTGAGTAGAATAGAAATTTTGAATAGAATGGCTCCTGATCTGTATGTTAATATATATATAACTAATAATACATATTTTTATTAGGAACAAATAAGCCACCTTGTATTCTTCTTTGCCATATATATATATATATATATATATATATATATATACCCATATATATGGATATATATATAGATAGATACCCATATATATGGATATCTATATACATAATATATATAGATCTAAAAATTATAAGGTCAAATATACACATAAAATGTAATTTCCAAAATAAATAAGTAGTTGCCATTCAAAAGTGACCTTGAACTTGAGTTGCACTGACATGACTTTATATCATTATCTTTGAGCCTTCCTGGAAAATATATTTTACTTACTGGCAATTGGTCTTTTCTCTTTTCCAACTTCCTTAGAAGATAAAATATTGGTTATAAAAAATGTTGAGCCTTTTTCCTATTTCATTCTAATTAAATTAATTAACTGTGATTACCCTTTGATAATTTTATTCTATTGAATTACACCCAGAAAGTACTTCACTTGTTTGCTGTTGTTTATTAAACCTGAAAGTGTAGTGAAGTCTGCCATACCTTATGTGAACTCTTCCTTTTAAGAGGATTTAAGACTAAAGGTCTTAAGAAGAGGGAAAGACACATGTAAACCTTCCCCTTCTTTATCTTCTATCCAGCTACGTCTACATCTACAACCGGGACAAGCCATCTTGTAAAGTGTGCAGAGAAGGAGAAAACTTTCTGTGTGAATGGAGGCGAGTGCTTCATGGTGAAAGACCTTTCAAACCCCTCAAGATACTTGTGCAAGTAAGAAAAGCAATCCTCTTTGTGGCTTATGTCCGTAACTGCTTCTTTCAGATGACTCCATGTCTCATGATGTCTTGTTGCTTCTTTTCCCAATTTTGTTGCATCCTGTTGAATAATGCTGTTTTATTTGTAGAGTGTTTTGAAAAGTTCACACCATTTGTCATCTCCTCTGTTACATCCAGAATTGTTTTTTGCTTGTTTCAATTTTCTTTGTGCCTTTATATTTATAAAGTTGCTTTCCCCATGGTTTTCCTCACTGGTACCTAGAAGAGATGTGCAAATATCATAGAGGCCTATAACTTTTGAAACCTCCTTCTCCATCCAGTGTATGAATGAGGCTGTAAGATAATGTGCCTTTTTAACCCCAATGATCACATGCAAAATGAATAGGACAACTAAAAGCAGCAGAAGGGTAGAAGATTCTTTACTTATGCATCTGTTACACTTGGCATTAGTTTATTGGTTTACAACTATTCTAAAAATGGAATTTAGGTTGCTCTCACTAATAGGAAAAAAAAAAAAAAACCCAAATTGCACGTGTTTGGAAATGCATTTAGTATGTGTACCATCATTGTGTGTAGAAGGCAGAGTGTTCTTTCATGCACTGCCGTTGTTTGGAGATATATTTAGAATGGTGCTCTTTCTAGTGACCTGAGGAAGTTGATGCACCATTAAGAAGGATCACAGTCATTCTTTCTTAACAGGCAGAATGAAACAATGATATTACCAGTACATTAAATATTTAAACCTTGCAGTTAAAATTAGTAGGTCTTATTAAAACCACATGTTTATTGTGCCATGCCTTTTAAGTCTCCTCTTGATATTCCGGCTGTATGTGGGACATGGACGCATATAATGTGATGTGGTAAAAATGTGTAATGTCCCATTGAAATGATGAGAAATGCGTATTTATTTTTCAGTTGCCTGATGTCTGTGTCCCATTTTTCTAAAGTAGCAGTGATTATCATAAAGGAGGAAAAAAACCATGCCATCATAAAAACTACCTCCTGCTCCAGAATATGAGCTTGTGGCTTACATGTGGACAAAGAAGAGCAAGTTTGTCAGAGACACAGCTGAGCTAATAGAGCAATTAGCAAAATGGGAAAAAAAAGGCACAAGAAATAATTAAGAAGGCCATTTCCCCTTTACATCATACAAATAGTATAGAAATATTTATGTGCCAGTTCTAAGAAAACCTTTTATTTTTTATAAGTTACAAAGGACATCATTAAAGACACATGTTTTAAAATCATCACATCAAACAAAAATACCATTTTTGTGGGAAATGTTTTGTCACACCCTGTGCTGTTCTAGACAAGGGCTGTCTGTAGGGTGTGTCATGGGACCTCAGGTACTAAGTACAAGTGAACAAGTACCTCCCAGAACCACTTTCTTGCCCTCAAAAGCCTTTTTTTTTTTTAAGCTCTTCTTATAAAAGAGCAGAAGTGGTTCCAAGAGAAGACAAGTTTTGGTAGTTGTGTAGCTGATTTTATCAATGAAGACAGGCAACTAACAAGATTAAATATAGTCTTTTAGAGTGAACAAAAGACTAAGAATCACAAGAATAGAATTCTAATCTCAATTACTAAACATCTCTTTCACAGAGATAGGTAATAGCCTTAAGCCAAGATAAAACTCATAGGTAAAGGCCTTTTCAAAATTTGAAAGCAAGATGAAAATGAAAGAGCATGTAGAAAATTATTTCTTCCGGGTCCAAATTACTTCATATGACAATGAGTGTTTATTGGTTTAACAGTAATCCTAGAGATTCACTTTTTGATCACGAGTATATTGAAATCTACATACCTATAGTAAAGAATAAAAGTTGGTCAGTTTTGGTCTTTGGTTCTGCTGACTTGTTGTGAACACAACACAAACATGGCACCCCTATATTTATTATATTGAATTGAGATGAAGAAATTTTATAATCTCCTCCAAGGTTTTCTCTCATCGAAATAGAAACAAACAGAAGCTGAGAATTATAATCTATAAAATATGAGGTTCATTTATTACATGGGGAAATTTTGTTATTCCGTCCTAATCTTAGGCAAACCACCTAATTATGTTTTAATAAACCGCCTTGAAAAAAAAAAAACATTGAAATTACAGGTCCTTAAGTTCTCCTTCTTTTTAAACAACTGCACCCAGATTACCTATGTCTCATACAACTACTTCTTGAGGAAAGCATCTGAGACCACTATATTTTAATTATAATAATGAAACATGATCATTTTTCATCATCGCCTTTGCAAAGATTGACAAGCTGCGTGGGTGCATCTGATAGTTTCTGAATACCTCTAAAGAACCAGCACAGTGATTTTCCACATATTAATTTCAGCTGTTCTACAACCCTCCCACGTCCTACACAAAACATGCAATCACATAAGTGCTGTTCATTTGTTCCATTTTGGTATTACGCCAACAACCATAATTTTTTTTCACCCACCAGTTTCTCATTAAATTTTAAGCCCAATCCAAAAAAAAAATACTTGCTGTATATTTTTTTAATCTTGAAGTGAAATGTTTGTTATTCCTCTAATAAATATTAAAGCAGCAAACCATGAATGAACACTCTGTATCCCCCAAGCTGATTGTCTAGTGGGTTATGCTTGTCTTCCACTTCTCAGCAGATTGGCATCATAATTTTATTGGGTTGGGTTTTGGGTTTTTTGTGGTAATTATAATCTTTCAGAAAAGTGTTAAAACGCTTATCACTGGATCTTGTTGGAAACAAAATCTTTGACACCTATGATTTTGATAACTGTTTTACCCCCTTCTGGACCATCTTTTTATTGAACCGTCAAAGCAAGCTAGTGCCTTGAGGAAAGAATTAAGAGTATATTTAAAATCCAGAATATTTCAGGCCTTTTTCGTTGAATGAAAGTGGTTTTTTTTTATCCTTGTATTAAAAACATCTTTAACATAAAAAAAATAATCGCTATTCAGAATTGAAACAAAGACACGTAATATACCATGTCTTTTGATAGTATACTGTTCACTAGACCACATGAATAGACACAGAAAATATAAAAAAAAATGCTACATTGGCTCATCATAGTCCTGTGTACGAAGCCAGTTCATAGTTTCCATATGGTCCATCTGTCTAAAGCAAAACATTGCTGAAGCATGAGCCACATCGTTCAAAATCAACTTTATCCCATGACTCAAACACCACAAGCATGGAAGTTTCCAAATCGTCTCTCTGGTCCCCTAATCCACTGTTGTCTTCTTGGGAGTTGAAGTAGAAGACTGTATAGCAGATCTCTTTTGTCTCTCCACTTAGAACAAGGTGTTCCAAATGGATTAACCATGTAACAGTTAAACACTTCTCTGAGGAGAGGTTTGCTGGTTACTTGGACATTCCCTTGGGGACTGTGTGGGAATTTCAGCAGTGGTTCTCATCTTCTATATTGCTCTTCTCTCCATAGTAATTTAAAATCTATCCTGGGGAAAAAATAGTTACTATTCCAGATCACATAAAGACAGAAGAATCATTCCATCTTTCACCTTTTGATGCCCTGTGTAATCGCATGGTTCAAAGAAACAAGATAATTTGAAATAATGTCCAGATTTTCCTCTTTGCTTTTCCCCTTGTTCTTGTATATCAATTCTCTGAGTAGTTTCAGTAGAGAACTATTTTGGAAGATGTTGTTGTGATTTTTTTTTAATCTAAAAATGATTTTATACCAGACCATATTTTTTAACCCATTATGTTGTCCCATGGACAGATGTGGTTTTTGCATGAGGGGATTAGAGTCTTAACCACCAATTTTGGTGAATGATCTTGAGTCCTTTCACTTCAACTCTCTGGATGATATCTTTATGTATAATATAGAGTTAATATGTTCTCCAAATTTCTTCCCAGGGAGTCCATGAAATTAAATGAATTCATTTCTGCTAAAGTATTTCTAACTCTGGGGAAGCAAGATTTTTTTTTTTACTTATAATAAAAAGTAAATGGTAGTATTACATTTTCTCTGTAGACATTAGACAAATACATACACCTGTCTTAACAGACTATGCTAGCATGTTAAAAAAAAAAAAACAACATTTCTTCATTTTACTTAACATTAACAGTTTTACTTGGTTTGGTGGGGCTACCAGCTAGCTTTGTAACTTTGCATTTGACAGATCATGTAATATCTCTGACCGTTATCTTCCTTATAAGCAGAAACCAGAACAGAAACAAACACAAAACAAAAACCAGAAACAAAACACACAAAACTTGGGAAGATGGGAGTTGCCTTCAAACATGAACTTACGATTTTGTATCATTTATGAAGCTGTGTAGTATATATAAGGGCCTATAAAAATACACATAACTAAGAGATAAAGTCACAACAAATACGTTATAATAAACTCAATAAGTGAAACATTAAACATTTGTTTATAGAACAACTATATCTATGCCAGGCATTTTTGAAAACACAGAGAAAATGGAAGGCATGGTCTCTGGTTCCTGGGAAGTTAGTCTGTTTAGGAAAATGAAGTAGCTAAAATAGTAAATCAATTAGAGTGAATATATCCCAAGTGGTGCAGTGCTGATTATTATGATAATGAAAATTGAAAGAAGGAAGAGAAAAGACGGGAATAACTTGGAGAAGACTCTATAAATATAGCCATCACTTACGGAGTGTTTTCCATATACCCGGCAGGCATTGAGACTGCAATAATCTTTCCTGCAAGACACAGTCACATGCATAGCTAGACCAGCAGCTCCATTCTGGGACACAAAACAGCTACAAAAAAAACAAAACAAAACAAAAAAAACAACTTAGACGTGAGGACCAGTTTATGAGTTCCAAAGGCCAGGCAGATGACCTTGGACATTGTGAGAGCTAATAGGGAGTATTAGTAACTTCTGGAGCAGGAGAGTGACACAGTAAATATAGAACAGATGTTTAGGGAAGACAGATTTCTGTACAGGCTAGAGATATTTGGGGACTAGGTAAGGTGGGGTGAGAAAGTCAGAGACACTAGCTAAGGTTAAAGTTTTATAAAATCCTGCAATAAAAATGATGATGATATTTATAACACTTTTTAGTAGCTGGATTAGCATAATTAAACAAGGGGATGATGGCTCGTATTCATGGTTGTGTCCTGTGGCCTCATTATGGCTATAAAGGAGAAATTTGAAATAGATAAAAGGAATATGTATATATTGGGTCAGAACCTCCAGTCCATGAGAACAGACTGCTAACTGAACTCTTATTCCAGCCCTAGAAGAGTTCATTCTTCTGAATGGGTGTGACACCTGCCTATGGCACTTCTCTGTTCTTAAAAGCTGTAACATTTAACAGATGGAGAAGCATTTGTGAGAGAGAGTGGGTGCAACTGGTGGCTTAGATCTGCTTTTGAGATGACCACATCTTCTATTTCTTCTGTGTTTCTCGTGCACTGAGAATCCTGCCATGCACTTACTAGGTTAGGTAGTTATGAACTCATTTTGACTTTCACTCACTAAGGCAGATTGAAGGAAATCCTTTTGTTCTTACAGAAAACAATTTAGGTGTAGTTTTGCCTAAAATCAGGTGCACTGACTAGGTGTTCTTAATAGTTTGCTTCCCTTTTTCTCCTAAACTCAGCCAGGGTGGCCACATACTTATTAATCTCCTTCTATGAGGCAGGCTCTGTGCTAGTGCTTAGCATGAAGTACTGAACAAAAGCCATGCTAGGCTCTGCCCTCATGGAGTCTGTAGGCTATTGAGAGTAGCAAACATATTTCAAGTAATTAATTTAATTACAGATGGTAGGTGTGCCAGGTGCCATGATGGATATTTAGGGAGCTAAGGAAATGTTTTATGGGGGACCCCAACTAGTCAGAGGTGGAGACTCTGGGGCGGGGGAAAGTATATGCAGCTCTCGCCTTGAGAAGCAAATAGCCTACTTAAAACACAATTTTGAAATGTTTATATTGAATTATTTAAGTAAAATGGGAATATTTAGCTGCTTCGTCATAAAACAAGGCTGGCAGAGTAGATAGAACTGTAAAGTTCTGAGTCTCCAGGCTGTTGGACGTGACAGGGGGAGGACATCCTCCAGAGAGGAAGACCAGACCACAAAGTAGCACTCAGTATGTCCTCGAGTCACAGTGACGTGGAGATGTATGGGATGTAGATTGATCCCATAGCCGATGAAATTGTTTGACCCCAGACTTACCAAGATACATCATGTCAAGTAAACAATGGCGAGAGTTTGAGTCTGCAGATGAGCATTTCAGAGCAAGCTGTGCAAACAGAGCTCTGGGAAGGGCACCAAGGTTCAAACAAGACCGGTTAATTCATAAACACTGCCACCGTCATTATTGGGATTGTATGTCTTAGACATTGAAAACCAACACTGGAGAGCCAGGACAACTCTGATTTTTGTTTTTCCTCAGTATTTACCCATGAATCCAGTGTGGCCACTCTATGTATACCGTTATCTTCTGGCTTGAGAATGAGTCCCCAGATCCATATTAAATAAAAAAAGGGAAAAGTGGTGATGTGTGCTAGCTGAACAGTAACGGGGAGGTATACAGGGTTGGATCCGAAGGAAATGTTACTGAAACATTTTATATTTAATATTTTCTTTAATGACGTTGAAGAACGCCTTCCCTGGAGGAAATAAATATCTTTTACAGATGATGCCGTAAAGAAAACTGAAACATGAATTAGAAAAGCATATACAAACCTCAAGAAATTTCACTTAAAGGTAGATAACAGAATGAGGTTCATTGTGGGGAAAATGCAGACTAAGAGTAACAATACATTTGGGAAAGAGTAATCTACAACACAGATACTCAAGCAGTGAGTGGGCGAGGTCTAGCCAGAATGCCGAGCAGGGGAAGGGGTGAGAAAAATCAGCGCTTGTAATGTGATACTGTAGAAAAACAGATCCACAACTATTTGAGCTAGCGTAGACACTGCCAAATCTAGCTTACACAGAAAGAGAGCAAAAGGCCTTCCCATCTAACACTTAAACTCACTGAGATTCCTTAAGATGTATTTGTTGTCATTTCCATTAGTTGATATTTGTAAACATTAAACACCAAAGAAATTATTTCAGAGGTTATACAGTATGAAGGAAATACCACAACTAGTTTTGAAGTAGAGCGAATAGACAATAGGAGCTCTTCTTTTTGAGGCAAGGTATTTTTTTAAACTCTCCAAATATCTCACTGTAGGGTGATGACCAGGAGGGAGGAGATATCAGATATAGACTTTGTTTCCCTTTTCCTGTCTGATTAGGGAGGGCCTGATGAAAATTCATGAAACCAAGAATAAAGGGTGTCTAAGGATGGTTTAAAAATTGACCATAAATTTGTAAAACCACAAAACCACTTATAATGGTTTATAAAATTAGCCAATGGTAAATAACTAGAACTTTCTTGGGGGTCTGTAAGTATCTCTGAATATGTCTAGCGGCTCCACCAATAAAGGGGAAATAGTATTCAATTAGAATATCAAAACCTTAACAAGCACTAAATCGATTCCCAAAATACATGCATGTATGATTTATTACATCATAAGCATATCAGGATAGTCATCAAGTATTAAGGTTATTGTTGCAAACAGTTTCTGTTTGACAATACTATGTTCAAGTCTATGTTCAAGTCTTGTTCAACTTATTGTTGCAAACAGTTTCTGTTTGACAATACTGTGTTCAAGTCTTGCAGTGTCCAATAAAGAACTGGCATTATGGCTTGGTGGTTTATCTCCATCATAAGATGACATAGACTATTTGGTATAGTAACACCAGATCTGCTGAAGGTATGCCAATCTTTTTTGGAACTGTCAGTTATATCTGAACCCAAACTACCCTTATGCTAATGTTTACCTTCACCCTTTATTGGACACTGCATTCTGACACTCTTAGGCTCGGTTTAACAAACATTTTGTGAGAGCTTTTGACAAGGCAGGTACTGAGTTAAAATTAGAGATACAGAATGATCAAAATATGGTCACTGTCCCAACCCAGACAGGCGAGGGCAATGAAAGAGATGGGGACAGGGTGCAGTGCGGGAGCCCAAGAGAGAATCGTCAGCTAGGCCGTGGGAGCCAGAGATGGGGAGATGGAGGTCAGGGAAGGGTCAGTTGGAAGAGGTGATACTTTTAAGTTCAGACGAAACTGTGAACTTTCATCTCATTAAGCACAAATGTAGAGCAAAAATTATTTATCATGTAAAGAGCAAATACTAAAACAAAAAATAATACTAATTTTCGTCTACTCTGATCAATGAAACAAATGGTTTCAGAGACAGAGACATTTGAGGCTACAATAGAGGCTTATTATTCATACAGATTTTTCTAAGAAGTAAAATTCTTGGAATTTTCCCAGACTCTTGCCAAAGCATATTGTTCAAAATCAGATTAAATTTACCATACTCTTATCTCCAAAGAAAGTGATAGATTGGATGCTTAATGTAGAATGCTAATTTATAAATACGTCAGAAGCCAGACAGTCTCCTTGTCTTTCAGAAGTAATTCCATAGAAGTTAATCAGAGCTTATAGATCAGATGAATTTCCATTTGCATATGCTTTCTGTATACAATCAATGCAGTCTGCAGTTTGCTTACATAAAAACTATCTCAGTCTCTGCTTCCTTCCATTTAATTTGGCGACAACTCTAGATGTCCACAAAAGTTACATAATGACTATTGCTGCACGCTCGAATTGCTTTAGGAATAGGTATTTGCAATTCGTTTTCCCTTCATGATGGTCTTAAAAATGCATCCTATCAAAAATGTTTTTTCGAAGTCCTTGAGTCCTCCCCGACCGGTAACACATTCAGAAGAAATGCTAGTCAGTTTTCATACAGTGACTCCATGTGTTAGGATGAGCATTGATTCCCAGAACCTTTGTGGTGAAAGGAGCCTTTGATAAATCACTTAGTTAAGTCCCTCATCTTATCACTGAGGCTGATGAAGTCAAAGTCAAATGGACTGCCCACGTCCAAGCCCCAAGATAACTGTGGCGACAGGATAGAGGGACTTAGTCTCCATCTTCCAAGGTCGGGGTCCCTGACACCTTGAACTTTAATGTACATACAGATCTCTTAGGGATCTTGTTAAAATGCAGATTCAGTAGTTATGAAGTGGGGGCCCAAGATTCTGCATTTCTACTAATAAGATCCCAGGAGATGCTGATGCTTTTGGTCCATGAACCACACTTTGAATAATAATAAGGCTTTACCCTAAGAAAATTTATCTGAGTGAAGGTAAACATTAGCATAAGGGTAGTTTGGGTTCAGATATAACTGATAGTTCCAAAAAAAGATTGGCATACCTTCAGCAGATCTGGTGTTACTATACCAAATAGTCTATGTCATCTTATGATGGAGATAAACCACCAAGCCATAATGCCAGTTTCCTAGGAAACATCATTTTAGAAGTTCATACTAATTAGAAAATTGATTGGGCAAGAGTTTTGATCCACTTCACCCAGTTGTCCTGTGCCTTCTCTCTCAACATTGACACCCAAGATGCACAAATGACAATTTTCTAATAAATGCATTCCTTCTCTCAAGGGACTCATGATTCTTCAGCTATATGTTAATTTCCTGATCCTTAAATCAGTGCACTTCTTACTTCAAATGGTTCTCCCCTACCTCCCCTCTCCCCCGCCACACGCAAGTGTTCACGTGTCTTATACCATGTTCATTGCATGGAACAAGTGGATTATTGTGTGATCAATATGAGAATTCTAATTTTTATCAAGAATGCAAACAGGTAAGATGAAATGGTCATCATAGAATATACCCTTAATTTTTTTGGAAAGATTTTATTTATTTTTTTGACAGAGACATAGCGAGAGCAAGAACACAAGCAGGGGGAGTGGGAGAGGGAGAAGCAGGCTTCCTGCAGGGCAGGGAGCCCGATGCGGGGCTTGATCCCAGGACCCTGGGATCATGACCTGAGCCGAAGGCAGACGCTTAACGACTGAGCCACCCAGGAGCCCCCACAGACTACCATTCTTATTTCTGGATTTCTCTGGGTAGATCTTCCTCTATTCACTGCTGCAAACATATTCTAACCAAAAATAACCAGCTTAATTATACAAAAGTGTTTGGAAGGGTTGAAAAGAGCTATACCAATACACGATGTTTGTTGTTAAGTTTACTGATAATATGCTAATGATCATAATTACACTTTATGTTTGCACAAGAACTCACGGGACTAAAACTCAAGAAGTGCTAGTATCTTACACGCCATTCTTCACGAAATAGGAAATTTAGAGGGGCGCCTGGGTGGCTCAGTCAGTTAAGCGGCTGCCTTCGGCTCAGGTCATGATCCCAGGGTCCGGGGATCGAGCCCCACATCAGGCTCCCTGCTCCGCGGGAAGCCTGCCTCTCCCTCTGCCACTCCCCCTGCTTGTGTTCCCTCTCTCGCTGTGTCTCTCTCTGTCAAATAAATAAAACCTTTAAAAAAAAAAAAAAAAAGAAAAGAAATAGGAAAATTAGATACACCAAGTCACTTGGTAATACTTTTTTGGCATTGAATATGGTTTTAAGGGGAATGAGAAAAATATCACCCTTACATTTGTAAAAATGAATAGTTTTATTCACATTTCTTTGATGCCAAAAAAATAGTGTTTATTCTTATTTACTCTGAGAAGACAGGGTCATGTGTAAATCATGAGCTATGTGCTGTCACTGCTACATTTTATTAGGTGTTTTGCATGATCATTATGGTATAGCTAAACTATTAATAGTAATCACGGCTATGGGTGTTGAGCATCTATAAGTTTATTTGCTTCCTGGAACCTTTTGATGGCCCTATTTCCTAGAGTATGTTATTGGGTACAATGAATCCAATATGAAATGCTTTCGTTAGTGGTATAACAGCAACAAAAAGAGCCGTTAGAAAGGACTTCCAAAGTTAGGCACATCCCCATTGCATGACCTTAGGAACGATATGGGTGAACGTATGTTGAGTAAAATGAAAAGTTTATACCACTGAAAGATAGTTTTATCTTAGATGCAAAATGACATCTGTTAAGTACGACTATAGAAGAGTAGCCGTTTAAATTTTAAAAACGTATCTGCCTTTGATTTGGGATCCATGGATGAAGTGAAATGTGTGCTAATAAATAATCTGCCTTTTTCTGTTGTGCAGTATTAAAAATGAGACCTAATCTGTAATACCTTTAAAAAAATTGGGAATATAGTTGTTCTTGTCAGTCATCGCTAGAGTATGGAAGCGCTTGACTTCTATGGTAGTTCGATGATTGAACTAACATAAAAGTAGCTATGAATGTACAGAATTGAGTGTATAGAGGACGGAAAGGCTTAGGATCATTTAAATAATAAAAGATCGTGGATGGAACCGTGTAAGTCCTTACCAAAACCAGCGTTTTAACAAGATAGGAGTCAGTGCCCAGTGGCAAATAAGGGAAGGTGACTTAGTGGCCCAGGCCTTGCCAGCCCTATTCAACTTTTCAGCCTCCCTTGAGTTAAATTTAAGTCAACTGTTCTTAGGAAGACTGAAGCAAACCACAACAAAAATATATGCCCCGCAGTTGTCTTGGAACTTGGTTTTCTAAATGTATTCTTTTTCTTTTCTTTATGTTGTTCAGTCACCAGGTCATTGTAGGAATCTCCATATTCCATAGGAGGAAAATTGCCAGTCTGAAAATTCAGTGTCTATAGCGTTCTATTGCTTATCACATTTTTGCCCTCTAGGTGCCAACCTGGATTCACTGGAGCAAGATGTACTGAGAATGTGCCCATGAAAGTCCAAAACCAAGAAAGTATGTTAAAATAATCTGAAATTTGCTTTCTCCCCCAAACTACAGCAACAATTACTACCACTTGGTGCTTTTACAGTTCAGTTGTAACTGATTCCTTTTGTCCTAACAATGGCTTAAGCACTCGGGGTGTAAACTCATTCAGTGTGAGCTTGTTTCACTGTCTGCCAGCTTGGGCCCCAAAGATCGTCGAGGTAAATGAGAAGTGCCGGCCAAGATGGCCAGTGAGGCTGGCAACCGTGGCAGGCAGGCCAACCAAAAAAAAAGAAAATTTCCTTCCAACACCTTTGACCAAAGCTCTCAAATGGAAAACGGACTCGAAGAATACCTCCGAGTTCACTGTAGGTGAGTCCCTTTGGAAGAAAGCTGCCCCTTAAGATGCTGCCATCTTTCCGTCATGCAGACGCTGGGACCACACTTCGTCCAAATTTTGAATCCTTTGGGGGAAATGCCAGAGTCTGGAAACCATGGTTAGGACAAAGACTCAGTTCCTGAGGGTGAACTCACCAAGTTCAGTCAAATGACACTGAAGGAGCTTCTTTCTAGCGTATATTCACCTCTTCTCTTTTTCTCTGTTTTTTCTACCATTGTTTTTTGTTTCTTCTCTCAGGTGCCCAAATGAGTTTACTGGTGATCGCTGCCAAAACTACGTAATGGCCAGCTTCTACAGTACGTCCACTCCCTTTCTGTCTCTGCCTGAGTAGGAGCATGCTCAGTCGGTGCCGCTTTCTTGTTGCTGCATCTCCCCCCAGATCTCACCTAGAGCTAGATGCGTTTTACCAGGTCTAACATTGACTGCCTCTGCCTGTCGCATGAGAACATTAACAAAAAGCGATTGTATTACTTCCTCTGTTCGTGACTAGTTGGCTCTGAGATACTAATAGGCGTGTGAGGTTCCGGATGCTTCTGAAATTGGTACTGAATAATGTGATACAAAATGATAGTCAACATCACACAGTGCAATTATAATAAAGGCATTTAAAAGTCTCACTTTTATTGATAAAATAAAATCATTCCGCTAAACAGTCCATCTTCTTTATAAAAAATGGCAACATCCTGAAAAGGATGCTGCCAAGTTGTAATCAATATGCACTTGAAATGATGGTAAGTTAATTTTGGCTCAGAATGTGTTATTTATAACAAATAAACATACTCAAAAGAGTTCAGATGTTTCTCTTCATTAACAGTTTGCATTTAGGTATTTAAAAAGGCACTGACTAGGAAAATTACAAACAAACATTTCACAGCAAATGAGATATCCTGGCTTCTCCTTATGTTGCTTAGGAAACAAGTGATTCAGGACTAGTTTAAACAATCATTTATTTATATTAACATTCCTTTATGCTGGTTTCAATGATAACTTTAGGGACAAATAGGTTTTTTTAAAGATATTTATTATTTACTTTGAAATATAGTAGTTTACCTCTAGATAGATACTTTTAAATGCAGAACTGGGAAATTTTGATGGCTGTCTATGACTTTGTGAAGTTTTGAACATCATTCCTAAGCGACCCAGTTCACATGTATATAATTTGCATGGATAACTAAACTATATAATTTGTCCTGCTGTTATGAACTGGGCTATCACTTTTAATTCTGGAGCTTTCAAAGCATTATACTTAAGGTGGATTCCATATAGTTATCGATTGAGATCAGAGGTCGACAATTTTTTTTTTTTTCTGTGAAAGATCAGATAGTAAAGACTTCAGGGTTTGCCAGGTGATAACATGCCTGGCACAAACCGCTAATTCTGCCAACGCAAAAGCCGCCATAGACAACGCATAAACTGATGAGCATAGAGGTGCACTATTAGAACTTTATTTACGCAACTAATGAATCATTGAACACTGCAGCAAAAACTAATGATGTACTATACAGTGGCTAACTGAACATAATAAAAAAAAATAATAAAATAAAATTTTATTTACAAAAGCAGGCAGTGGGCTGGATTTATCGACCCCTAATTTGGATTGTCAGTTGCACAGCCTGAAAAATACTTCACATAGCTTATCGGTGTAAATTCACGTGACACCAGAAACAGTGATGTGAGCCGGTCATTTGGGGACCCTAAAAGAATCAGATTTACCTTTACTTGCTGCATGCAAAAAATAAGATTCTATGCCTCCTGTTAACACTCATGGAAGAATAAATTTCACGGAAAAATTAATTTCATACGCATTACGGGGAGATCACGCATAATACTCATTTATTCGTTTAGTTAGAGAGGTGGTACTTTTTGTGTATTTACATAGATGTCATAGGCCATTTTCTGTTGGGAAAAATTAGTAAATTGGCATTTGCTAAATTTTCAAACACAGTCTTCCCTTTATCCACAAGTCTTTAAATAATATACATTTAGTGGACAGAATTTTTCTCCCCATAGCTATAGATTAATCTTTTTAAAGGTAGATAAGATGCAAAGTAAAAATAGAAGTGATAGAGTTTTACTCAATATAGTTAAGCCATTCCTTTTAGAAATCAGTTTGTATTCAAATACTACAGATTTAGCAAATCACGTGCCTATATAAATATGATAGCATTATATTTTAGAATTTCGTGAAAATTCTGAACGTTTATATTATACTTAAATTTTTGGTGTTATGTAGAGTTTCATTGTGCACTGGAAGCAATGTTAGGACCCTATCTAGGGAAAAGCATTTAAAAAAATGAAGCTATTTCCCCAAATAATGATGCAGTTTAGAGCTGACGGTAGTAACCCGAGAAAATGTTTCAAACTTCTATTTTAGACCGTTTTCTTTTTCCTAGGGTATCATTTCAAAATAGCCTCTGTGTATTTAATCAGAGTGTGATTCCTTAAATAAATTTTTCAGTAAGCTTTCGATGTCACTTTTGGAAGACATCCAGGACGGCAGCATTCCTATTTACCCTGATGTAACAAAGATTGATAGGAAGCACATTTAGGAACAGAAGCTGTAAATGGCCCGGCATCGATGCCGCCTCAGATCTGGAAACACAAGAGCTGCCATTCAGAAACTGCTTTCCAAAGTTGTCTTGCCCAGAGTTAATTTTCTAACCTCTATGTCTTAAGGTCTCAGTGTTCATTTCTGCAAATCCCTATAGAGAAGGCAGGAAAATAAATTTTGCTGCTTTAAGAACTTTATGTTCAAGTAGCAATGTCGTCTGCACGAAGAATAAAAAATGTCGCCACGGTGGTAATGATTAAATCTTAATTGTGTTCATAACATCTGAAACACATACATAAATTTTCAAAGAAAAGCTATTCCCCAGGTTCGGAAGGAAACATTTTTTCAACTCACCAAACTACATTTTCAATTGAAGAATGACATTCTAAAAGAATGTGCAATTTTTAAAATGCTTATTAACACATAACTTACATTATTAGGATTTGATGCAATTTTTCTGGTCAGAGTGTCCTGTGGGCATTTATTGATTTATAAAAACAGATTTAAAGTATGAAAGAAAAGAACAAATGTATATTTTATAGGGCTTTCTTGAAGGCAGCCATTTGCTTTGAGAGAAAACGTATTTGGAATACTTCCTAGGAAAATGTTGTCAAGGTTGGTCAGCTTCAAATTTGACCTATCTTGGCACAGAATTCCTACTTTAAAGGACTGTATTCATCATTGTGGGGCATGTTTGTGGTGGGGGTAGCTCTACAGACAATTCATAACTGATCTGCGGATTTATTGGACAGGGAAAAAAAAGCACTCACGGCTTCAATAGTTAGAGGCAATATGGAACAAGTATGTCATATAGAAACTAATATATAATAGGAGATAGTCATCGAATAGCCCAAATGATAGAATATTCTTAAAGACTACAATTTTAGAACTTCTAAGCATATTCTTAGAATGAGTAAACCCAATAGATATCCTTAAATGTAGCCTTGAATCAGAGGTTCCTAGTGCATAAATTACTTGTGTTGATTTCTAAGTGCTTTAAAAACCACTGATGCTATTCATTTATTTATCCAACCTGTGTATCTTGCTGACAGTAGAATAAAGGCACAATCAATGACTAATTGTCATAAAGCCCAGCTGAGTGTTAGTGAGACTTTATTGTGTGTGTGTCGGTGAGTGAGCTCATGTGCACATGGAAACTTGGGGGCGACGACAAAGTTTCCTATTACATTTCAAAAGGCTCAGTGGCAATACGGATTTGTATATGTGAAAAAAAAAAAAAGTACTTACATTTGTAAAGGTAAGTCAAAACTAAAAGTCAGACACTAAATTGGTCCCATTTAGCACTGGCATTGACAGACCTCCTTGAGAAGTCTCAGGGCTGCAGCGACTCAGGACTGTACATATGTCTGTGATATTATTTGCATAAGGAGGCCCAAGATATTAAAGAGTAAAATCCTGAATGTCTTCAAGTTTTAACAGAAACCACGAAATGCATGTACAGATAAATTTTGGTAAAAGAAAGTTGTCTTATTTTTCTCTGATGCGATTGAAAATTTAAATTAACCTACAGGTTAATCAGTTTTCTTCAAACAATTATAAAATCCTACAGCGAAGGATTAGTGAGTCAATATTTAATAGTTTCTGAAGACTCTTAGGTTTAAATTAATTTTTTATATTGCTTACTGCACAGCAGGAAATCACATGTAGAAAAGGAAACTAAATTGTTTACAGTAACCTTTGTGTTTTTGAATTATTAATTTAATTTGAAAAATGTAGTGGCTAGAACAGAAGTTCAATAGGAAGCATATGATACATAGCGAGCCTAAGCCAACATTAGATTAAATAGAACAGATAGAAAGTAATAACCTTTTCATAAAATGAAAATTATTTGTGTATTCTGCTTTTCTTGACTCAAAATGAAAGAAATGTAGCCACCAATAGTAAAAATAAATTAGAGCAGTATTTGCTCCAGGTTGAGAATGACTGATGCATGTTTCCTCTGCTTGTTTCCTTGTTAGGGCTTATGGCCAGAAGAGATTCCAATTTTAAGTACCAATTTCCCTTTGAATTATTTGAAATTGGAGCTGCCTGATATGAATGACTTCCCATGAAATGAAATTATAGTTGGGCTCACAGACTTACCTATAAAACTGTAAATGCAGTAATATGTATGCATGGGCATGCTACTAATTTTATTGAAGACTTAACCAAGCTTTCTACGCAACTAATCTAGATCATTAGCAGTGTTCATGTAGGCATGGAATAATGATTCTCTGGAAAGAGTTTCTGTAGATAATCTCTTGATTTTAACCCTTAAATTATTACTGACTGGTAGGAGGAAAAGGCATAAGATGAAAGGGATTCTAGGGAGAAAAACTGAGTCACATCTTCAAGGAAATGTGTAAGGAAATTTATTATCACTTCCTTGGAAAATGAGTTCTTGTACTTGATGTTCCAAAGTTTATATAAAGGGAGCAAATTGTCAAATTGAGTGTTGCACAGACACAAGTGAAGTTCACTTGGATTTGAATAAATTGTGATTTTGCTGTGAACATTGTGCAACCAATTTAATCCTAAATCCCCTGGCTTTTGATTTATGAAGAGTTTAGGTTATTTGCCTGAGTACCCTTGACCCAGGGCACACTGAACTATTATACATCGTGCCTCTCATTATTATTGTTACTCGATGGACTCTTTGATTTCTTTTTTAATCTGGAAGCTTCATTTCCGTAAGAGGTGGAAAGTGTTTAAAGTCTAAATTCTTGGGTACACCCCAGGAGCTTTCAGAGTTTTCCTGGCCATGAGTTAGTTCAAAGTAAACCTACATGCAATTAAGTGGCCCAAGGTAGATCTCCAGATAGGTTTGCTCTCCGAGCTCTTAACCCTTTTGCTGTTGGCCGCCATATTTCATGGCTCCTTTATTGCACAGGGTCTCCGTGTGACGCATGTGTTAGGATCCTAAGCATTTTGTCAGTGAGAAATTAACTGGTCCAAAGTCACTGAACAGGTCAATGGCAGAGACAGGACCTGGAACCGGGACAAGCCAGACAGCACACTTACCATCTGATTTTCTACTCTCTACTTGAGGCGCTTTGTCCATGCCCAAACTGATGTTTTTGTAAGAGAACTACCCCTCAACCGCCTGTTTTCAAACTCAAGAGGTGCTGTGTCCTATTTTTGGACCTCCCTGGTATCTCTCCAGTCAGGGATCAAGGGAAGAACTGTAGACCCCTGAATCTCCGTTTTCATTCCGCCCTTCCTTCCCACAGGCCTCTCCACCACACACAGGCAAGTAAGGAATCCAAAAGGGTCCCACCCGATGAAATTCGATTCACAGTTTTTTGCTTCGAGAATGGAAAGTGTCATTTCTGGAGGTTTGGGGGTTTTATTTTTAATTGGCCCATGTTCCCCATTTCTTCACTGGAGCCTGAGCAGGTTCTGCTAGTCCTGTCATTCTGGAGCCTCCATGGACACATCTGCCAGGACTGTGGGCTGTAATGAGCTCACACCTTTGAGTCCCCTGCCCGGGCACCCCTGCAGCGCCTCTGAGCCCTGTGCTCTCATCTGGGTGGCGGAGCTCGGCACTGTGGAGTGCCCATCGAGTTGGCTCTCTGTTATTTGAGGGAGTCATCCATTGACATTAACTAAGGACCAGCAGCACCCCCCCCCCTTTTTTTTTTTAACTGTTTGGAAAAGTGAGGCATTGAGAGTTATCCGATGCCACACAGGAGCTATTTGAAAAAACTCTAGAGGCAGGCTCTGTACCCCAATTCCCTCTCTGGCTTTTTGAGCAGAAGCATTTATTGCTTTCTATGAATGAAACATTATGTAAGTGGTGGAGAAAGTGGAAGGTTAGGAGCAGAAAAGGAGATAGGTTTTTGTTTTTAAAAATAACCAAACAACAAGAAATGTTAGAGCATGACTATCCACAGGCTACAAAAAATGTAAATACAATGCAATAAAAATTTCAGACCAAATTGCTATACTCTTGGCTTCCACTCCTGGCTCTGCCACTGGGTGCCTTTGGGTAAAAAACAAAATCCCAACCTCCCTGCGACTTTGCTTCTGCCTTTTCAAGAGAGGAATGAGATAATACCAAATGCCTTTTTTATTATTATTATAAATACGGTATTTCCGTTCCTAGATGATGAAGTAGCGTAGAGGATAGTTCAGCAGTACAACTTCTCCCTCAGTAAGGTCTTTTAAGGGTTAATAAAGACAGGGTGTGCTGGTATTTGCACACCTCTTAAAAAAGAGAAGTTCCCTATGGGACTCACGGAGGCGTACCTGAGCACTGCTTCCTTAACCACCCGCCATTTGTCCTGTTCAATGTGCACGCACAGAGAGCCGTTAATAGTCATGTGTAATGTGTTTTGGAGTGCAGTGTATTGCTCTTTTCTGAAACTTTTTTCCCTTTCTTTCTTTTTTTTGTCAACTTTCTGCATTGGCAGAGCATCTTGGGATTGAATTTATGGGTATGGACCAATCATCATTCCTTTTAGCCTGCAGAATTTAGAACCTATGAGCTGAAATCTTTTCCCTTCCTACTCTTACCTTCCAGTTCCTAACTAATTTCCTTTTCCTTCAGAAGGGATCATACAGCTATAACAATGATTTCTCTGCTTCTAATCTATGATTAGTTTACTGAAATGTCACTGAGTGCAGCAGTTTCTAGATTTCCATACTTCACTGAGTTTAAAAATCACCTCAACCTGCTGCAAAGTCACATATACCCCACGTTCCTTGACCCTCTGACTGGATCTGACCATGCTGTTATTTCAGAGCGGGGGTAAGTTGGAGAGGTGCATAAGGCTATGGGAGGAACCAAGCCAGGCCTGAGAGAACAAAAGAAGCTCTAAGTGCATCAGCTTAAAAACACCCCACATCTTAGGGCGCCTGGGTGGCTCAGTTGGTTAAAAACACCCCACATCTTAGGCTGATGAGAATGTGACATACAATGTAAAGAATCACCTACTTGATACAGTAACATGGAAAGGCCTTACAATGCCACACAATACTGTATGTGCAGACTGTGATTTTTCTGGGGCTATTCAAGCGCTCCTCTAGTCAACTTCATTATCTTTGGAGCAAGGAAATAGAAAACAGAAAGAAATACGCCCAGTGCTATTTTAGGTGGAAATTCTAGCACTAATGGAATTAACCTTGAGTCACTTAGATTATCCAGATAAGTAATCAAATAGAAATGTTCACACTGTAAACATAGGATAATATCTCTTATGAGCATATGAATTTGGGGCATACTCCCTTTGAAGGCCTTTGTCCTAAATCATTGGGAGCCAGGGCCAGTTTTGGGAGGAGAGGGAAGCCATTCGGTCATCCCAGAGGCTCCACGATGCAGGTGCCCGGGCTCCCTGAGCACTGCCTGCAGCGCTGGATCGCGGCTGTGGGGCAACAAAGCAAAGTCCTGATTAACAGAATAGCTGAGCTCCAGCCAGCTGGTGTTGGTGACATCACGCAGTGAGAGCGCCCTGTAGCATAGCTGCTACTCTCTCCTGGATGGTAGCATCACAGTCCCTACCTAATCTACTTTCCATAATTCGTGGAAAATAAGGCTGTTCCAAGTTCTGTCCGGGACAGCGATAGAAACTCAATCGATTGCCCACTGCCCCCCTCAAAAAACTTTGAAGAGAAACTATTCATTGGATGAGGAAACCCCCACTTATATGTGAGTGACCCTGTGCACATCAGAGAACATCTCCCAAGAGTGAGAAGCACGAGAGTTCTCACCAGCGCCACTCGGGTGGCGGGTTATCTACATGACGAGAGGGATCTATTTAGGAGACCTCCCTCAGAATAAAAATTGTCTCACTACTGAAAAGGCTTACCAGCCTTTCCTGCAGGGAGGAAAAAAATCTACCCATCACCTCCTCCTTTTCCTTAATAGCATCTTTGTCCCATTTTATCACTTTCGGGTCTAACTAGAATTTAATATCTCTCTTCCCAGACAATGAGGTAGGGCAGTGGATAGTTCAGATATAGGTCTTCTCCCTCAGTACGATCTGAAGGGTCAGTAAAGATACATCATGCTGGTATCTGCGTACCCCTTAAAGGCAAATGGTCCAGAGACTCCACAGTCCCAGGACAGCCGGTGTACTGAGCCAGAACGTTCATCCTTAAGGAAAATCAGACCTTAAAGGTCAATTAACATTGAGAAAGACAAGGCTTCTGTCTCTCAGCCTGACCAGATCAGACTGGAAAACATGCTTGATCTGATTGACTTCAATGCGTCCAGCCAAACCATAGAGTTAAGGACTCGGAAGCATTTCCATTTATTAAGGCAGATCCGCCAACTGGACTGACAGATTCTTTTTTTTTTTTTTTTTTTTTTCAGCACTGCCTCTAATTTGCTCTTGCCCTATTGACCCTGTCACACTAGGGGAAAAAAATAAGGGGAACAGGGGGTGAAAACCCATTGTTTATATGATTGTTCATCAAGTACTTCTCTTTTAACACATTCATGATGTGGGGGAGGGGAGGTCCCCTGATCTAGTAAATCATTGGGAAAGGAAACAGAAACTAAGATGAGAAACATTTAATGTATTTGGTGAATGCTGTTGTGAATACAGAATCTTAATCCTCCGTCTGTATTCTGTGGGCCTTGTCTTTCATTGGTTCATTTTAGCACTTTGCTTTACCCTTTGGCCTTTACTGAGCTTGCCTTTTTATTTCCATGACCAATTTCACTGGAAAAATGTGTGTCTTCCCCCATCACATAGGCAGAACAGTGAGGCAGCATGCCACATTTGCTGACAACCTGAGGTCAATCTATTCTTTTATGATTAGCAACCACCAAAAAAACTTGTCCATGGAATCCCGGGGAGGACCCGGGACGCCCTTTCCCCCTTCAGTCCTTAGATGCAACCCATTTTCGTAGTTGTCAGAAGTAACTTCCCAGCTCTTTCTAAAGACAGCGTGTTAAGATGCCAGCACTACCAAGCCCTCCCCCTTTCAAAGGAAGACAAGAGGGGTTCCATTTCTCGTGGCTGTTTCTAAACCAAGCAGTCACACCCGGCGGAGCCCTGATTCCCGGGCCCCACGGGGAGGGACCAGTGGGGCGCCGCCTCTCCTTCTTAGACATTTTGCTAAAAACTGATCCGCATGCCAGGTCCAGGAGGAGGCTCCTGTACTTCTCCTTCGGTGAACTTGTGAATCTGCTCACAGATTACCACCTCGTCAGATGTAATTCCCTGTCCTGGGGCTCTGGGGGAGGGGAGGCAGCGGACACAGCAATTAACATAGAAGCATTCACATTCCACATCCTCAGCTGACTCTTGCGGCACGAAAATATGTGACCCGACCCCACTCTACTGCAATGCACCAGCTGCTTTGCTTCCTAATTGTGGCTTCCACGTGACCGCCAGCCTAGGGTAGGAGTTATGCTGTATGGGATAACCCTTCCAACTTTGCATCCACCCTCTCTTCCCACCCAGCATTTCCTCCCTCCGCTTTTCTTTTGTTTGTTTATTTTTTCCTCCCTTAGTATCAGGCATGCTGTGCCAGGGACTTCAGATGGCTCCTTCACTTTTAATCTTGTTTTTCCCTCCTACCTGACTTCCTCCCTCTCTCCGTCATTCTGTCAGTCTGTCTGTCCTCTGGGTTTGTTTTCTTCCCTCCCACTTCCGACCCTTTGGGTTTGTTTTTGTATAATTTCTGCGGCCTTCTAGTCTTTTACCCAGACTTCTATTCTCCTTCTCCTCCTGTTAATAATCAGTGCTATATTAATTTGATTTGACAATGTTCCTGATCTGTTAACTGGAATTTGATTACCATGGGCTTGGCTTGTAGGAAATGTTTTGTTTAATGATAAGGTCTACTGTATCACAGAAATTAAAATGCGCTTTTTCGTTTCAAGAAAACTTCCTGCGACTCGCCCTCTCTCAGTAAAGAAAATTGAAAATGTTCCCTACGGCCCCATGTTGATGTCCAGATAAGAGACCTTCATTTGTATAATATCCCCCAGTTTTTGACCAGCTTATTAATCAATTTGGCAACTCCGGCTTACAATGCTTATGATGCACCCGGTCTGAGTTCTCTTCTTCGGTGAACTTGTGAATGTCTTCCAATAAATGTAATTAGACTGGTTGGAAGCTCAGTTCCTAAGGGATCAGTTCGCCATTAAATCTGCCAATCTCGTGAAGAACCTGGCCTACCAAAGTATAATCAAGTGATCCCTCCCCAAAACTGATTTGCAAGTAGAAAGACTTCAATGAATAAGAGACTGGCTGCATTTAAGGTACAGTGGTACAATTAATGCAAAGTTCTAAGCATCACCCTCCGTTATGCGACCTCCTTGAGCTAATTGGCCAAGCTGATCACTACAGGGATGGACAATCTAGTCCAAGTCACACATCCTGTGTGCTAGCGGTTTCTTTATACAGATCAGTTCGGTTTCTAAGTACAGTCAGTGAAGTGATAATAATTGTCCCTCAAAGGACAAGGGTTCATCTTGGCCCCAGACTCTCCTACCCACCATATTGGATTTTCTCTGATACAGTGCCCTGCTGTGTTGCTTATGTTCACATTTTACTGTTAAATCATAGGGATCCTGCCTCAATTCTGTTGCTAACTACAAGTCAAGCTCATGTTTGCAAATGTCTTTGAGTTTATTTTTTTAAGTTAGAAATGGCTCCTTGTAAAGACCACGGGAATAATAAAAAGGGGTTTGGGAGGGGGGAGGGAGGGAGAGAGGAGGCCGAGGACGGCCCCAGTGGTTCCAATTCCAGCTCCTTTTATTGGCATTGATTCCTGTTGCCTTTGCAAGGGATTTCCTTTTTTCATTAAAAACTACAGTTTTAACGAAATTATTATTTTATAATTAATGTTTATGATTTGCAGTTTAATACATATATATCTGTAGCTTATAAGTAGAGTAATTTAATAGTATAATTTTTTTATTGCAAATGGCCCCAGCTGGCTTTGCTGTTTATGCTCAAAGTGTAATGCAGAGTATGCCGTACCTTAAGTATGTCTGCAAAAGTAATGAATTGTCACGTATTTACTTTCTCGTGAACATGGACAATGCCATGCCGCATGCCAACTGTTCAGTTGTTAAGTCCTGGCGAGTATAAGGGGGCTTTGGTGACATCTGCTCTCATCCCTTTCCAGAAGCGGAGGAGCTGTACCAGAAGAGAGTGCTGACCATCACCGGCATCTGCATCGCCCTGCTTGTGGTCGGCATCATGTGTGTGGTGGCCTACTGCAAAACCAAGTAAACCTTCCTCCTCCATGCCTCTCGTTCCTTAGCGCAGAGAAGACAGCTCAGCTGGCCCAGGGCTTTGCAGAAAGCATTTTCCACAGCCTAGGCTTGAAAAGGGGGAGTGGGGAGGCGGGGGGTGTTTCTTCTCATTTTTTCCTCTGAGCAATCTATTTCGAGGACTTTCTCTAATCACATAACTAGAAAGCTTTGCCTATTTCTGTGAAAGTGTTCAGAAGACTTCTGGTCATTGACCTTGGCCCCTGACCCGGGAAAGAGTTGGACGGATGGGCTTGTGGGGCATATGCAGGTGCGTGTGGATGATCCTGAGAGGACAGGGATTGGTGCCTAGGGTGCACCTGTCATGTCACTGCTGAGGACACATCCCACTTTGCACTCAGACTTAGGAGATAAAGGAAACACTTGGTGATGTTGGGAATGAAGGTTTTTAAAACATTATTGCGATTATTTTCCCATTCCATCTAATGAGCTTACCAGCTCAAATGCTCTCAAAGTGTGGGATGTACAAAAAGAATCTCATGGGAGGAAAATCAAGCAAATCTTGCTTTGAAAGAAGAAGAGAAAACATTAAAGCAGATTTGTGTTCACTATGTCTGGTCCGTTAAGCTGGGTCCATATTAACAAACACAGTTACTGTGTGACCTGATTTCCCTTCACTTTTCTCTCTTACATAGAACTTCTGCTTCAAGTAGGAAGTAACGTTAACAGTTTTGTTTCATTTTGTTGCTTCATCACATAAACTCTCTTGCCAAAACCAGTCATGGGGATATTATCATGACCTGAATGTTGCATTGAGGAACAAAGACAATATGCTTTTAGACATAAAATTAAGGGCATGGATGGCATTTTCTTAATACCCCAGGATTTCATGGGTTGCCAGAATTGAGTAAGTGATAGAAATAAGCCTTACTGAAATCTACCTTATGAGTCTTATTAGATTCAATCTCAGTATTTCAATATCCATTGCCTAGTTCTACAAAAAAAAGTGTTAGTAAGAATAAGATCATGTTTTAACTGTGCTAAATCTATGGGCAAAATATGTACCTAGCTGCACTCACATACAATGCCATACATGCACACCCACCGTGCAGAAGGTACAGATTCGGAATTAACCGCATCTTCTTAAGACACACACAGGCAAAATTATGAATGCAATCAGCCTTATCAATTGCACGGCACAAATTGGTACCCAAGACAAATGACCATCTGTAAGACTCAGGCAAAGATGGATTGACTGCGAAAGTTGGGGTTTGAGCCAAATATCAACTTGATTTATCTTGTCTTCTCCTTTTTTTTTTTCTTATCTCTCAGCAGTCCAGTTAGATTTCTGTAAGAATCCCCCCCCCGCCCCAGCTCCTTAAATGTATTCACTAAGATTGTGTGATTCCACTTCTGTCCGTAGGCAGAATCCGAGACGGAGTGGCATATCCTCCACCAGTCTCCTACCTGACTTACATGTTGGTAGAACCAAGAGTTGAGTGTACCAAGAAATGTAAATGATAGAAAAAAATAAATGCTCCCCTTTTCATATCCAGGAAACAACGGAAAAAGCTTCATGACCGGCTTCGGCAGAGTCTGCGGTCTGAACGCAACAACATGGTCAACATAGCCAACGGGCCTCACCACCCCAACCCGCCCCCCGAGAACGTCCAGCTGGTGAATGTATGTTGAGTCTGGCCAGTGGAAAAGCTCAGCATCTCTCCTCTGTTCAGGCACCTTGATGTTTATTTTCTAAAGCTCTTAGGCTCTTAGCTACTGCCATTAATCACCACGACTTCCAGGAATCCGGGGTTTTGCCAGGACAAAATAATGGGAACATTTTTTTAAAGTGGATTTGGTTACTGTAAGGCCAGCACATTTCCTCTCGTAAAGTGTTCATTAAGGGGATGGAATAATAATATTGGGTTTGTTCTACAGGGAGGGCCTAACTGGAAGAAAGAAAAGAAAAACACAGAAAAATAATAAAATTAATGATCAAGAATCAGAAGGAATTTTTTTTTTCTTAATAATTTGGAAACAAAGGCTCCTCCAGTCTCTAACTGAGAACTGAGCTAAGGGCTTTAGAGTGATTTTTATTAGAGGCATCTCCCAGGGCCTGATGATTTACTGATTCTGACGTACAAAGGAAGAAGTTAGGGCATGCAAGGGCCAGATGACTTATCAAACTCCCTTCTCAGTAGCAAAACTGCAGAACATAATGCTTTCTTATCCCCTGACTCCTTCTACGTGGTGTCAAACCATCCAGATTAAATATATCTTTAATCACTCAAATATTCTGTTTAAAATTTACCAAGCACTCAGCTTTTAAATATAACTAGGTCATAGAATATTACATTCTGAAGAGTCTTTAGATGTGATCTTTCAAGCCTCCCCTTTTTACAGATAAGGGCCAAAGCTAAACTCAGCTTTCCTGGCATTTGGAGTATTGCTCTTCTTATTCCACCATAATTTTTCCTGTTTTCTGCATTTCCCTCAGATGTTTGGCTTTGTATAGGCAAAGCTTGAAGGTTACATTGTAGTTCCACTTTTTTCTATCCTGTAGGAAAATGTGTATTTTGTGTGGAGCAAAGATATCCTACACCCAAGTTCAGAGTTGGTGGTTACTCAGCCACCAGCAAATCTTGTAGCAAAGACCTTCCAGAGACAGAGTAAGGTGCTAATATATGAGCCTATTTTGCTGCCTCCCTCCCCCTACCAGTGTTCATTAGAATGTTCTACACAGTTGACAAATGCATTCACTCCATACAGACACACCTACAATCTGTCACTATGTCTGTTATAATATATAGGAAGCAGAATGGCTGCTTGCATTCCAATTAACTCTCCGGCTGTGTTACTTTGGGCTTTATTTAATCTGTCTACACCCTATTTCTTCATTATGACAACAGGCCTAAAAATAATACCTACTTCAACAAATTCTATGAGCATTAAACAAGACAATCCATACAAAACCCTTAGCCCGGTGACATTCAGTATGTGGTCAATAATTGTTAGATATTATTTTCATTAGATTCACCAAGCTTACATTGCCTTTCAAGGACCAAGAGTGAGATGGTACACAGACTAGAAAGAGCTCATGAATCATGACATCACCATCTTTTCCTTAAAGCAAGCTAAACTGCACGTCCCAGAAAGAGCCACATGGACTAGCCTTTCCACTAAGAGAACCAACTAGAGTTTCAAGCATAATTCAAGTTGTCTATTTTGGGGGTTTCCATAAATACATCAGGTTCTTTTAAGGCCCACAGCCCATTGCTTATAAAGTGCCCATTTCATCTGAGAGTATTCCTTTCCATGACTTTTTCCATTACTCAATTTAATTTGGTATAAAACTAACAGCATTTCAAACACAACTTTGAAATGTGCCTCTTTCACTGATTGAAGGCAGGAAGAGCTCGTGCGATTTGGTGATGAAAATAAGTAGAATCTACTTGCACTATATATAGGCCCTCTGTATACTGTGTACTTTGTCAAGATGTGTGACCTTGACGGCTTCTGTAAGTCCTTCAAACCTCTCAGTGGCCTTGTTAGTCTTACCACTGACAACAAATTGAAAACTTCAGTGCTATCGTTAGGGCGACATGGGCCCTTGGAAACTGAAAAAGAAAAGTAGATCCAAAATATAGAGATTGTTAAAAAAAAAAAATCCGTCTCCTGACTTGAAATTTGAAAGAAGACAAACCATCTCTATGCTTTTGTTTCATTCAGCTGTCTGTTAATCTTCTTCACCTACAACAACTATGACAAAAAATGAATATGGGGCAGAGATTTGTCTTGAATTCCACTCACATTATCAGTTGGAAATAAGATAGAAGAACTAGGTCTGTTTCTGATAATATGCAGTTAAGACTGCAGAACCCACACTGCATGCGCATCCAAAGGATAATTCATTAATTTCATTTACTGAATTTAAAGGCCCTAGAGCCAGGATAGGATTTGCCATCTGACCATTGGAGAAATGGAGTGGGTTATGAAGTATATGTATGAGAATAGAATTTGTGTGTGATGATGATGATGTTACTGTTTTGATTAATATGAATCTTCAAGTTGTGTCTCTTTGTTTATCCAGCAATACGTATCTAAAAATGTCATCTCTAGTGAGCATATTGTTGAGAGAGAAGCGGAGACATCTTTTTCCACCAGTCACTACACCTCAACAGCTCACCACTCTACTACTGTCACCCAGACTCCTAGCCACAGGTATGAGAATGAAAGCAATTGCAGGGCACTACTCTGAGAGAGAATTTCTAGACATTGTCTTTTGCTTTCACTGCCTAAGAAAGGAACAGGAGACACTTGTGAGGCAAGGACATATAACAACATGTATGACTGGGGACAAA
Organism: Neomonachus schauinslandi; assembly: GCF_002201575.2. Taxonomy (NCBI): domain Eukaryota; kingdom Metazoa; phylum Chordata; class Mammalia; order Carnivora; family Phocidae; genus Neomonachus; species Neomonachus schauinslandi. The sequence goes on from NC_058404.1 coordinate 30,216,347, forward strand.
AACAGACTTTGGACATCAACTGGCTCTGCCATTTAATGGCCATTTAAATTTGAGCCTCCATTTTTTCATTACTGAAGGTGAAAATAATACCCACTCACAGGATTGTTGTTCCCCATTTTAGAGATTGTCTTTACTCATGCCTGACTACTCACTGAATTGCTACAGTGGAAAAAGTCTGTCCTAGATGCTATAGAATATTTAGAAGTTGACTCCTTCCAATGATTGGGTTGCCCTTGGAAATGAACACGAGAACTTGTTCGATAGCTGAACTCACATGCCTCGGGTATCCCCATGTGAGTGCATGCTACCAAGGACTGCCAAATGTAGCTCATAGGCCAAGTGTCTCCTTGACCTAAGCCACTGGAGAACAGAGAGATTGCAAGAGTACTTAGTACATACCGACATTTGATACATGTGTGTTGAATGGGTGAACAGGTGCATAAACTGTATCCTTACAAAGCCAAACAAAATCAAGAGCCCCTCTATAGCAAGTAATAATAATTCTATTCTGAGACGAGTAATGTTGTCTTCAACTGCTGATACACCAGTAAGTTGAAATAGTTACCAGATCACTTCCTTTCCTTTCCATTTTTGCGTATCATTAAAAAATGCATATGTATGTCTCTTTGCCTCTCCCGTTTCCCCTCCAGCTGGAGCAATGGGCACACTGAAAGCATCATTTCAGAAAGTCACTCTGTAATCATGATGTCATCAGTAGAAAACAGTAGGCACAGCAGCCCAGCTGGGGGCCCAAGAGGACGACTTAATGGCTTGGGAGGCCCTCGCGAATGTAACAGCTTCCTCAGGCATGCCAGAGAAACCCCTGACTCCTACCGAGACTCTCCTCATAGTGAAAGGTAAAACCGAAGGGCAAAGCTACTGCGGAGGAGAAAGCACCCCAGTAGGAGAATCCCCATGAGCAGCTGGGGTCTCACCTAAGGAAATCTACTCTAATGAGCCTAAGGGGCGGTACTTGCTTGTTCCAGTTCCCTAGTTGATGAAGTGATCTTTTTGTTTGACTGAACTCGTTTCTTCTGAGCTGCTCGCATGGGCCAGTGGCTGACAGGCAACAGACTCTTAAGGAGCGGGAGTGATTTGATGTTGGAGGGGCAGCTAACCCAGAGGTCCCAGCTCTGACCTTAGGCTCACACCCACTTGACATCTCTGTTTCCTCAGTTGTAACTTTAGAGAGATGGCACCAGCAGTCCGTAAAGACCCTTCTAATAATTCGAATTTGCCAAGCTACCCAAACTCCGGTCGAGCTGGTCTCGTGGTCTTGTGTGCTAACTCTTTCTTACCTTCCAGCCTCAGTTAAATCAAATCAAAGGCTGTGTCACTGCTGAGTCTCGTGGGACACAACTGCTTGCATTCCACCCTGTAGTGTCCCTTTTACGAAATTCGAAGAAGGGATGGATAAATAAATCTCTTGTATGCTGCAGACGCAGTCTTCACAGGTGGTTTTCAAAGCAGATATTGCTTTATTCCAGAATGTTTTGGCTTTCTCCTGGGGATATTGGATTGGGTTGGGGGTGGGGGGGGAGGAGGGTTACAGACAAGGTAAAATCAAGAACAGAGGAAAGTAAGAGATGCTTCATAGGAATACTGAATTCATAGATTGTCTTGATTCATTTTCACTTAAATTGGGAGCGAGTTATATCCAACCAGCCTTTGTGGCATTATCAGTAAGCTGCTACTTGTTTGTTTTCAAATCCAGAGGGGTGTTGTCTATTTGTTTACTGTATCACCATCTCAGCGTCATCTTTGACCACTTGCCGAAAGGTTTACATAATGTCAAATCCATACCTAGTTACGTGGGTGGAGATAATGCTGATAGACTCTTTCCACTCATGGACTGGCTGGGAAGTCCTTGTAACAAAGGATGACTAGTTCTGGGCCAGTAGGTCCTATAGAGCTTGCTAATCACTTCTTCAAGGGTCTTTACTCCAAAATGGTATTTCAGAGCTTTATGGAATGAGAGGTTGCTCTGTCATTCATCTGTGAAAATGTAGGCATGGTCCCAAAGTGGTTTAAAACCTTAGTCTTAAATTCATATAATTGTATCTTTATGTATTAAGAAACTCTATCTGTCTTAATCCAGTCTTTTTTGAGACCTGACAAAGAGGTTAGGGATAAATTCTTTCTTCATCACTCCATGTGATATTTCTCTCTAAAGGCTGACATTTCTCTGCTGTGGTAGGCTTCCACGCACACCGCAGATATTATCTAGGACCTCGAAATATACCTGAACCTCGAGAACATGGAGAGAAAAGATGAATCACCTTTATGTGTTGGCTGAATCCAGATTAGCATTTCTCAGAGAGCTTAATTTAAGTATCCCCAGAACAAAAGTTGAAGCTTCAAGCCCCAAGTATTTCCATCTCTAAACACCTTCCTGTTTTAGGCACAGCTAGACCTCACATCCATATGACTCTGAATCATGGCTGAAGAGCAGGAAAGTTAATAGGTTTCCTGTTCTTGTTAGCTAGAGTTCAGAGAACGGTGTCCTGTGTCATCACAGGTCATGTTAAATTAGACTCTGTGAACGCCAACGTGAAGAAAAGAGAGCTTTGGTGCTATGCATTGGCAACATTTTTATCAAAGTTGAGAAATGTGACTCTGAATAAGCCACATCTTCCTCAGTGCTAAGTCAGGCCTTCTTGTTCTAGAAGAAGAAAGCATGATATGGTTTAAAAAAAAAAAAAATGCACTCAATGTCTTGGCAATGAGATTTACTGAGCACTACTGGATATAACAGGTCATGAGGTACCAGGGTGCAGCCAACCCTTGAGCAGTCACAAAAGATAAGCGAAAGATTGATGCAGCCATGGGTTTTGAAGAGAGGTAGACCGGAGCTTGGACATACCTCGGGAGCCAACATAAGGTTTTCTCAGGCTTTTTTCTGAATGTCTTGGTCACTGGGATGGAGAGTTGCAAATTGAATGTTAAGAAGTAGCATTTCATGGAAAAACTGAAAGCACACAAATGTGTTACACTGTTATCAGGAATAAATCTAAGTTACTATGCTTTTTTTTTTTTTCATAAGACATAACCTTATAGCTGAGCTAAGGAGAAACAAGGCACACAGATCCAAATGCATGCAGATCCAGCTCTCAGCAACTCATCTTAGATCTTCTTCCATTCCCCATTTGGGCTTCATTCTCTAAGACCCCTTGGCCTTTAGGAAGGTATAGTATTTAAGTAATACTTCTTTCCCTTGCAAATCCCTGCGCCTTGGTCCTTGTAAACTGAAGTTTCCGGGACCTAGTGCCCTCTTGTCCTGACTCACATGCTTTTATTTAAAATCACCATGAGATTGAAAATCCCCAAAGCTTGGTTGAGTTAGGCCACCTAGTTGATCTATGCATGTACTCCCGTGAGGAACTCTTGGCTACATAACTTCAGATTCCAAGGGTGCCGAACGTCCTTAGTGTTAAAAATCGAGAAGTGTACAACGCACAGAAATTCTTTGTTTTCTGATTCTGTAATATCGTGACTTCTGTCCCCTTACCCTCCCTGCCTCTGCCTCTTCTTCCACCACACTCATGGGGGGGTATTCTGTGCTCACACAGGTATGTGTCAGCAATGACCACCCCGGCTCGCATGTCACCTGTAGATTTCCACACGCCAAGCTCCCCCAAATCGCCCCCTTCGGAAATGTCTCCACCTGTGTCCAGCACGGCGGTGTCCCTGCCCATCATGGCAGTCAGCCCCTTCGTGGAAGAAGAGAGACCTCTGCTTCTTGTGACACCACCACGGCTTCGGGAGAAGTATGACCCCCACCCTCAGCAGTTCAACTCCTACCACCACAACCCTTCACATGGGAACAACAGCCTGCCCCCTAGCCCCTTGAGGATAGTGGAAGATGAGGAGTATGAAACCACCCAGGAGTACGAGCCAGCTCCAGAGCCTGTTAAGAAACTCACCAGTAGCCGGCGGGCCAAAAGAACCAAGCTCAATGGCCACATTGCTAACAGGTTGGAAATGGACAGCAACGCAAGCGCTGAGGGCACTAACTCAGAGAGTGAAACAGAAGATGAGAGGGTAGGGGAAGCTACTCCCTTTCTGGGCATTCAGAACCCCCTGGCAGCCAGTCTTGAGGCAGCACCTGCCTTCCGCCTGGCGGACAGCAGGACTAACCCAGCAGGCCGCTTCTCGACGCAGGAGGAATTGCAGGCCAGGCTGTCTAGTGTAATCGCTAACCAAGACCCTATCGCTGTATAAAACCTAAATAAACACATAGATTCACCTGTAAAACTTTATTTTATATAATAAAGTATTCCACCTTAAATTAAACAATTTATTTTATTTTAGCAGTTCTGCAAATAGAAAACAGGAAAAAAAACTTTTATAAATTAAATATATGTATGTACAAATGTGTTATGTGCCATATGTAGCAATTTTTTACAGTATTTCAAAACGAGAAAGATATCAATGGTGCCTTTATGTTCTGTTATGTTGAGAGCGAGTTTTGTACAGTTACTGTGATTGCTTTTCCACAGTATTTCAGCAAAACCTCCCATATATTCAGTTTTCGCTGGCTTCTTGTGCATTGCATTATGATGTTGACAGGATGTATGATTTGCAAGACTTGCAACTGTCCCTCTGTTTGCTATTTCTAGTAGCGCCCAATCAGTACGTCTTGTAATGGCACATCCATCCAAATACTCTTCTCTTTTGTACGAAGTTTTCTTTTGCTTTCAGTATATGAAATGAGTTGTGTCTACTCTGCCAGCCAAAGGTTTGCTTCACTGGGCTCTGAGATAATAGTAGATCCAACAGCATGCTACTATTAATTACAGCAGGAAACTGCATTAAGTAATGTTAAATATTAGGAAGAAAGTAGTATTGTGATTTTTTTAAAAAACTATATTCTTAATCAGAAGACAGCTTGCTCTCATGAAAAAGAGCTACCATTTGCTTTATTGGGGTTTATTTTTCTTGACAAAGAGCAACAGTTGGGTGGATAGCATCGTAAATGGGTTCTGGCTTGCTGTCGGGGTAAATCCATCGTCTTCTAAGAGGACTCCACCTCACTTTCTGGGGGAATGATACAGCAGGTCATCTCGTTGAAAATCAAACCATGGCTGAAAAAGGTGCAATCGTTCTTGACTTGTGTTTTTCACTGATTGGGGAGCTAGCCATTGGTTGTGTCTTATCAGCTCAAGAACAGACGTGTTACGGCACAAAATGACCAGCTTAAACGGCACACGCAGCAATTTGAAATACTTCTGCAGTGAAATATGCCTGCCATATGCGGTGGTGACTAGTTATCATAGGGAAATAGTTCTGTTGTAGAGTATCTAGAAGGAGTGAGTGTCTGGAAGGCACAGGTGGAGAAGAGCCGTGTGACTTGGTCGCAGTTTTAAACAGTTCTGTTGACCATGCCTTTCTCCTCATGACTTTCCTCTTGTTTTTCCATGTTGCCTCCATCAGGTCGTAACTATGCATGGACATTTTTGTCAGGAATGGCCAACGTGCATGTGATTTGTGATTAGCAAGAGCCTTCCAAGAGTGTCGATTCATCAGGGAACGTTGACAGTGTTGGAAAGATTGCACCTTTACTTGCAGAAGTGACCCCCCACCTCTGTCCTGACCTCTCGATCTGCAGCCTGTATCATCCATGTCCTCCCCTTTCTTACCTTTTGCTTTACTGTCACAAAACAGGATGGAAGATGGGTCTAAACTTTGCATGTTCTCTGTGATTGTAAGTCCAAGGAAGGCCTATAGGTGTTAATATGTGGAATAAACGCTAATTCAGGAAAATAAGGGGATTTAAAAAAAAAAAATGCAGGCCCTATTTCATGCCCTGCCTGATATCTGTCAAATCAGGCTAGAGCTTTACTTAGATTCCTGTGACCTCCTGGGATCCATGGGACAAAACAGGAAACGGGTCAGCAGGGGGTTCCAAATACCAGGCATGAAGTCAACAAGAGCAGCTGCTGCTTGTTTGCAGGTGAACTGGGTTTAGTTCTTCATCAAATGTCTATGTTAAAATTCTCGGGAAGAAGGGACGTGCAAGGAGTTCGTGGGAAAATGCGGGCTGGACGCGAGGCATGTCATTAAGCAACTTTCATGTTTCTACAACCCACAGAGATGTCTGTCTGCAGGTCCTTGAAGTTACTCTTAGTATTTGGTATCCTGAACTGTCCTTCATTACTCACATGCCACTTTCTCTGTGCTTCTTTCGGGTTGCCCAAGTTATTCCGATTTCCCACTTCTGTAGAAATGAGTAAGCTCGTGGCAGGGGGAAGAGGACAGTCCACCCAAAGAGGTCCTTTAAATTATTAAATTAATATTGCCTTTGAAGGCCTTGGGTCATTCAGAGACTATGTCAATAAAGAAATTTCTACCATTAATGAGAAGTCTAAAATTTCTGCTGCAAAAATCTTTGGGCATTGGAGTATTCAAATGCCCCATTGTGGAGAATTTCCAGAATAAATGAAATCTTCTGAAACCAACATTTTCCTCAGTATGAAAATTGCTATCTACATTTTCAGGTCGCAAATATATAGGAACATTTAGGACAAGAGGAAATTTTATTTCCAGCTTGATTCTGGTCACTCAGAGAGGTGGCATATTCTCTGGGACAGCCTTTCCTTCTGGAGAACGAGTTTCCCCTGGTAAGAAAGGCCAGCTGTCTCCTCAGGGCTACCTGCTGCCACCACCAGCTTTGTGTTCAAATGGACCTCTCTGTGATGTTTAGTCCGCACATGGCTCTCAACCAGCCCTGTCTATAAACCCAGGCGTTGTAGTGGCAATCCCGCGGAGGGGCGTGAACCCATGCTCCCAGCATGTGGCAAGCTTCAGAGGGGTTTCCAGGGAGTGGAAGTTGCCCAGAAGTTTGACAGCAACTGTGTTTCCTGGGTCTGAAATCATACCCCACCGAGGGGTAGGCAAAACTTCTTTTTCTCACTCCAGATTCCCTTTCTGTCCTACTCTCCCTTCTTGCCTGGTATGCCTTTTTTTGTTTGTTTTTTTTCAGGAGTGCCTGGACAGCCTCACGCTTTCTACAAAATAGCACTCTGCCTGAGTATATGTGAAATGTGTCCCAAACACCACAGACCGTATCCTCCTTGTTTAAGTGTGACTGTCTTGATATAGGTGGAGTTTATCCAGGGTAACTTGCTCATAATTATTCCTTTTTTTGGCCTGAGTTAAAAGGTGCATGGCTCACATTGGTGAAAATAAGGAAGGCCTGGTTTTATCTTTTAGTACTGGCTCCATTCCACCACCCACAGAGATTTCTATCTGCAAAGACCCGTGAAACACTGCAGACAAGTGCAGGCAAAAGGAAATGGCCACATATCACGAGTTCTATTATATATTCTTTTGTAAATACACATTGTACGTTACTTGGATGTTTTCCTAAATCATTTACTGTCTTTATGAGTTAATGTCAGTTTTTTACTCTCTCAACTTACTGTGTAACATTGTAAATAACATATTGTCCTTTATTATTTATATTTAAGCATCTAACATAGAGTTGTTTTCATATAAGTTTAAGATAAATGTCAAAAATATATGGGTTTTTTTTTGTTTTTCTTTGCTTTAAAATTATGTATCTTTTCTTTTTTCTTTTTTTTTTTTAAGAATAATTTATTGTTCAGGAGAAAGAATGTATATGTAATTGAAACTATTTGAAGAATGCACATTTGAAGGCCCTGAGGTACTGATAAACTAAAGAATTTATTATCCAAAATACTAAGCAATAAGTAATTGTGATTTATTTAAAATTTTGTTCATTTTCCATGAAAGACATACTGCAATAAAAATGCTACTCTGTGGAGGCGTGGGAGTGTTGCTCAGCAGACTAATGTTTCAGTCTGTTAGACCAGCACCTTTCAGCTGACTGTGACAGTTGTATTAATTTAGGAATGTGCCTGATGGACCCCATGATCATCTCCTCTGTTGCTTTTGCCACACTGCCTGTTCTTTCATCACTTTCTGCCTGTTGCTTCTGCTCACCACTGTCTTCCTTGTTGAAGGGGCCACAAGCAAGCAATACGATGTCTTCTTCCCCTTCTTGCACACCGCCCCTCCCCCCCCACCAATACGCAATAACATATCAGAGAGGACCTTTAGGGCATGACTGCCTGGATCCTAGTTGTTGACATGTTCTGTAGGGACTGTAAGAGACTTCTTCAGACTAATGGAAATGTCAGTGTGACGATCCCCAGCAGTCGTGAAAGGAAAACATGTTATTGGGGTTCAAGTAATCTGACGGCCAACAGGGCCCAAAAGGCAGCCATCAGAACCTGACCATGCTCAGTTTTCCTGTAGCTTCAGTAAATTTATCTTCCATCAGGCCCATGATTTATTGATTCAGGCCCACAATTTATTGATTCAATTTTAAGAGAAGATAAGGCTAAGTTGGATTCTTTCCCTCATGCTATCAATAAATCAAACGAAATGCCCATCTTACTGCTCAGGGAAGGGCCTATGCATGAGAAATTTCCCACATTCTAAGATTTAGTCATAGAAATGAGGATATTACTTTTCTTATTGAAATTAGCCTAAACAAAAGCCATATTTTAACAAATAGATATTTGCATGGGTGATACTTTTTATATATTTCAAGCAATTTACTCATTATTCTAGATAAGATTAGGGCTTCTGAAGGATATGAAATAGAGTTCAAGAATCCTGTGGGGGTACACAGGGGCCTCCGTTGGAGTTTGAGGGCACCCGATGCTTGCCATCGAAGTCCGTCTCCATATATGTATATGATTCCTAGTACCTAGTAACAGCTCCACTGGTATCATTTCCAAAACAGTGTTAGATGTCTAAGAGATTCAGATAGTGGCCTTTGACTGTACTCGTTATTATTTATATTATGAACTTTTCAAAACAATTCAGAATCCTCATATTAGTGTCAACTTTGGTTTACACATGCGCATGCACATGGATGCACATGCGCGTACACACACACACGCACACACACACACTTCCTAATACACACTATCCTGAAGCCACCACATCATTTCACTTGTCCAATCCAGCCAACCAGCCATTCAGCAAATCAAGGAGTGCACAGAATATTGAAAAATTGAAGACTGAGACACTTCCCTGTGTCTTCAAGTTGAAGCTGAGGCTTTGTCCATCCCTCAAACTGAAAACTACAAGCAGCTATCTCAGTAACGTAGGCTAGAATCAGCTACCTAACATATATTGATATTTGAGGCAGAGGCCTATGTGGTGGACCATAGTACAGAGAGAATGAAGATTATCTGAATATCTAGATTATCACAATTCTCCATTCACTTCAATGCTGTAGACTGGAATGTCAAACCCAGGCCAACAACATCTCTGGAGCCTAATGTCTGGGGAAGACATCATTAGATTTCCCTGCTCTCAGCCCTGATGATGAATGACCAAAGGACCTGATGTCAGGGATTGGGAGTTCAGTGAGGCAGTTTGGAAATCTAGAGATTTAGGATGCTGGAGGGAGTGGAAAATTTTGATGACCTCATGTGAATCACTTTGTAGTCTATCTTGGGCTTGCCCTTTCTGAAACAGAATAAAATAAATTTATGGAAACCATTACTCCAAAAGATTGACCTGGTAGGCAAGAGAAATGCTTTCAGTTTATGTAAGACAGGACAATCCTGCTGCTACAGTAAACTGCAATATTCCTCCCTTTAAGGCTGTAGTGGGACAGAGAAGTCAGACCCAATCCTGCATGTCCCTGGGGGCTCCTGTTGACAAACTGAGACTGTCATTGTTGGACGTCTCTGGTGAGCTGTTGTGTTTGAGCTTTAGTGAGCTTCAAAACATCACTTGGCAGGGGGATAGCAAATGGATTTTGTCACCTGGAGGAAACCCATCATGACCTACCTGATATTTTTAAAAGCAAACCAGAAGAGGGAGACCAGTAATTCATAAAAGGAGACAGAGAATCCTTCCCCCCCTTCAAACGTATTTATTGGGACAGAATTTGATGGAAGAAGTGACTCTCTTCCCACCCCACAGCATGCCAAAAGGGCTAGAGAATTACCTTCATAGATACAAAAATCTTTCGTAGCTTATGTACAGGTTTGCTTATATGCAGAGAAATAATCTATTATGCGTAAGTAATATTTTATAATATTTTATGGCTTAAAACATCCTTTTCATTTATAATCCTCTTAAACCCATGGGATGTTGCTATGATAAATAGTGAGGAAATTTTAGGTTCAGGAAAGTTAAAAATGTTTCCTGGAGCTACACATGTGGTAAGTGGCAGAGGTAACACTTGTACCCAGGCTTTCTGACTACAACTCCTTTTTCTACCCATTGCATGCCTTCCTTCCCCACTCCAGACTCAACGAAGGCTGCCATTTTCAGCCTTTCATTGCCTCAAGACAAGTTCCATCCAAAACCAAGTTTCTATTTGAAAGAATATGAGCTCCTCTGGCTTTCGTTTAGAGTTACTCTAGAACCCAATTTGCTTGACTTAGTGACTATGCACTTTTTTCCTAAACATAGCTTTTTAAGGAAATGAAGTGTAACTATGGGAATGAATTCACAATTTCAATGTGTAGGTAGCATCCAGCAGTGAAATGAGGAGGGGCTTATAGGCAGCACTGTCCCCACCACTTAGCAGCTTGGCCCGTTTGAACAATTTCCCCCTCCAAGCTTATTTCTTGCTCATTAATATGGGAATCCAAGTGACTTTACAAGGCTGAGGTGTGTAATGAGGATTACACTTGAATACATGTAAAGAAGCCATACATGTCTAGCATATAGTGAATATCCAAAGGCTACCTTCTCTTTGCTCCTTCCCCCCCACTTTATGTTCTTAAGTTTTGGAGCTTGTGTTTCTCAGTTCCAAATGACACACTCTATATCACACAAGCTCATCAAATAAACATATTTGAGCATTTCTCCTATCTCATGCCAATAGGCAAATTCACTGAACAGCATTTAAAGTTGTAACTTAAATAAGTTCTTAATTTTATGTTTGCTTCTTGTGTAGCCACACTGTTTCACATAAAGTCCGTAATTTTTAAAGGCTTATTGCGCGAGTGTTTCATTATAATTTCACAGAAATTTACTGAAACATACCTCTTTGTAGAGTTTTCAGAATACCATTATCAAACTTCATTGCAAACATGTAGTAAGACAAGCAAAACACGATCCTAAATTGATAGGAAATCTTTGCACACCCATTTTCATTCGTTTGCACCCAGGATGTCCTGGCATGTTCCTCTTTTTTTTTTTCAGAACAATATAATCTAGGCAAAGTCTGCATAGTGATAAAGTTAGAGGAGTCAAGTCTCAGATTAACTCCTAAATGGAAGAAACCCCTTTGCTTATGGATGTTTCTCACCCCCTCCCATGATCTATCCAATAAGTAATTTTTCAGGTTCTACTCACTCTTTATGCCTAAAACAAGGTTCTCTTTTATGAATAATTTATAGCTTGAAGCTTTTTGGATTCAATACCTTAAAATGTCATCCTACATTAAGAATGGTGGGTGACTTGGTCTCATGATATTCATCATCAGGCTTGTCATGTAGTTAATACAGTTCTATTATTAATGGCAAGAGAGTCTAATATAATTGCCCATACATTATCCTTCATTTAAATAAGAATGTATTTTATTGAAAATAATCCTAACTCTAGCTCCCTATAAAAATGATAAATAAGGACACTTCCTTGTTTTTTTTTTTAAGAGATAAACTAAATGTAAACTTTGTATCATGTTAATTACTAGTTATCATCATTGTTAAGCGAACACTTGTCTTCCATTCTTTGGCTTTCATTTGGTGATTTCCTTCTTGCCTGACCTTGATCTTTCTCTTGAAGAGGGTTGGGGGCCTCAGGCTGGGCAAGTTTTCTGGAGCCCTTTTGGTTTCTCACAGTCAGCCTGAAGTATACTTTCCATCTTCTTCAGATGAAGGGTCTTCATCAGTACGCCCTTTAGCAGGTGATAAGGTAACAAAAGCATTTTCCCTTATATCTTAGACCCTCTCCACTATGAAAAGGAAAGACAGAAAATGCTGTGTGTCAGAGCCAATTCCCAGTACCCAACTTCCTTCCAATTACGAGATGATTCTGCTCTCCCGCAAGAATCTCTCTGCAAATATCCATCCCAGCCTTCCTTCAGAGTAACCTTATTTTTGCAAAATAGAGACCTCCCTTAGTAACTTCTTAGTTTAGAGCCCTTCTCGTCCCTGGGCTGATACCTCTGATTTCGAAATCATAGGACAATATAATTTCACATTTGGAACAAAGATTAGTCAGAAATTATGGGGTTTAAGATTTAAAGTACTTTTTAAAAACTGAGAAGTTTTTCTTGATTTGTTGTAAGCCCTTTAGAAAATTTTAGGGCAGAGTCAGAGAGCATTATATCTTTTTCGGTATTTGCTTGACCAAAAACTCTTTCACAACATGAAAAGATGCTAATTATGCACACATTCTGAGTTCTGCCTGTTTGTCTGGGGAGTTAGATCTCTAGCCATGCATGTGAGGAAAAGAACTGCGGACCCTTCTTATTAAGCTGTTGATGCAGAGTTAATGGGATTTAGGTTACCACTCAGGGTCAAACTCGTACCAGTTATCCAGCAAAAGAACTACTAAGGGAAAATATCCCCTCATCTGATTAGGAGAGCCACATGTCACCCACTGAGCAAGCCAGAACCTGAGCAATATTCTAGATTTCTTCCTCCACATCTAACTGGAGACAATGGTGATTATACCACTGACATGTCAAGCCCCCCCATACACACACTTGTAACACTGGCGCCCTCTTCCTCTCTCGCTGGGGGCCCCATTAGCCTCCTAACTGACCTGCTTCTTTTAGCTCCTCTGGGACATCCTTCGCATTTTGCTGGAAGTTTCTCTCTAACTCACAAACCTTGTTGTGCATCCTCCTGATTATAACCCTTCAATGGCTCCTCATGAAGCTTGACTCCTCAGCTTGACATAGGATGCTCTCCACAGGCTGGCTTCTGCCAAACTCCTGTAGTGCCTCCTCCCACTTCACCCTTCACTCCATCTTACGATTTTCTATTTTCCAAGTATTCCACACCAGTGTTTGTCAAACTCTACTCATTGGCGTACCAACCTCATGACTATTACCATATTCATGTACCACCTGTATTATTTTTTGCATATTGTTTTTTTCAATTGATTGCATTTTTAACGAAAATAAAGTCATTTCAAATGAAACTTTGTATCGATGCTATGAGTGGAAAACTTCAACCAGCTGCCATAATCAAAATAAAACCGTCAAAGTAAATATAACAAAAATGAAACAATGTAATTAAATTCTAACAGGGTATTGTTGCCTGCTAAAGTAGCAGGGCTGAAACCTGTTCTCTGACAAAAGGGGAGATCAGCAAGTGTTGGAGAAGTTGGAAATATATTCAGGAACACAGAAAGATTTATTCCTTGACTTAACCAGGATTGAGAGGGAGTTGACAGGAAGTCACTTCTACAGTTTTAGTCAATGTTATTTAATGTGCTAGATCCTAAAATCATTTTGGATGCAACATTCGGTCACCCTCTGATCTTACACCACCGTGCAGCACCGTGCTTGTCATATAGCCCTGCCCTTGTGCACACCATTTCGTTTAACAGAAACTATTTTCTCCATTTATCTTTCTGACAAACTCCCTTTACCCCCGTCCGTGGATGGAGTGTCTTTGTCTAGGAATCCTTCTCTGACAAATATCTGCCTTTTCTATATGAAAAGTGCTTTTCCTTTGCTGTTTCATGGTATGCTGCACAACATTTTATGTTGTATTTTCCATCCAGCTCACAGCTTCTGCTGAACTGACATCCTTCCCTTAGTAGACCATGTACTCTCTGAGGGCAGACACTGTCCTCTCCGTGTATATCCATGCCTTGCACAATGCCTGGAACATGACAGATGCTGGATGTTTGAAGAATAAATCAGGATAAATAATAATTCATTATTATTTAATAATTAATAATATAAATAATCAGGATATTTACATATGTAGGCAAGCATGTGAGGAATCTAGGTTATCATAGGCATTTTTAAATGCAGAGAGCCTGAAAAGAGTAACCTGACTGACTTATTTCACTTAGCATGCATGTTGTTGTGAATTGAAAGTTTTCATGCTTTTTTTATGGCTGAGTAATATTCCGTCATATATATATTCCATCCATGAATAAAATGTATTCCATGATCTATATAGTGAAATATTATATGTATATATGGAATATACATATGTGTATTATATATATGTATATATGGGATATACATATATATGGAATATACATATATTATGGAATGCATTATATATAATTTGTGTATATATATACACACACAAAATATATACATTATATACATCACATATACCCATCAATATATAAATATATTCCTATATATATGTGTATATATATATTCCTATATAACATATATATATATATATATATATATGTATGTATGTATGTATCTCACATCTTTATCCATTTATCTATGGATAGACATCTGGGTTGCTTCCATATAATAACAAAAATAATTGTAAAGGAAAAAGAAAAAGGAAAGAGTAATCTGTAAGTTGCTAAGACAAAATCAGAAACATATGGGGATGGAACCAAGTTTGCTAAATCATGGTAAAAAAAAAACAAAAACAAAAACACAGAATCTAAGGGATGAAAGCTCCATGGCTCAAACTAAATTTGGTAATGAACACATGACTACCACATATACCCTTTGTATTTGGTTTTAGCTTCCTCTGCACTCAAGAACTCTGGCTTAAAATTAACCTGTCATGTCTGTTCTCCCTTCATCCCTCTCACTTCTTAGCAAGGTCCTGAAAATAAAACCTTTTAACTGGGTATTGTTCAACCTGGTCATTCTTATAAAGAAGACTTCTGTACTGACCATTGTATTAAAACCAACCTAAGTCTCCAATCCTTTGAAAAGGTACAAAGGGAGCCTTGTACATAACAAACTTTCAAAAGTTTTTTAGATGCCCAAGTTGAGTGAAACATATAAAATCAGCATGCTATATAAGTCAATGGAATACATAATTTGTCATTCTAATTAGAACCATGATTTGCAAGACCGAGTATTCAGTGATACTTTCTGGATGATTCTATTTCATAGTTTAGTATGACCATTGTGAGGGAGAGGAAGGACATTTACCTTTTACCACATTGGACTTCCTTCCCTAAGAGTTTATCTAGTCTAGAAATGCAATCTTCTTTATTGATTAAAAGAAAGATCTGTCAAATTGTCTATTTAAAAGTAAAACTTTCTTGTTGTGTTTAGCCTAGAGAGTGTAAAGCAGACTCCAAATTTAGTTATCCAGAGATTAAAAGAATATAATCGTGTAGTTATTTGAACTTCGTGGCTGACATACTAGGCCAATAATACAACTACCAGCTGGTCAATGGAATTGTATGCAATTTTAAACTTCAGAGGAAAGAGTTGGATTGGAAATGCATACCAAGAGTTTTGGAAATGTCGGTGCAAGGGGGTATCTACACTGCCATTGAGCTGATCATACCTGCAGTCCCTGCCAAATTCTGTGCCTGTCAGCCGCAGAACTATTCTCCTATGCTGCCTCTTTAGCAATTCCGAAGGCACCAGCACTGTGGACAGCACACAGGATAGCAGATACCACATTGCTCCCAATATTGTCATTTTCCACCTAAAATGCACTAGCTGGGCAAGCAGATATCGAAATATGATTAAGTCAGCAGCTGGCACATGATCAAATCTAGGAAGCCAAAATATCCTTGCTCCAAGACAAGGTTAGCGGGTTTTTTTTGTTTTTTCGTATAAGAGCAAAGTCCAAGAGATTCAGAATAAGCCACTCAGATGATTATAACTCCTCCCTTTGAATCCACGACTTGAGTATGTCAAAGGATTGAGCTTGGCCACAGTCACCCAGCCAATAAGATGAAGACCTAAAAAGAGGAACTGAGAACTCTTCAGCTGCCATTAGGCCCTGCTGCTACTCAGACTTTAAAGCCTTGGAAGAAAATTTGAAGTTTAGAAACCTGCTCTTTCTTACCCATCTTTGTATATCCACCTTCCATTTTGGAAACTGTGAAATATTAGGTAGCTTTTCCTAGATTCTGCCTACATTATAGCACAAGAATCACACAGTGTAAAGAGCATGAACTCAGAAACAGTGAGATCAAGGTATGAGTTCTTCCTCTCTCACTCGGGCAATTTGGGCAAGTTAACATCCCTGAGCTTCAGATTCATTATGTAGATTAAATGAAATAATTATTATCTGTGCGAGCTTAAGCATGGTGCTTTGCCATGTAGTAGGTGCTCAATAAACATCACATCTTCACTGTTTGCAGATTTCTTTGTGTAGGAAAGCTGTTTTGTCTGACAGGGAGAAGCGGACTGTGCTCCCAAGCTTAGCAGCTTCACTGGCTTTGGTTGTCTTGCCCTGCCTACGGAGAGCTCCCCTGGGGAAGCTAGTTGAGGATGTGTCATCAGAAAGCTGGATTTCAGGCTCTGCTGCCAGGATGGAGCCCCCCTTTTGCTCACCCGGCTACACCAAAACACAGGAAGACAAACTTACTCAGAACTGAGTTATCCCCAAAGAGCAGATGTTTCTTTTTCCCTGAGAAGAAAACAATTTTACAAATGCAGCAATGGAAATGATAATTCTCTCTATCCAATTAGCGAGAGCTAATTTGGATTTCAAGGTCATTGTGTACGGTGTACTCCCTCTTTCCCATGCCTAGTGCTTTGGCACCACTCCCTCTCTGGTTTTGTGGCTCAGCATCCCTGCACACATTGTAAACAATCACAATTTCCATTTTAGGATTTCGTCACCTGGTGATGTGCTGCAGTTCCCATTTTTAGGAAATTGACGCTTGGCAAAAGATGAAAGTCTTCACAGATTATGAAGGTTATGGCACAGTTTTCTCCTGCCTTATGGCTTAATTTAATTAGATATCCTGTAATAGCTCAGCAGCAAGATTGCACTACAGAATGGGCTCCAATTTGCCCACAGGCAACCTCAAGAGCTCAGCAAATATGAAATATGCTGCATGACTCATCAGCTGATGGAAAATGCAATGAAACTTTCTCTCTCAGCAAGATCAGGCAAGGTGACTGAGAAAGCTTCCCTGGACATACACACCTGGTAATTCTGCATCTACAAGTTCATTTTAAAATATGCTTACAGTGAAGTAATCAGCAAAACCACTGTCTGATCTTGAAATTATTCTGTGGCCACTGGACCTTGAAGACACTGATGGAGGCAGCTAAATCCAGCCATCTGGAACCTTGATCAACTATGTCCCCCACAGAGCAACCCGGACTTCAGTGAGCAGGAAGCTTCTCTGAGGCATGAGGCCCAAGCAGAGAAGTGTGGAGACCACGATACTCTTGCTTATTCCTGTAGATGCCAAATTGCCTCATGCTTTTGCAAGATTTCAGATGTGCACAATTTCTGATATTGATTACCCTTGTTGGAGACACTAAGCTTCACAGAGTTTGTTTTTTCAGACATGAAGCAAACCGAAGCCCTGAAGTCACAGGATGTCTTGGCAGCTATGTTCAGGCTGGATAGAAAGGCATCCTTTTGGGGGCATAGCTTTTCTCTAGTTCCATTTCACTTGCTATCTTCAGAAGGCAAAGATGGAGCAATAACTTGTTGGGTGGGGGCCATGTGATAGGGATTGTCTGTGAAGATGGAGATGAGGAACGCTTTAGACAAGTGACAAATGACCTCCCAAGAGACCTGTAACTAGTCATCTGACTTATGAACAGGACAGCAGCCTAAGACAGGGTGCCAGAGATGGCCCAGAATACAAGGCTTGCTGATGTGGTCAGCTGCTACAGCCACTTCCCCCTCGCAGGGTTGGAAACAGAGTCACTCTGTTCCTCCTCTAGTCTTCCAGCCATGGCCACACTGCCTGACCATTAGATGTTTGAGAATCAGTCTCCAGCACTGTTCTGCAACCCTTCCAGAATCAATCCTCAGAGAAGCTGGACTCAAATATCATTCATGTACACAAAGCTCATTCTTTCATTCAACAAATGGGTATACGCAACACGAATGATGCTGGGCGAAGAGCTGGTGATGCAAAGAAGAAAATACATCTCATTTGAACACATCTGATCCTTCCAAGAAAGCACATCCTAGTTCTGGAGATTAACACATAGGCAGCTGCAGCGAGACGGGTCAAGGAGGTTGTGTTTGAGTGACAAGAACATAGGACTTGGGATCTTGCATCGTATATTCACTGCCAACTCTGCCACGGAGGTACTATGTGAAGTTTGGCATATCACTACTCTTGGAGCTTAGCTTACTTACTAGTAAGAGTTGAATAATTTTAAAAGGATAGTAGGATATCATTAGGGATATCTCCAAATTATCATCTGGCACAGAGAAACTGCTCAGTAATAGTTTGAATGGGAATTTAAAGATGCTGTGATAATGATATCACCAAGTACTATGAGAGCACAGAAAAGATAACTCCTCTCTGAGGGTTAAAATTCAGCTGGGTTTTAGAAGAGGTATAGCTCACCCACCAGAGAATTGGGTAGATTACTGCGATTTAATTTTCATGAGAAAATGCCCAGAGAAGTTAAAAAAAAAAAAAAAAGCAGGGTCTTTTCAAATTGGTATGGAGGATGCAAATGGTAGATGGAGGTGAATTGAGGTAGATTCAAATGTAAGACTGGTGTGGCTAGTGGGGACGAAATTTTGGGATAAGATCATTGTGTCAGCACTGGAGGCAATTAAGAAGGAGGTTGACAAGTTCAGCAATGGGATTTGTAAAATTAATCCTGGAGACCAGGGCGCCAGGGCAAGGGAGTGGAGAAAGAGAATTTAGGAGGGGAAGGTAATGTTGTAAATGAGTGACGAAAATCAGGACCTAATCTGGATTAGTGGCCAGGAAGATGGCCGCTAGAAGACAGAGTAGGGGGAATTTATGAGGTGGAGGAAAAGAGACTTAATGGCTAAATGGAGGTGGGATGTGAGGTGGGAAAGGATCCAAGGATGTCACTGAGCTTGGGCTTTGGAACAGTTGCCAACATCTGTTCTGAGAAGTTTGATGAAACATTCTTCACTCACTTACAGAAGTCCAAGAGGCAAAGGCTGAGATAAGGCCAGCACTTTTCATCAGCGTGTTCAGACCCTGACTGGAGCTGGGGGCTCCAAGAGCCATGCTCTGCTACCATCGGCGTGGGTATCCTCACTTAATCTTCCCAGCAATTCTATGAGGCAGGCGTTCTCATTCTCATGCTACAGAATGGGAAGACCAAGGCTCTGCTATGTCAAGGATCTTGCCTAATGTCTATAGCCTGCAAAAGTTGGAGCTGGAAATCAACAAAGCTTCAGTTCTTACCCACTTCCCCCTTTCTGGGCCTCTTGTAGAGATGCCTACCTCATAGGATTTATATTGGAAAGCCACTTAAGAAAATCACCCTCATTCAGTGAAGACAGTGTCTCTCCACAGCAATAGGTTATGCTTCTGGGCTTAGCATGTGAGAGGAAATTCCAACTGAAGCCAGCCTGTCTCCATTTTCAAGCTATTTATTATTATAAAAGCAACATTCAAGTGAGCCAGACATGAAACTCACACGTCCCCAGAATCTATATCCATTCACTCACTTACCACTCATCCCTGCCCGCGCCTATTGGTAGAATCTTTCCACTGTTTTTTACCATCTTACACTGTGCCCAGCACCATGTTGCTTGTTTGAAGATGTCTAGGATGCTTTCAGAACCTCTTCGGATGCTCTTCTTTATCTTACCATCCTCCATGGAAAAAGTGTTACTTTTGGCATTCGAATAGTTCATAGAAGAATAAATGTGTCTCTCTCACTTCTGGAATTGCTAAAAAATCCTACAAATGATGTTTAACTTCACATTTGAGGAACTATGTTGGGATCTGCCCCATTGGCCTTCCAGGAAATAAATTATTTTAATTAATTAATCTATCTCAATTCAGTCTTCCCAGACAGTGGCAAGCCTTCCATGTCAGGGCGGACTAGGCTGGCCAACCAGTGGGTCAGAATGCCACAGGTGTGACTTTCATCTATGGAACATTGAGGTTTACAGAATCAGTGCTGTTGGATGATTCCAGTCACCCAGATATTCATGCTTGTTTTGAAAACTAAGGGATCTGGTCTCAACATGAATATGGCAATGGAAAGCAGAGAGATTGGTGAACAAATTGTTGGATTTACATTCAAGACATATCTGTAATCTACAACCCTTTCCCCCACTGACTGTATTTGTTCAAGATACCGAAATATAAAATAACCAACAAATTTCTGAATGAAAAATTGTTTATGTGGCTGTCCAATTATAGTCAGTACTATAGACAATAGAGTAAGCCTGGCTACCATGAATGAAAATTCCAAGCCTCAGGGTTGAGGATCAGAGGGACAGCTTGATTTCGCTTCTCTATAAATTGGTGCAACTTCTTCTAGAAAGACTGGATCACTGCTTTTTCTTTGGTTTTCAGATTATCAACTGCGGCATGCACCGCATCATTTTAGACTTCACGTTTATGGCTGACCTCCAATTAGTTGTAAGCTCCTAGATGTTAGGGATTGTGTCGGACTCACCTTCAGCCCTAATGCTTAGCACAGCACCTGAAACATAGGAAATCCTTAATAAATATTGTTCAGGGCTACTGCTTTAGGCATAACTGTCAACAGAGATGATCATAAAGCTCTACAGTAGGAAATCATTTAATTCACTCAAGACTCTTCTCTGTACTAGTCTTACCCAAGATGAATGGCAAAGGACTATTTTGGTTGGGGGATGGTGGGAGTGTGGATGGTTTTATAAATGAAGACAGGTTATAATATTATAATGATGTTCTCTTCTTATGTATCTAATATATCATAAAAGAAAAAAATTTTCAGAAGAAGAAAGAGTAGAAAGAGGAATCTGTGATTCTTTCAATTAATGTAATGGAGATCTCAATTTAGCTCTAAGAGCCCAACATGCCTGAGCCTGTCTATTGAATTGGTGGGAGTAACTGCCAGAAGCCTGTTTGCATATGGATTGAGGGTCCTCATGGGAGAGTTCTCATTCTGAAGGAAGAAGTTGCCTGGCAACAAGAGTTTGACCCACGAAGACAGACTTACCCAACAGAGGAGCAAGGAAGCCTGAGTACAGTGTGGTGTCTGTCATCTAGATCCACCTTCCAGCTGGATAACCTGAATGTATGCGTTAGTGCCATGTACATGTCTGAATGTACAAAGTAGAGAATAAACCTGCTTTACTAATATCCTTTTAAAACATCGGACTACAGTACAGGGTTTCGGGATCTGTCTGACAGAGTAAAACCTAGATAGAAGGGAGACATTTTCCCCTTTCTTACTAAAAATCAGTTTGGGTCTGGACATGTCACCAAAGCATTCATTATAGTACATGGCAGGGCAACAACAGAACCAGAAGGAAGACTTTGACACCCCGTGAAGCATTAAGAATCAGTACCTGTAGGATGTGGTAGTATCCACATGAAACTCACGGGACTATGTCTGCACCTGGTACGGAGCAGCAGAGTGACAAAGTGGCACTCAGCAGAGGGCTGATGGGAGACTGTTGCACCCAATGGGCCCTTTAATCTTTGAACACATTTGGGATCACTATACTGATCCGTGTTTCTCCAGGGAGATCCTCAGTTCCCCATACCCCTATACCAATTACAGGGTACAAGTAGATGCTTGCAGAGGTGAGGACAAGGATGCTGCCCGTTTCAGTCACTGGCAGCACCATGGTTCCAAAAGTAAATGTATGGGTTAGTAAAAAGTAATGACAATCCCTTTACATAAGGCCCATTGGAAAACTATTCTTTACAACGAATTTATATTTAATATATTTTTATATTTTTCAAAATGTATATAAGAGACATTTATTTTATTTTTTTAAAAAGAAAAACTGTTCCAATTATGAGACGAGGATGTTCTGGGGATTTAATATGCAGCATGGCGATTATAGTTAACAACACAGTATTGTATACTTGAAAGCTGCTAAGAGAGTAGATCTTAATGTTCTCATCATGCACAAAAAATGGTAACTATGTGAGGTGATAGAGGTGTACACTAGCCTTACTGTGGTAATCATTTATATATGTGTGTGTGTGTGTGTATATATATACAGTGTTTATATATATATAAAAAATAAAAAGTCATATTGTACACTTTACACTTATATAATGTCTTATGTCAATTATATCTCAATAAAGCTGGAAAAAAGAAAAAAGAAAAACTGACCATCAGACCATGGCTTCCAACTCTTGCTTACAAAATATGCTCACAAACATATGTGACTTAGCTAGCATTTACCTTGTGATACCAATCCAGAGATGGAGGCAAGGGAAAGTAAGGAGCAAGCACTCCCAGGCCAAGCTGTGACACAGGTAAAATTCAACCTCCCTTTTCTTTCTTTCTTTCTTTCTTTCTTTCTTTCTTTCTTTCTTTCTTTCTTTCTTTCTTTCTTTCTTTCTTTCTTTCTTTTTCTTTCTTCCTTCCTTTCTCTTTCTTCTTTCTTTCTTTTTCTTTCTTTCTTTCTTTCTTTCTTTTTCTTTCTTCTTTCTTTCTTTTTCTTTCTTCTTTCTTTCTTCTTTCTTTTTCTTTCTTCTTTCTTTCTTTCTTTTTTTTTTAAGATTTTATTTATTTATTTGAGAGAGACAGAGAGAGAGTGCACGAGTGGAGAGAGGAGTAGAGGAAGAAGGAGAAGCAGACCCCCACTGAGCAGGGAGCCCAACAAGGGCCTCTATCCCAGGACCCTGAGATCATGACGTGAACCAAAGGCAGACACTCAACCTGGGGAGCCACCCAGGCGCCCCTCAACCTCCCTTTTCTGCTTCCTTTTCCGCAATCATGATATGTCCCTCTCCCCGAAAACTCCTGTCCCTATGACTCCACACGTCTCAAGGCTCTGTTCCAGCCTTTGACCAGTTTACTGCCAGGTTGGTTTTGTATTTTTGGGGGGAGGGCTCTATCAAAATATTCTTAATAGCAAGGTCAAATGAAAAGAAAATTTGTCCGTCTGGGGAGCCCTGCAGAGAGCCCCTGAGGTCACACCATGTTGTAGTCGGTCACCATATTCACCTTTAAAGAAAGTCATGAGAAAAGCAAATCTGACCCAGATATCTTGTTAGCAGAGGAACTCAATAGTACTCTCACAAGAACTGCTTCAGAGGAGGATTTCTCAGGACTCATTTAGCAGTGGGTGACTCTGTCACCCACAGGGACTCCTGGGCCTTTGAGTGTGTTCATTGCATAGTGCCCTGGTCGCTCACGGGAATGCATTAAGGGCAATCTGGAAGGCTGGCATGACAAGGTAAGAGGAGCACTCCCAGTATCTTTCTTGCCCCACAGTGAGCAGGATCTTCTCACGGGTCTTCCTTCTGTCCTGTGACATGATGTGCATTCTGTTTGGCCTGGTCAGCTTCTGAATCTTTATCGTTCACATCAGGGCCTGCGTAGCCAGAGAAGCTAGCTGAAGGCAAAGAGCTACTGACTAAAGGAAGAGAACAGGCATGCAAAGAGAAGGGTGAGAGACAGGACAGCCTTCCAGGTCTGAGTTTGTAAAACAAGGTCTTTTTGGAGTTTGATCAGAAAGAGACTTTGGGGTCCCAGCCACAGATATGAAAGAAGGAAAGAGAGCCAAATGAAAAAAGAGAATGCAAGATTTTTGTGCACACACATTATTAGCTATAATTGCTTTTTGGCATAACTGAACTAAAGGTTTAATTCACTTTTCTATTACTCTTTCGTCTCAGAATGATGCTTCTTTGAACACAACTGTGATGGTACTGAGTAGTGGCTCAAGTTTATGCAGTTTGTACTTGGAAGCTGTAATGGTGTGTGATTCTTAGGTAAGGTACATCCCACCTTTGTCTAAGAAATGTTGAAAGGACACCAATGCTGCATTAAAGTAAAGGTCACCCTTATGTGGAACACTGTGGCAGTGACTCTCTGACCCCAGCTTGTTAGGCCCAAATGCTAGGAAACGGTTGTGTTACTCATTAATGAAACCTAGGGCTCTCTTCTCAGGACCTGCTTAATCTCCCTGAGGTTGGAGCAGTCTTCTGCTGAGATATTTTAAGGTCATTAGTGGGACAGTTTTTAGAAAGACGTCCTGCAGTCCAGCATGTGAATAATAAGCAATATATCAACTCTGAGTCACCAAATAATGAGAGAAATCTCCAGGATACTTGGAGAGGGTTAGGGTTCCCAGCAGTTAGGTAGGTATCTGGTCCTATAGAAAGAGCATACTCATGGGGGGAGCACAGGCTGATTAGGAGTGAACCTCCTCTACCAGCAGAGAACAGGAGAGCAGGTTGCAGCAGTCTCTGGTTTGGAATGTTTAACACCCTTGATTTTTGTCCAAATCTCCTCCTATCTCTTTGTCCTGCTCTGTGTGCCCCAGCTTCTGCTGGTAATGGCTGATGGCTAGTGGTCTCTACTGGCAATCTTCAGGGAACTATTCTGTGCCTGGAAGTTTACATCCAGCCCCAAGCCCCACCTCATGTTGATCCATAGCCAGTGACATAGCATGGGAGGACAAGATCCCAGTTTCTCTACCTCAAGGTGGAGCAACAATCTCCAAGGTCACATTTATCCTGGCATTCTCTGGGAGAGCAGTTTGAGGCTGGGACTTCATCAAGATCAGACCTTGCTTGTTTCTTCCTTCCTTATTCTACTTCTCTTGCCTCCTTACTGATGTCTTCTGGGAGCTCTTCCTTACTAAATCACTGAACCTAAATCTTTGGCTCAATATCTGTTTCTTGGACAGCACAACTAAAACAGAATGGTACACGGTTTGGAGATCTTGAAAAGAGGCAGAAAACGTTATCTGTTCTTCGTTATCCCTGTATTGGTATCTCACAGCCAGAGTAAGTGTGAGTGAGTGCTGGGCCAGCCAGAGGGTGGCTCTTCAAAGTTTCTGTGGGCATTCTGTCCAAGAGAAATACCAAGTGGCCCACAATGAACCTGGCTTTGCCATGTAAGCTTGGCCATTCTCTAACATCTCGGTGTTGTCCACTGTTTAAGTTTCTGAAAGCAGAGATTATGCATCATGTGATTTGAGAGAAACTGACTTTATATGAGACTGAACTAAAATGACATAATCTATTATATCTCAGGATTACAAAGAAAGAAGTGTAAGAAGACATAAAAGATGTGATGTCTAAGATTTAGCAGACTACAGGTGTTATTCTATTATTTTGGGGAAAGTATGTGATTTTCTGTGCTATATTTCCTGTATCTAAAAAAATGGGGATTAGTCAACTTCTCTACCTGCCCTAGACAGTAGTTGTTAGAATACAACAACATGTGGAAAAGTCCTTTATAAATGATAGAATGCTAATAAAAGTGGCAAGAATAGCTATTTACTGATGATTTGTCTTCTATTAGGATTAAATCATCTTGAGATTCACAAGCACACTAATGCTCCTTCCATGAGTAGGGTGTGAATTCAAGGAATAATGATTAAATTGGGGTGCTTGGGTGGCTCAGTTGGTTAAGCATCTGCCTTTGGCTCAGGTCATGATCTCAGGTTCCTGGGATTGAGTCAGGCATCAGGCTCTCTGCTCAGCAGGGAGCCTGCTTCTCCATCTCCCTCTGCTGCTCCTCCTGCTTGTGCTCTCTCTCTCTCTCAAATAAATAAATAAAATCTTTATATAAAAAAGGACTAATGATTAGAAATATATGACTATTAGGAGGGTAATCCAGAGTAGAGTAGTAGTTTTAACACTAAAACCCTTTGTTGAAATATAAGTTCACTAACAATATTTTTATTCCTGGTTAAAGTAAGAGAAGTATTGAGAGAAATTCTAGGCCAAAAAATTGTTTCAATCCAATAATTCTAAATTACCTTAATTGTTTTCTGAAAAGCAAATGCAGGTTTCTTTATTTTAGTCAATCTAGTGAATTGTTACCACCTCCCTACAAATCAATGAAGAGACAATTCCTGATTGAAAGAATTACTGGTTCATCATATATATGGGAATATATAGGCAGGGAACCTAAGGACACTTAGTTTAATTTTGAGAACCTAACAGCCCGTCTGGTAATAAATTGAAAGAAGATTCAGTTCTATTAAAATAAAGTTACTCTTATAAAAATATTTCCTATGTGTCGAGCAACTAAAGAATAATACTAAGAAACATCTTAAAGACATCAACCTACACCTCTGCGAAGACATTTAATATACAAAATACATCAAGATTTTAATATAAAATATTTTAATATCGAAAAATGTATATGTGATATCCTTCCCAATCTTAGATGTGTAATATATGCATAGAGAAATATGGTAAAAATACTTGAGAACAAGCATAATGTCGTTCCTGAATGACAGACTTATGGGCGATATTTTCTTCCTTATGCTTTTATGTGTTTTTCAAATTTGCCACCATGAATAGGCACTCTTTTTAAAATTATAAAAATAGCCATTTTAACGGAAAAGCCCAGTCCCATCAGAAGACTTCTAGGTTGGAGTGGAATTGGGGCAAGGCTACTTACTTCTCCTTCCATTTTGTAATTGTATGTCCTCTGTTGGAATCTAAGCTCCATCGGGGCGGAGACTTTTTGTCTTCTCTTGTTCATCACCGTGCGGCTCGTGTGACTTGCACAGGGCAGGCAGTTCATAGATAGGTGGTCAGGGAAGGAATAATGACAGGTAATGACGAGGAGGAGGGTGGGCTCCCAAGTCGAAGAAGCAACACGAACAGATAATGGAGACTAGAACGGCTCGGCATGAACTGAAGCAGCGCAGGTAATTCAGCATGGCTGACATACTGGGTATTGAAGGGCAGCGATGGGAACTAGGAGCAGCTCTAGCTGCTGAACCTTCGCTGTGTGCCAGGCCCTGTCTGAGTTTCTATATCCGCAGCATCTCATTATCCTTAGGATATCCTGCCAGGCACATTATTTTTTCCCATTCATAGATGAGAACTCCGAAGCTCTCTGCGCTTCTGTGAGTTGCTCAATGCTGAGCTACTGTGAAGGAAGTGGAGATGTGAAGCCAGTGCTGTCCTGCCCCCAAGGAGCCTTCTGGATTCTTGTACCTCTGAGGGGGCAGCCTGTCTACACAGACGGACTCTTAAGGGCAACAGAAAACATTAAGTTTGAGGAGAGGACCGACATGATCTTTAGGGCATGAAGCTGGAGCTACTGGCTAATCACTCCTCTCATCCATCCCCTCATCTCTCTTAACGTGACCTTTCTAATACTTGAAACTCCCACATTTCCTTTTTTTAGAGAGAGAGTGGGGGTGGGGTGGGTAGGGGCAGAGAGAGAAGGTGAGAGAGAATCTTAAGCAGGCTCCACACCCAACACAGAGTCTGACATGGGGCTCGATCTCATGACCCTGAGATCATGACCTGAGCCGAAATCAAGAGTCGGCCACTTAACTGGCTGAGCCCCCCAGGACCCCCCCCCCATTTCTTATACCCATGAGTTAGTGTACAGAATAGCTTTGGTGAAATGCCATAGTTACCCGGAAGGAATAACGCACGTCGTGAGTAATTTTTTAGTATGAATTATCAGAGGGCAAACTCCTGAAGGAATGAGACGCCTTTCTTCTGTTTAATTGAATGATCTTTTTTGGAGCCCCACTATACACCAGTCATTGCTTATGCACTTGATATGTATCATGGACAAGACAGATACTTTATCTGCCTTATTAGAATTATAGCTCAGGAAACAGCCATGATCGTTTTTATTGCAGGTAGGAGAAGGTAGATCAAAAGGTTGCAAATGGAAAGTCACGTGAAGCAGAGTCCTTACAGTAAAGAAAGCAGGACGGGAGCCCAGGCATTTAGGAGATATCATGGGGTGACAGGAGAACAGGGAGGAATACAGACAGGGTCCTAGTTTTCACAGTGAGATGGCTTCCCATCCCTAAAGCAAGACCACACCATCATATTGCCTTTCTGGTTACCTGCAGTCTGAGAAAGGGATTATTGCCGTAAAACTTCATCATGAATCTCAGTTGCCTGAGAAAAATGAGCTTTGAATCATTAACAAGGCAATTGCTGCTACATACTAATGACACCATTTCCCGCTCCTGGTCTTTTCAGCATTAATGTGCCCCGTGGTGTGGATTGAATGATATAAAAATGATTACACGCTTTAGAGATATTTCTGGGTTTGATTGTTTTATGCCATGCACCACTTGTTTAGATTATGAATTAACTAATAAATCTGCGTTACTTCTTAAGTTTTAGACTTGAAAGTCCTTACTCCTTTTTCCGATACCAAGTTAACATGACCATCTCTAGTGGTAGCTGATGAAGACTAAGCCGTGGCCATTAGTGTGATTTACTTCCCACCCACCTGGTCCCCCAAACGACCGCTCATCTTTCCTAGTGATTGAGAGATTATGTCTCCAGTTTTATGAATAATTTATCCTCAATGCAATGCCATTTATCTCAGCTTGTAACACCCTGCTTTGTGCACACTGGACTCAATAAATATTTTTTTCAACTTCACCAATTATTTGTGTATTTTGACCCATATTTAGGACTCTATCCTAACAAAATAATTCTAAATATGACAAATAACTATGCTGAAAGATGTTCAGCATAGCATTTTGTATGGTATAAGAACACTGGAAAATTCTATGGGACCCCTGGGTGGCTCAGTCAGTTAAGCGTCTACCTTTGGCTCAGGTCATAGTCCCGGGGTCCCGGAACCAAGCCCTACGTAGGGCTCCCTGCTCAGTGGGGAGTCTGCTTGTCCCTCTGGCCCTCCCCTTTCTTGTGCTCTCATAAATAAATAAAAACTTTTTTAAAAAAGGGAAAAATCTAAATATACTAATATAGGAAGTTATTAAAACAAGTATTTTCTTCCAAATGATGAAATACTATACAGCCATATATTTTTTTGTAAGAACAGGGAAAGATGTTGATGCCAAAGTATTATGTGAAAAACTCTAGGCAAATTGTATAAACAGTATTATTATAATTATGTAAAACATATAGGAAAAAATATGCAGAAAATACTAGAAAATAGTGGTTTTCTCAGGGTGATGATACTACTTGTGCTATTTTCTTTTCTTTGACATACGGTGTTATTTTTTTTAAAGATTTTATTTATTTATTTGACAGAGAGAGACACAGTGAGAGAGGGAACACAAGCAGGGGGAGTGGGAGAGGAAGAAGCAGGCTTCCCGCAGAGCAGGGAGCCCGATGCGCGGCTGGAGCCTGATGCGGGGCTCGATCCCAGAACCCTGGGACCATGACCGGAGCCGAAGGCAGACGGCTTCACGACTGAGCCACCCAGGCACCCCCATATGGTGTAACTTTTAACTTGAAATTATTTTTGAAAAAAAATTTTTTTCTTAATTTATTCAAAAATTGGGGTGCCTGGGTGGTTCCTTCAGTTGAGCATCCCTCTCTTGGTTTCGGCTCAGGTCATGATCTCAGGGTCGTGACATTGAGCCCTGCATCGGGCTCCACGCTCAGAGGGGAGTCTGCTTGAGATTCTTTCCCCCTGCCCCCCCCCCCCTCTAAAAAATAAATAAATAAATCTTTAAAAAAAAAAGAATATACCTAAGGAAAATGAACACAGGTGTCCACAGACAGCCTTGTGCATGACTGTTCACAACAGGGCTATTCATAAGATCAAAAACTGAAAACAATCCAAATGTCCATACATTAGTGAACTGATAAACGAAATGGGGTGTACCCACACAATAGAATACGGTTTGGTCATTAAAAGGAATTCAATACTGAACTATTACTACAACATGGATGAAACTCAAAACCATTGTGACAGGCACAAAGGACGATATATCCCATGCTTCTATTTAAGGAAATATTCAGAAAAGGCAAATTTATAAAGATAGCAGGTGGATCAGTGGCTGCCCGTGGTTGGGGGCGGAAGGAGAGACAGACTACGCCCATGCTCCAGGGAAATTTTGGGGGCTAATGAAAATGTTCTAAGTTTGGATCATGCTGATGGTTGTTCAGCTCCGTAAACGGACTAAAAATCATTGAATTGTGAAATTACAGTGAGTGGATTATATGGTATAGATATTATACCTAAAAAAAAAAGTAAAAGGTAATGTGAACTTAGAAAAAAGAAAGAGGAAGAAGATAAAATGAGAACAGTGGTTGTGAGCCCTGGTGCATCCTTCAAGGATGTTAGTGGGAAAAACTGATTAATTATAGGGCCTGGAGTAAGTTTGTAGCCTGTCAGCTTGGGTTCGCACAGGGAGATGGCTCCACTTTGAAAAATTCAAAAGTCTGTTGTTTTTGTTCTGGAAGCTGCTAGAAAGGTCATGGCTTTCGTCTTTACTTCTGTGCTCAGACCTCAGCATCCTGGGGTCTCTTCCAGAGTGTAGACTGCAAGCTGGTATCAAATTGGATGGGACTTCTCCCCTTCCAGACATACAGTGTGAAACTGATCACGCAAAAAGTCCCCTGGAGGAATTCAGAACTGGCCCTCCCTGGAACCAACAACATAAGTAAACTCAGTAGCTACGCAGATTTTAATGGGTGGGGTAACAGAATATTTGTTCCAGAAAATTTCTAGAATGGCAGAAAAAATACAGCAACTGTGGAAATTTGCTAGCTTACTTTTTCATATTGCCTTGTATATCTCCCAGAAGAGAATTGAAAATATATGAATAAAGCAAAGAAATCATTCAATAAGTAAGAAAATCACCAACTGGTATCAGTAATATCATAAGAAACACAACAGAATTTTTTCAGCAGAATATGACAATATCCAACAGATGCGTGGGAGGCTTCTTTCTAGGCCTCACATCTTAAGAATATGAACATACAATTGCCATGGATTTTAACTATGATATGGTGCCAGGTTTCTAAATTCTCCAGGCCTTGGTAAACAAGCACCTGGAAAATACTGAAGCTTACAATTTAGATTTTTCCTTTCAGAAGTCTGGTAATTATGGATTTCCTGAAAAGATCAAATTACATTACTCCTGAAATTTTTCTGTCATTATTTTCAAAATTGTGTACTTTCAGGAATAAGCCTTATACACATAACCATTGGAAATGTTGTCTTGGAGAGACAAAAAATTATTCATTTGATCACTTCCCTGATTAAATGCTTTCTTTTTTTTTTATTGCACAGATTATTCTTCACTGTACTATAGATGATATGGTGTCAGTAATGAAGTAGTATGTGTATTACAGCATCAATAGGAATTATTTTCCTAAGGAAATTTATTTGTAATAAAGAATAATAGTTCTATTATAAATAACAAATATATATATATATATGTATATATTAAAGATTTTATTTGTCAGAGAAAGAGAGAGCACAAGCAGGGAGGGTGGGAGAGGGAGAAGCAGGCTCTCTGCTGAGCAGGGAGCCCAATGCAGGGTTTGATCCCAGGACCCTGGGATCATGACCTGAGTGGAAGGCAGATGCTTAACCGACTGAGCCACCCAGGTGCCCAACAAATATTTTTAAAAGACAACCAAGTGGCCCTCCTCTCCAATAAATAGGAGAAAGCTCATTTTGTCCATGGAAGAGTCCTGCATGAACTTGGATTTTTTGACACCTGATTTCTGGAGGGGAGAGAGGCACTCTCTCCGGGCACTGAACAGCACAGGGCGGGGACATCCCCACCAAGGGTCGGGTTGCGGCTCGCCAGGCAGAGGCAGTGCCCGGAGCGTGCACCGGGGCTGAAATGAAAAAGACGAGCTGTGACAGGTAGAGAAGATAGGAGGGTGGCAACGAGGGGCCTGGCAGGTGGCGTGCGTCATCACATTTAGGAAGTTCCGAAGAAGCAGGGAGTGTTTTCCTTCCACCAGACTGCTCTACCCTGTTAAATATCACTACTGGCTTGAAGGACTGCTTGGGATGCATTCCAGGTCACAATGGTTATTGTCACCTTCCACGTAAACAAATGAGGGTCATGAGTGCATGCGCATGGTTGTCGTTTTATGCTCTCGCTGTAGAGAAGAAACATTCATGAAGAAATCCATCAGAAAGACATAGAGGTGGGGGGAATTCCAAATCTTTTCCAGCAAACAACTCTACCGAGAGAGTCCCTGAACTACCCTAGGCTCAGGATTCCCCAGTCTCTGCTTGGATAAACGAGTATTGTTAGAACGGAGGTAATAAATGTTGATTTTGGAAAATTAAAAAATGTAACAAAGTAAAAGGGAAAATTTACCTGTAAATTTACTGCCCAAAGTAGCCATTAACATTTTTATGCAGTCTTATTTTTTTGTTTATGCAGATACATAAACAAATGTGGAGTTGTGATTATAACGTACACAATTGTTATGTCCTGCCTTCATTTATTCATATACATTTTCTATGGAATTGTTAATGCTTGGTAAACATCATTTTTCATAGTTGCCTGATTGAAATCTTTTTGTTCCCAGGTTTGTTATTTTTTGCTATCATAAATGATACTGTAATGAAATTTTGTGCATAAATATTTTTCTACATATTTCAGAATATTTACTTAGGGTAGATGCCCAGAAGTAGAATTACTGAGTTAAAGTGGGAAAACATTAGGTTTTAAGGCTCTTGATTTGTGTTTTTGATTTTTTTACCCTAAATAATGGAGTTGCATGCCCCCCAACAATGCTGGTGTCCTCTTCACCCGACCTTTCACTAGCCCTGTGTATCATCATTCAAGAAGTTACTTGCTAATTTCATATCCTCTAATGTAAAGATATAAAAGATGAAGCAACAACAACAATGAGCCAAGAAACACTGCAAAAATAGTAAAATAATAAAACTTAATCTTGGTTTGCTTACCATGGATTGAATGCTTTATGTTCATCAGCTGGGGCAGGTGGGTGCCGTGGGATGCCTGGTTCACAAGGAAATAAATGGAGGCTTTAGAGGTTGAGTAGCCCAAGTTTAAACAACTGGAATGCATACTTCTAACTTGTTTACTAACCTACAATCTTTATTCATCCTATTTAAAATTAAGGTGTTTTTACTTTCTCTGCTGACTTTATATCCCATTCCAGCTTTGTCTGTTTCCCTTGTATCTTCCCTGTATCAACTCTTGGTTCCTCGATGGTGGATACCTATTCATCCTTTAGACTTGCAACATGGATTCACTATGAAAGCTTTCCCTGAGTCATCATTGTTCTTAACTAATTCTCTTACCTCGTTGGTTCCAGACGTTCTCATTCAGGGAATATAACTGCTTTGGTGGGGAGGTGTATCTTTCCCACAGAAGTCTGGGTTTAGCTGGAACAGAAAAAATGTGCCATTTCCATTTTTGTCTAATTTTCTGAACCCGCCCTTATTCCTCTTCCTCCTCTAGGGGAGTCCATTGTAAGGCCTGGTTTCTACCCAGGATGTGGACCAGCTCAGGAACATTCGTGCAAGATGTGGCTAGGTTGAGGCCACTCTGTCTCTCCCAGACCTGCCTCTCAACATGGACAACTGCCTTTGCTCTTTCTCCTACTTACATGCTTGCCTCCTAAAGTCAATCCAGCAAATCAGAAATACTAGGGCAGGAACAATTTTTAAAGTTTCTCCAGGTGGTTTTTGTTTTTATTTATTTATTTATTTATTGAGAGGGAAAGAGAGTGGGGAGGTGGAGGGGCAGAGGGAGAAGGAGAGAGAATCTTAAGTAGGCTCCATGCTGAGCACAGAGACTGACGTGGGGCTCGATCTCACAACCCTGAGAGCATAACCTGAGCCAAAATCAAGAGTCAGATGCTTGATCGACTGAACCACCCAGGCACCCTTCCCCAGGTGGTTTTAATGCAGCAAGAGAGAGGATCTCTCTTCAGATCTATTGGTCTGGTATCTTTGTCTGAAAAACAGATGCTCTTGAATCCCTGGCCGACACGCCATTGTGATTTACAGAAAACATCCTGATCAGTTTGATCAAAGGCCAATCATTCTGTCTCTCTGCAAGTGTATACCTGTAAAAGGGAAAAGAAAATTAACAAATTTTAAAAGTATTAGAAAGGAACTGAGCATGATGATAATAATACCAATAATAATAAATTAGCAATACCAAAAGAAGAATCATAATACCAATAATAATAAAACTAATGTTTATAGGCCATTTAATGTGCCAGTCACTGTGCTAATTGCTGTGTGTATCTCCATGATATCTTTTCATCTAAAGCTGTTCTTATGATATAGGGGACAATTCATTTCACAAATGGAGATCTTAATAGAGACATTAATTTGACCAAAGTGACGCAGCTGGTAAGCATAGAACCTGGATTTTAAACAGGCAGCCTGGCTCCTAATCCACATAATTAACCATAGCAGAATGTAGGAGGGGTGGAATTTGTGGGAAGAACTTAGCCCAAACCTCAATCGCTAATGTTTAAATAGCAAATATAAATAAGAAGCAGAGGATTGGTATAACTTAATTAATAAACTTTGTTTCCTATATCCACACCCAGAGAAAGAACTCATCTCTTTTTCAAGCCTCCATGAAACATTTACAGAATGGCTTCAATTCTGACCCCAAAATTGAAAACCAGAAATTATGCAAGCCATATTTACTGGTGAAAATAAAGTTAAAAATTCACAAATTTTAATAATATAAACAAGATTACAATTCTTCCCCACACCCAGTCTTTACAAAAAATATATATAATCCCAAGTAAATCCCAAATAAGAGTCATAAGTAGAATTATGATTCTATGTAACACAAGAATAGTCGAAGTTATACATTTAAAAAAGTACTTTGATATGCAGCCAGATAAGTACTTCTTTCTTTTTTTAAAGATTTTATTTATTTATTTGAGAGAGAGAGTGAGTGAGTGAGAGAGAGAGAGCACAAGCAGGGGGAGAGGCAGAGGGAGAGGGAGAAGCAGGCTTCCAGCTGAGGAGGGAGCCCGATGAGGGACTCGATCCCAGGACCCTGGGCTCATGACCTGAGCCAAAACAGACGCTTAACCGACTGAGCCACCCCGGTGGCCCCAGATAAGTACTTCTTTTTTTTTTTTAAGATTTTATTTATTTATTTGAGAGAGTGTGAGAGAGAGAGGGAGAAAGAGAGCACGAGAAGGGGGAGGGTCAGAGGGAGAAGCAGGCTCCCAGCTGAGCAGGGAGCCCGGTGCTGGGCTCGATCCTGGGACTCCAGGATCATGACCTGAGCCGAAGGCAGTCGCTCAACCAACTGAGCCACCCAGGCGCCCCCCAGATAAGTACTTCTTAAGATAGGCAAAACCTTCTCTTAAGAGTTTTCCTTTTTAACAAGAAAGAATTAAAGTAAATAATCACAACACTGAGCTATTTCTTCTAAGAAGGTAAAAATAAAGCAAACAAAGCTGCCTTTGGATACATTAGGCTGTTCAGTGTGACCTTCATCTACATCCTTCTAATGGAATGGACTAGAAAGGAAATACTGTGTGGAATAATACCTAAAACCTAATTATCACACTATAAGATTATATTTTTTGTTTCCCCCTTATTTAGGTGACAGGTTATTTCCTCATAGAAATCACTTCAGTGGGCTTGACTCTTGAAAAACCAGGGTTATCTGCCATGCCGTATTCTGTGTTCTTTGAAGTGATTGCTAATTGTACTGGATAAATTGGACTGGTAAATTCCAGGTTTCAAAGGTAAGAAGAACTAATCTATAAGTAATAAGATTCCCCCAGCAGTTACATTTCTAAAACTGTCTTAAGTGGGTATTCACTTATATTATTTTAAATATATTAAATTGTGTGTATTTATTTGAATGTATATACATACAAAAGGTGTTATATCCATATTTCATCCATTCCTGGACTGATTTTCTTTTCTCTTCCATAGAGTTCTATTAACTTATAGTGTTTCTAATCACATTTGCAATTATCTTAAGGACCCTAATACAAAGAGTGTCAGGCACTGATAATTTCATTAATTTCTGCCAGTGCGCAAAAATCATTAATTTAACATTCGCATACT
Source organism: Neomonachus schauinslandi (assembly GCF_002201575.2). Lineage (NCBI taxonomy): Eukaryota > Metazoa > Chordata > Mammalia > Carnivora > Phocidae > Neomonachus > Neomonachus schauinslandi. The sequence goes on from NC_058404.1 coordinate 30,252,129, forward strand.
TGAGTAATTGAAATAACCTCTTTTTCTATGCTCGCCAACGTTTTTCCTCCTGCTCGAATTTTTTTCTATCTTACCGTTGCTAGCAATATTCTTTTCCTTTTCTCATCTGTGATGACCGTTCATTAAAAGTTAATATTTTTTCTGCAATTTCAGGATATTGCATTAATACCTTTTGGCATTCTGGGTTTCATTTCAGCTGGGGAACATCATTTTCCTGGGTCTTGTCTTGCGCTTTAAATTGCTGATGACTTTTTTTCTGAATGTTCATATTTTCTACCTTGTATTACAGTCTTGTGTGTGTGTGTGTGTGCATGTGTGTGAGTGTGTGCGTGAGTGGTTAGTCTCGACTCCTAAAGTGTGAGCTCCTGAGAGAAGATTCTGTGTTTGCCTTATCTGGGTGTTCTCCTGGGCCTATCTAGCCTGTCTTCTTCTTTTTTTAAAGATTTTATTTATTTATTTGGGGGAGAGAGAGCACCAGCGTGGGGGTGGGGGGAGAGGCAGAGGGAGAGGGAGAAGCAGACTCCCTGCTGAGCAGAGAGCCCAACCAGGGCTGGATTCTAAGACCCTAAGATCATGACCTGAGCCGAAGGCAGATGCTTAACCAACTGAGCCACCCGGGCGCCCCTGGATCTGTAATTTCTTTAGCCTTATGATGTCTTGCTTGATTTGAAGGTATCTTTTTATCCATCAAAGTGACTATGAGCTGGACTCAGAAATGCCACAGGAAAATTGGTCTTAAAAAGGTAGAGCGGACCAACCCACAAAGTATGTAAAATCTGATTTTGTGAGGGGATGGTAGGATCCATATATCCACAGGGGCTGAGCATTTGGATTTGGGATGCACTGATCTGATGCTATAATCTGGATTCCAAAAGAATATGACACTCACGGCCATGTAGTCATGTTTGGGCAAGGCCTGTCCAAGTTTCCATCCTTCGAAGAGGTGGAAAAATAAACTTGTTTTACCTCTTTACACTCTGCTTTGTTCTAAGGCTCTTGGAGACTTATCCTAAGCCCTACCTGATTAATGTACAGTTTTAACCAAGTTGACATTCTGATGTTAACCTCAGTACTTGGTTGCTCGGAAATATTGTGACAACTTTATACAGAAAGACAGACTATTCTGAGACAGACATATAACTTCCTTAACCATGGGATCAATTTTTCTTGTAACTTCATGAATTCTTTCTGCAGAATATTTCTGCTCTCATGCTTCTAGCCTCTCAAATAAACCTAGTCTAGTGCCCTGGGAATTATCTACTTTTTCATTAAGGCAGCACAGGTAGAGAAAGAATTACAGATTACCTTATTGGATTTATTTGAATTTATGTGAAATTCATCTGTATCATTCTGTCTCTTGCCTTTTTTTATTGGTAATTCGAACTGATTCCCAATTCTCTGTTGAACTGTGTTATTCAGCTTTCTGTACAAAGTGGAATTTATGTACTTCTATGCAATTTCCCTTTATGTTTATTCAATGGGTAAGTATCACTTATTCATGTGCTTACAAAATAATTTACATGAAGAACATTTAATTACTCCCTGGGATCTTCCAGCCTTAAGGAAGATTACTTATACTGGGCTCCTTTGGAAAAGGAAAAATTACCTAAAGCATATCTCATTCTTTGTAGATTCTATTATTGTTTAGCAAATATTCTCTCCCTGTCCTCTTGCCACAGGAGTATAGTATTAATGCTGGGCTTGGACACATGACTTGGCTGATGAAATGTGGGTGGTACGACAGAATCTATGTTTCCACTAACCCTCTTGCACTCCTGCCCACCTTGATGAAGCAACATGCCCCAGAGGATAGCTGCTCTTCCATCTTGGGATTTGAGTAAGAAGATGGGGGAGAGTTGTGACCCTGCCTTGCTACCTGGAAAGAGATGACATAGCTGACCTGCAGATGAGTGTGTGGGAAACAAATATTGCTGGTCCTCAGCCGCTGAGATCTGAGCTTGTTTCTTATGAAACATGTTCACAAGGGACATGTGCCCAGAGGGAATTCAGACTTGTTACGGACTGGCAACTAGCCTGGACCTCCCCTTTTCCCAATGAGTTTATTTAATTGCCTTCATCCTGGTCTTGTTTTCTCTTTATATGGTGTGTGTGTGCATGTGTGTTTGTGAGTGTGTGTGTACATGTGTGTGTGCTCAAAAGAAGACACACAAAACTTTTCTTTTAGCTATGCAGGTATAGACCAAGAGGAACCATATCCAGACTTTCTGTAGAGGCTAGTACAAGATCCTGGACTCCAAATCCGATGTCTTTTAGACTGTTCTCCTCAAGGAAAGTATGAGTTTATTTTGAAAGCAGAGGGAAGGTGCATCAATATTTGAGGCCAAGAGGATGGGTTGTGGTAGATTTTACTATTATTCAGCAAATATTTATCCTTTTCTCCCCACAATAAATACTATTGACCCCCATCACTGTTTGGTTTGGCCATTTGACCTCATGACTTACTGTGAACAGTGGGACACGGTGGGGTGAGAGGAATGCACAATATGCCAATTCCACAGGGAAGGCTCTAAGAGGCATTGAAAGTTTCAACCAGCCTTCATGCACTCCAGGTCTCCTCATGATAATAGTGCACACCGGATAGAAGCCACTTTGACTTTAGTGCTATGGACGAGAAAGCATACGAAGTAGACCTAAACCAGCAGAGTGGCCAAAGCCAACTCACAGAACTGCTAATGAGAAAAGAAAGTGTTTGTTCTTGCAATCAACCGAGATTTAGATGTTTTTTCTATACCGTACTATTACAGCAAATGCTGCCTGCATAAACTTTTGATAAGAGAAGGGCTAATGCCCATAGGTCGTTAGTATTTGAGCCAACCACGTATCTGTCCGGACAGCATTATATAGAAAATATCAGATTCAAAGAAGGATTATTCTGGAAAGTTTTAAGTAAATTAAGAACGAAGAGACTCACTCTACACAAATTCTGCTCTTCACCATGCATGGGGGATGCTTGCCAGAATTCTGACTGAAGTTCATTGGTAATTTTTCCATCTGTATAATGTGCAGTGGAATGCAGAGTCCACCTACCTCACAGGGCAGATGGGCACCAGTCCAGGTAGAGGTAATCTGCACTTTCAGCATATTTCTGGAAGTAGATCCAAAGCATTAATAACTCATGATCTTGTAAACATAATACTGTTCGGATATGCACCAGATTATTTGCTGAAAAATGACCACAAACTTCTTTTCTAGGATACTTATCTCTAGCCTCAACCTAATCCTTCACTGTAATCATTTATATCTCAATACACAAAATCTATCTAAGCATGGGTCTTATTGATATAATTCACTACGAACGAAATATATACAAAAAAGCTCATTGTTTGCCCTAAATTTCACATTATTATCTTTGGTACTGTTATTGAATTAAACTGTCAACACCTAAAAATGTTGAAAAGAAGCAAAGATTTAAGAATGCATGAGGTCTATGAATGTGAGCATGTTCTGGCTGTTATATCTGTCATTGACAGATTGCCAAGGTGGATTTGGCTGATCTGGCTGGCTAGGAGGGTGCTCTCTCTCCTGCTCCCTTCACTCCATGGGCGTCCCTCCTGAAACTGTGCTCTCAGTGGAAGGGTGACCTTCCTCCGTGGAGAATGACCTTTCTTCCTTCAAGGGTAGATGAGTAGCTGTGTTCCCCTGCTAGAGTCTCCAAACAAGCTCTCAAGAATGCATGCAGTCTAAATGACTACTTTATAATATAAATTATAAATACATATATGTAGTCCCCAACTCACAGTCCTTCGACTTTTGATGGTGGGAAAATAATACCCATTCAGTAGAAACTGTACTTGGAATTGTGCATGTGGACCTTTTCCTGGGCTAGCAATATGCAAGATGTCTCTCTATCTCTCTCATGACGCTGAGCAGTGGAAGCCATAGCTCCCAGTCAACCATGTGATCACAAGGGTGAACAACCAAAACACATACAACCATTCTGTACCTGTACACTCACGCTGTTTCTCGTGTTCAGTACAGTGTTCAATAAATTACTTGAGATATTCAACACTTTATTATAAAATAGGCTTTGTGTTAGATGATTTTGCCCAACTGTAGGCTAATATAAGCATTCTGAACATGTTTAAGGTAGGCTAGGCTAAGCTATGGTGTTCAGCAGGTTAGCAGCAATGTTAAATGCATTTTCAACCTATGACCTTTTCCATTTATGATGGTTTTTTGGGGATGTATCCCCATTGTAAGTCTAGGAAGATTGTGTGTGTGTGTCTAACTGCTTAGAGAACATGGAGAACATAAAAATTTCAAAAATAACAGCAGCCTGGGTTTAATCTCATAACAAAGGTGGAAAATATTGAAAAGGAATTGGGCCAGGAGGAAAAAGAAGCAAAGTTAGTTCCTTATCTCATATAAGCAAGGAATCAAGTATCATGTTTTTGTTAAATTTGATAACATAGGCTCAAGTATGTGTGGTGAGTTTCCCTAGTCTTCCTGCTCCATGTCAACCCCATGCACAAAAAGCGTAAGTAATAACCAATAAATGGTCCAAGTTGGCTATTGAACTGTGCGAATTATTTTTTCTACACTTGCACGATCCCAAGGCTTGAGCCTCACCCAAACACGTTGTAGAAGAGGGAATGCATAAGGAGCACATGCAACCTGAAGACGTTCAAGGAAGAAAACAGAGAAAAGAGGATCATGACTGGAAGATTTCAAAGATAGAAGTCCTATGGAAAGAAAAAGTCATTCAAGCAGGATTTTTTAAAATGTTGGTTCTTATACTTGCAATGTAATGTGTTCTTCAGTAAAATCCATATTCCTTATCAAAACATTTCAGGATCTATGGCCATACTTTTGAGATGATATTCAGGTGGGCAGAAGTGGGACAACAAAAGTAGGCCTGGAAATATGTATGTTACTTGTTCTTTTTTAAATTCAAATAATTAACATATTGTGTATTATTGGTTTCAGCGGTAGAGGTCAGTGATTCATATAATACCCAGTGCTCGTTACGTCACATGCCCTCCTTAATGTCCATCATTTTTAAGTTAAAGAAACTTACTAATAAAATTAAAAGCAAAGGGCGCCTGGGTGGCTCAGATGGTTAAGCGTCTGCCTTCGGCTCAGGTCATGGTCCCAGGGTCCTGGGATCGAGTCCCGCATCGGGCTCCCTGCTCCTTGGGAGCCTGCTTCTCCCTCTGCTTCTATCTCTCTGTCTCTCATGAATAAATAAATAAAATCTTTAAAAAAAAATTAAAAGCAAGATATTAGGAAAAATAAAATTAAATAATATGTAGTTTGTATAAGGCAGAAAATAAGCCAAATATCAAGGAAACATAAAAAATAAGTTACAGAAATAAGTCCTAACGTATCACTTATAACAACAACTAATAAACAGGTTAAAATAAGAAGATGCTTAAAGTGATTTATGAAAACAAAACAAAATAACCTAAAAAGTGACATAAAAAGGGTGAACAAAGATGATATACACAAAATATCAAACAAAAACGAATGGGAGTTAATAATAAGAGACTCTAAAGTACAGAACAAAAAATGGAAAGAGAGCCCTTTTGTAAGGCTATTATACACAGTCCACAAATAATCATATACTCTATAACATATAATCAAATATGTAAATAAAAATATTGGAAATGAAAGGAACACAAGAATAATACCCACAATAAAACTAATGTTTATTGACCATATTATGGGCCAGACACTGTGCCAATTTCTGTATCACTATTACCTCTTAATCTAATGAAGTAGGAGATTATTATTTTTGTTTTGTAAATGGAGACACTAAACATTAGGGACATAAACTAAATTGACTAAAGTGACAGAGGTGGTATAGATAGATAGATGATAGGTAGATAGATAAATATAGAAATAGGTCTGCATATATATTATAGATGTATATATGAACATATATGCAAAAATTCTAAAATATACTAGCAGATTTAAGTATGACCAAGGTGTGTTAAGCCTTGGTTGGCTGTGGAATGCCCTTCCTCACCTGTCAGTAGTTTAGCAAGAAACCAGCTTAGCAAGTGTGGGTGTTTTCAGTGGAAAGATCAGGGGACCTCTGGCTAATTCCTGAGGCTGGGCTCTAAAGGCTCTCCTTTTCTTACAGAGCCTCTTACCCTCACCTTCAAGGTCCTTCTGTCGCATAGGCCACTGGGTACTTTCTGTCCCTTCTAATGCCTCTGTAAATAGGTAAAGCAGCGAGCAGTGGAGACCCTCTACTGGTGTGTCCAGCTGTATCACACCCAGGTCCTTCTCTCATCAGGATAAGAGAGTCGAGGAGATGGTGGCTGTTCTGTTTCTCTAACTGTCCATTCAACACAAGTGGTGCCAGTCCACACCCCTTCGTGTGACAAAAAATTAATGTATAACCATAACCAAGGAGAGTTTATCATAGAAGGGCTGAGATACTCTATTTGTAGAAAATAACATTTTAGGGGCTCCTGGGTGGCTCAATCACTTAAATGTCTGACTCTTGATTTCGGCTCAGATCATGATCTCAGGGTCGTGAGATTGAGCCCTGTGTGGGGCTCTGTGCTCAGCATGGAGTCTGCTTGAGTTTCTCTCCCTCTGCCTCTTCCCTCCTTGCACGCACCATCTCTCTCTCTGAAAAATAAATAAATAAATCTTTAAAAAAATACATTTTAAAAATCACTTTAATAGGTTGAAGAAGAATAATCTCAAGGGATGCCAAAATGGTATTTGATAAAATTCGAAGCCTGTTGTTCAAGACAAATCAGGAACCAGTGAATCTTTTCTCAATATAATAAATCATTTAAGGACCACCAGTCAACTCCCTAATAATGGAATGTGGATGCCTTCCATTTAAAATAGGTAATAAGGCAAAGATTTTCATTGTTTTTTTTAAAGAAGCTCTTTGTTATTCACATTATTTAAGCTTGTTTGGGAAATTCTAGTCAACCGATATGAAGCAGAATAAAATAAAATATGAAGCAGAAATTTAAAATTACGACTACTTGCCAATAACATGATTTTGTGAAAAATTCTAGACTTCAAGTTCTTTAATTCAGCCTTGATTAAAATTAAAAGAAAAATCAGAGGCCACACAATTTTTGAAGAGTTGAATCTTTTAGGGATTAATACACTTTGGCCTATAGATCTCAGTGTTCCAGAGTATAAAGCACTGAGCTTGCTATTACATTTCATAATATAGACAAGAAGAGCTAGGAAAGATTTAGACATGGTTACCTGAAAGACACAAACCATATGAACATGAGGGATATTGGGGTGAAGGTCATTCCTAGCAGATTTTTACTTATTCTGTATCTTGTCATCAGAATATTGAACTATGACTAGTTTGTTTGCAAGAAGCTCTCCTGTATGAATCTACTTGAAATTCAATGAAATAATTATCATAGAACCATTAGCCTTGAAACTATAGTTTGTTTACCTGCTTGCTATAGGAAACTGCTCTCTTTTCTATTATGTACATGTCATATGAAGTCAAACTTTCAGTGGTTTATATACACTTTAGCTTCAATGATCTTGTTATAATTATTAATTAATTCAACTAATTCACTAATTTAACTAGTAGAAGCCTTGCACCAATTATAAAACAAGAAAACTAAATAATGATTATAGAAGAAACATTTTTAAAATGCGAAGTAAAATCTTAAAAAATTGCTTAAAATCCTAGGCACTGAGAAGATTTCTAAAAGTCAGGCTTATAAAGTTAAGTACATTTTTAAAGTATTTTCTATATACCAGATGTATCCATTAATAATTTATTTTAAAATTCTTATTCTTGTAATAGTTGCCAAAAAGATTAAATAACTAGAATAAACTTTAAAGATATGTATGCAAGAACTAACAAAAAAATCTTAGAAGTTTTACTGATGGAAATAAAAGAAGAATTGAGTAAATGGAGAGGCAAAACATGTTCTTACCTTGGTAAGTTTAAATAATTTAAAAATTGTTTCAGATTAATTTTTCAACGGAAATCCCAAAGTTTGTTTTTTTCTTCTGAACTTTGACAATGTAGAGTAAAAAGTGACATAAATACCCGAGAAAGTTTTGAAAAAGAAGAACAAGATATGAATATACATTGGAAACTATATTTAAAATGATCCCTTTCTAGAACAAAAATCATCAGATGGATCACTGGAGTTGAATAAAAGTCACAGAACCCATTTCTGTACATACAAGCTCGTGCTCTGATAAAGAAATCATTGCAGATTACTGGATGTTAAGGAAATAAATGCTGCTGGGAAAATTAATTAACCATCTAGAAAGAAAGAAAAACCCCAGTATGTCAAGAAAAGTTTGTAGATAGATTAAAATGTTATATGTGAAATGTATGTTTCACATATATTTGAAAATGCAAACGTAGAATTTATAAAAGCAAAGACCATTTGAGTATGTTATTTTAGAACAAGGCTTTTCTGAGCATAAGGCAGTGGATAAGATTTGACCACATGAAGACAAAAATGGGCATGTCAAAACTGAAAAAGAAAATGTAAAAAATATAGGCAACAAGTATGGCATTTAATATACTTTTATAATGAGGTTGTTCAAATAAAAAAAGGAAATACCCAAAAAATGTAGAAAGGAGGTTTCACATATCTCAAGTTGCTAATAAACATAATAAAAATACCCGACTTCAATAGCAAGCCAAAAATACAAACTAAAACAAAAATGAGAGCCTATCTTTCTTTTTATCCAGTTTTTTCGGATTTGGAAATGCCGCCCACTACAAGGGGGCCTTGGAGAAGGCACTCACTCACACACTGCTGCTGACGGAGAAATCGGCATAGACTTCCAGGAAATACATTGCTAAACCTAACAAGAGATTAAAATAAATTCATACCCTTTCATTCAATGGTTTCAGCTTGAAGAATTAAAGCTAAGTATAGTCAAATATGTGGAAAAGATCTACGCATCAAATCATTGCAGCATTGTTTGTAACAGTAGGGGTAAATAAACTAGTGGTCACCAATAATAAAATGGTCAAATAAATCAAGGAGTCTCCAGATCATTGGCTATCATAAAGCTATTATAAAACTATTAACAATTATTTTTAAAAAATTTGACGGAATTCTGTAGTCATAACACGTGCAAGTCAAGATACAGAACTGTATGTAGAGCTTAATGACATATATACAGTATCTATTTGTCATCACTCTGTCATCTAAACAAAATATTGATAATGTTTATCACTGGGAAGCAGAATTATTATACTTTTATCTCCTTATCTATGATTTCCAAGCCCTCCGATGAAGTACTTTGTAGGGAGTGGGCAGAGTTTCTCACCACTACTTAGATGTGGGAAAATCAAACAGAACCAATTTTATTTTCATTCAGTCACTCACTTGCTTCTCATATTTATTATCACATCTTCTTCCTTACAAGCTCCCCTTCCTACTGAATCGTTGAGGAACTTAACTTTGTCAGTGGACACTATCTCAGTGTCTTTTTTTTTTTTTTTAGGATTTATTTATTTATTTGAGAGAGAGACAGCACAAGTGGGAGGGACAGGGAGAGGAAAAGAGAATCTCAATCTCAATCTCCGAGCTCAGAAGCCCGACTTGGGGCTCCATCTCAGGACCCTGAGATCACGACCTGAGCCAAAACCAAGAGTCAGGGGCTCAGCCAACTGCACCACCCAGGTACCCCTCAGTGTCTTCTTTTTTAAACCATTTCTTTTCAGTTCATAGTGGTTGCCTTCAGGTTAATGTTCAAGTTTTCAGAGCTGAACCTACATCTTTCTCCTTCCCAAAATGAGTCTTGGTGTATGGGGGAGGGTCTTGTGCCCTCAGGAGGATGGAGAAGGGCCCTTGTACCTTCAGTCCAGTGGGGTCTTACTCTCTTGGAAGTGATGATTAGGTGAGTCTCTGTCCATAATAGCCAGTCTCTGGAAGATGATGGCCCATCTGGGCATCTTAGCTCACCCTGCTGACATCTGTGGTTATTATTGCCTGCTGCTAGTAAACACGTGCACTGCTCTCTCCTCATTGGTTGGAGCGTTGCTTTGAGTTATATATAACCTGAAAACCAGCTCAGATTTGCCATTTGGCACCTATTCCTTAGCGACAGCATCTCTCCTTTGTCCTTACTACAGGGTTGCACACCTCACTTCTAAGACAACCAGTATCATAGACAACCAGTATCATCAGCCACTTTCCACATCCCTTCACAAAGCAAACAGGATTTTCCAGATGACTTCCAGGCTATGTAGGAGCCCAGCAAGTCTCTGAACAGATCAATTCTGGTCCTTTCTTTGCCAAAATTTGTCATAGCTTTTATTTTACTATTTGTTAGGTAAGTGTGGGATCCACCTGGAGAAATGGTCTAATCCCCAAATCCCAAATGGGCAGGTGGAATTCAGAAAAATAGAGAACACTTTAAGAGAGTAAAAATTGCCTGACATTTTATAAATGTAATAATACCCAGGATACTTTAATGTGGTGGTCCTGTTACTTCTGTTCATGTTTAAACTGCACTATGAGTTAATCTCCTTATAGATCACCATCAAAATAGTGTAGTTATTGGAATAGCTAAACTCAAAATTCTGTCCAGATACAAAATTCTATGAGAAGCACACATATTTCAGTGAGAGTGATCAACTTGCTTTGGTTTGCCTGGGACTTTATTGGTTTTAACTCTGAAAATCCCATGTTCTGAGAACCCTACAGAACCAGGCAGCCCAGGATGGCTTGTTGCCTTGCTTTCTGCTTATATTTGAATATCCATTCAGTAATCTAATCAAGGTAATTTCATGTTCTAAGTTTCAAGCTGGGAATCTAGAATATTGACAACACATTCCCATCAGCACCTTCTCTAAAATTTCAGGATGAATTCTTCTCTCCCTTCCATGGACAGTAAAAAGTAACAAAAGGCCCTTGGCCTTTGATGGGCAAGATTTAAGGTTGCGTAACTGAACATCATTTTGGGATAACTCAGAGTCTTCAATGCCTGAGGATCACCATCTGAAATTGATATTGGAGGTTCATTAATATATCATAGATTTGGCTGACTTTCATAAGGCTTTCTTTTCAAGTTTCTTTTCCAATTTTACTGAGGTACAATTGACAAATAAAACCAGAATGTATTTAAAGTATACAACGTGATGATTTGATGCAGATATATAACTAAGTAGAACATTTTAATAAAAGTTATAAACATATGTTTCTTTTATTATTTGCCTCTGTTGTGTTGTGAACTCTTGTTTGGTTGCTGGGAGGCAATGTGGTCTAATAGAAGAAATATCAGCTTTATATTAAATATTCCTAGTTCTAATCCCACCTGTGATCTTCTGATATTTTCTGTGTGATATCTAAGAATTCTCAATCTCTTAGAACTTAATTTGTCTATAAAATGTCTCATAGCTTACTGTGAATAAGTGCTAGAAAAACTAGAAATAATATATGTAAACTGCCTAGCTCAGTGCCTAGCAAATACTATGTGCTTAATAAAAGTGGGGATATTTGTAATGTTGAATTCTTGTTTAGGTTTTGGTAGTTCTCCTCTTCCAAACTTCACTCAAGGTAAGGTTTGTACCTTCAAAATACGTTGGAAGCAAACACAACACCCGTTCAAGTGCTGGGTATTCAGTAAATGCAGTGTTTCAGATGTAGACCACAATACTGACTTCCTTTTCAGAATTATTTCTCTTATGCAAGTGGTTATGGAAAATTAACAAGGGAAAGTTTTTTAAAAGGAAGAATAGTGCACTCTTCAAAGGTCAATATTATTAGTTCACCATGGTGGTTGGTGTGACCCAACCTGCTGGACAGAAATCTCCTTTAGATCCAATGTTTTGGTAAAAAATAAAACAGAGTAAGTATGCAGTAGTGGCACATCAAAAAAGCCTTTATTTGATATAGAATGGACCCCTTAGTCCTGACTGGAGCTGTTGGGAAGTTCACGGGCAGGTTAAATGATATAAATGCCAGTAAATCCATAGATCCAGGTTTCTTACCTGGTAGGTAACGAGGTAAGTCATGTGCCTTGGGGAGGTGCTAAGGGAGGAAGTACTGGGCACCTGTGTTCCCTAACCTGTATCTTTGCTCTTGGGTATATCCTTTGCTTCCTTATTGTTTTTTGTTTGCTTGCTTGCTTTTTGTTTTTTTAGTTTTGTTTTTGTTTGTTTGGGGTTTTTTTGTATTAGAACGAAGACTATGCCAGAGTTTCTCCACTCTTAAAATCTGGGCCAAACTATGGGGTCTAGTTCAACCATGTACTTACCTATTAAGAAAAAAACTATCAAAGGGTCAATAATTTCTACCAAAAAAAATACTAATAAAAAAATAAAGAACAGGTTAGTATCATTAGCTCTTAAGATAATAAATTATTTTAATGATTCACTTGCTAGACAGTCACATATTTCTAAAATATCTTAATTGCAAGGCCATCATAATATTTTCAGAAACATATAAGGAAGTCTGAGGGAAGAGGCCATTTTCCCAAACTTCTTACTACTCAGAATATAAAAATACTCAGAACTAAAAGGAAGGATTCTTGAAATCTGAGCTTGAGACTTTATTTTATTGCATAATTTAGGAGAGTGACATGGTTGACTCAGTCTGGGAAAGCTTTCAGAATTCTGGTGTGAGGATTCTCTCAAATCCGTCTTCCCCCTCAAGACCTAGTGTCTATGTATTCATATTGGGGCACTTGGCAGCAGACGATGATCTAGAAGCAATCAAGGAAAGTGGCTATTAAAAGCTCACAGGCTTACTGGAGGGAGAAAAATGACTTTTGCTAAAAGCTAAATCTCTAAATATCCCCGAAGCTATTTCCCTCTTGACCTATACGTGTGGCCCTCTGTATGCATATTCACACTTTCCCCCTGATGTGTGTGTGCATGTGTGTGTTTTGCAATAATCTTTACACACATTTAAATTTAACACTTGATGAGCACTTAAATGGCTGAGTTAAATAAGAAGTCACTTGAGCAATTTTGGCTCCCTGCCATTCTTCGGGAGTTCATCAGTCGGGGAATAATGTGCAGGACAGAAGCCAACCCCTAATTGTTTTTGTTTAATTAGACCATTTAGATGGCTAAGCCAGCCTGGAGACCCTGGTTCTCTGCTCCCCCTCACCTGGATAAGATGGCTTTTGTTGGAGCCTATTTCTCCAGAAGCTTTGTAATTTTGGACCATGGAATTGAGCCGAGGATGAACTAGAGCCTTCACACCATTTGGCTTTGATTTCAGCATTTTCAGGAGCATTTCTCAGGTAGTTCCTCATTTTCCCTTTTGTTTTGCCCCAGGATTTGTGAAAACTGATCTTCTTTTCCCTTCTGCTGTGAAGCAGAAGGTTAATAGTCCTATGAATCCATAAAAACCTTGTCGCCTTTCAGTGGTGGTACATTTATAGATACTTTTCTGAAGGCTAAGGGAATAGGTATTATTGATGGAGTCTCCTCTCTGCCACCTGATAGACAAGAAAGTGTTCAACTGTCAAATGATCATTAACTTGCAATGACAATGGAAAACAGCATTTTGTGACACATTAAAATCACACATGGAATTGTTCCGATAGACTGAATCTTCTGGAAGTCATTGAGTAATAACTGCCCTGCTTATTCAGGGACAGCAATGCTTGCCTTCCCCTCAAGTCGGGGATTACATTACAGGGGTGATGTGAGCCTATGCCTTCTCTGAGCTCCAATAAGAGGCGCAAACAAACAGTTGGAATACTTGCAACTTGGCTTGGCCAAATGTGATGAGTTCTTTTTATCACCATTTAAAAATAGCTCCTTGATATTCAACCAAATGTAACCTAAATGCATTGGAATATTGGAAAGGGAGCAATGGGTGAATGAGGCCAAATCCTCAGGCAGGTTGCTAATGGGATTAGGGAGTCCAAGATCCCTCATAAATTCTACTGGTTTCTCTGTGGTGGAAACACAGATTTGGATCACAGGCTGGGAGAGGCTGGAAGGGTTTTTTGAGGGGGGGGTTTCTCAATAAGCCTGCTCCACCGTTTCCATAGAAACTGAAGTTTTACTTTCCAACTTGAGTGTGTGCACCCTGAGTACACAAAGATGGGGCCTTTGACCTGACTCTTATTTTCATAAGGTGTCAGATTCAGAAGGGACCTTTCCCACCACCTGGCCCAATTCCTGCATCTTAGAGAAGTGACAAGATTTGCCCAAGTGATACAACAGAGCAAGTCTGTGGCAGGGTTTGGGAATGTGCTACAGGGCTTTCACCCACCGACCCAGTCAGGGTCAGGTTGATTTTGTTTCCTTGTGTCCTTTTTCCATCTCCACTGTGATGCCAGCTGAACTACCGGTTACTTCTGTGATTTTGCACAAGCAAGGAATGACCCGTGGGTGAAGGTCTGTGCATGTGTGGGTCCTCCTCCATGCATTTACTTACCCTGCAAGCAAGAACCCCAACATCAACAGCATTCTCCAGAGTAAGCCAACTTCAGCGATTGTTCTACTGCCCTACATTATTACTTAGTCACGTGAGGAGCTGACATTTCTTAGCTCGTAAATTACATTCCCTATAAATCTGAATGGTTTACTACTATGGTGGTGGCACAAAACTGATTTCCCCAGAGGGCAGGCAGTAGACAGAAAGTAACTCCTCCTTCATCAGGAAAGGTATATGAGGCTTTTTTTTTTAATTTTAAGATTTTATTTTTTTTTAAGTAATCTCTACACCCAACGTGGGGCTTGAACCCACAACCCCAAAATCAAGAGTTGCCTACTCTACTGACTGAGGGAACCAGACACCCCTATGAGGCTTTTCACTATCTCCAAAGGTGGGAAAATGGGACCATGGCCATGGCAACCAATCACCATTTCAGTTTCTCTCCTGCCCGAGGACAGAACCCCACTGGAATCAGTATAGGGTTCTATACCCAAAGATGCATAACAGAATGATAATAACTTGGTGTTTGTTGAGGCTTCAAAAAGCCAGGTATTGTGCTAAAAATTTTAAAAATATTATCATATTTAAAAATCTTCACCATAGCCCAAGAGGTGAGTATTATTGTAATCATCATGTCGTAGTTGAGAAAGCAAGGCTCAAAAAAGTTGATTCTCAGGTCCCTGGGTGGCTCAGTCAGTTAAGCGTCTACCTTTGGCTCAGGTCATGATCCCAGGGTCCTGGGATTGAGTCCCGCGTTGGGCTCCTTGCTCAGTCTGCTTTCCCCTCTCCCTCTGTCCCTCTCCCCTGCTCGTGCTCTCTCTCTCTCAAATAAATAAAATCTTTTTTTTTTTTAAAGTTGATTCTCTTGTTGAAGGTCTCTCTCAGGTATTGAACATGGGCTGTTTGACCTCAAATCCTATGTTTGTGGCCATCACACTCTGCCTTGAGAAATTGCTGATCTAGGGCTCTGATTTCACAACTAAAGGCACACAAACCCAGAAAGACAGTATAGTAAAAGAAAACTTGTCCCAAGCTTGTGGGTAAGGTGACCTGCCTTCCTGCCTGGGTTGCCTCCCACTGGTGTCAGTCTTGGACACATCATCTGTGCCCTGTGGCCTTTGCATCTCATCAGTAAAACTGAGGTGTTAGATCATTTGACTTTTAGGATCCCTTCCAGTTCTAACTTTCCAGAGTTAATCTGTGACTGAGCCAAAGGCAGAAGGCAGATCACCAGACTCTGAGCTCAGCATTGATGCCACAGTATGAGACCGACTGCTTATATGGAACAACTTATAAAATATAGGTCTCAGACTGTATTATGAAAAAAATGCTTTTAAAGACCATTTAATTAAATCTCCTATTACTTTTTCTTGTTATATGATACTTACTGAATAAAAAGATACTCAAAAAAATTTTTTTAAAACACAAATCTCCTATAATTCTATCACATTTCAAATATATCACACCTAATAGTTTGGTGGATATATTTCCAGGCCACCCTCCTCCTACTTTGATACTCATCTAATGCAGGATTTGTCTTAAACAAATCTGGGGTATTATGTAAACTGCTTTCAATTCCTAATATACAGCACAGTTTTTCCTGTTAATACTCTACAATATAAAATACAGTCACAATTGTTGTATAGTCTTCCATTGCATGAATGCCAAATAATTGATATAACCTCTGCTTTGCTTCCATTAAAATATTTTTTTTTTAAATTAGGAGTAACTTGACAGTCTTAGAGCTGAATATTTGTGCAAGTACTGTTTTCATTGGGATGAAAGAACATGAAAGAGATGCTACATTAAATACCAGGTACTTGAAAGAAGACTTTAGATACAAACTGTTAAAACTTTTCAGAAAGATTTGTTTCCATTTTCATCAGTGGCATGGGCTGGGGGTGGGGAGCTGTTTTCCCAAACCCTCATCAACAGATAAGCATTACTTGAATAGGTACTGACGATGTGTGTGTTGAAGGCAGGACCTCGTGCTGCTAGAGTGCAGCCATACTTCCTGGGTGGGACTGGGGCTCTGCTACTTGCTTCTTGGTGACCGTTGGCAATGAACTTAACTTCTCTGTGTCTATAAAATGGAGTCTATAATAGGAACCTAAGCCTAAGATTCCAATCTTTAGCCCATTCTTAGAGTCAACTACTCTTCTGTTTTTTCTTACTTTATGAGAGAACATTTCATATGTTAGGAATATTACTCCTTTGCTTCTCACCTATTGCAAATAATCACTATATTTTCAAATGAGAACATGGAGGCCCCGAAAAACACCTTGTCTTCCAAGCTCTCACCTAGGTCTCTCGTTTCTCATTCCTTCATCCTAACAAAGCTTTTTATCCTTTCTTCCTTTTTTTTTTTTTTTTTTGGCAGAGGAACTGTTTGTTTGTTTTTTTTTTATTCTTGGTGAGTTGTTGATTTCATTCCTCTTTTTCCTTTGCACTCAGTCCACACCTGACTTAAATAAATAAAATCATAGCTTGTGAACACAGGCTTCTGTCGAAAAAATAATTTCAAGAAAATTATAGTGGCATTTGGGTGGTTCATTTGGTTAAGCGTCTGACTCTTGATTTTGTCTCAGGTCATGATCTCAGGGTCATGGGATGGAGCCCCGCAACAGGCTCTGTGCTCAGCACAGCGTCTGCTTGTCCCTCTCCTTCTGTTCCTCCTCTTCTCTCTCTCAAGTGAATAAATAAAATCTTAAGAAAAAAAGAAAATTATAAAAATAACTGATCACATCAGGTGTTTACCTCTATTTGTCTTTTATGATTCAGTTCACACTTCCTGAAAGCTGTTCTTTTTTTTAAAAAAATATTTTGTTTATTTGACAGAGAGAGAGAAAGAGCAAGCAGGGGGAGTGGCAGGCAGAGGGAGAAGCAGACTCCCCGCTGAGCAGGGAGCCCGATGCGGGGCTTGATCTGGGGTTCGATCTGGGGCTCATTTCCAGGACCCCGGGATCATGACCTGAGCTGAAGGCAGACACTTAACGACTGAGCCACCCAGGCGCCCCCTGAAACCTATTCTAACTCTACCCCTCTGCTCTCCACTTGAGGGAGGCAGAGTTCTAGGATGAGTCCCAGGATTTTTGCCCCTCTGATACACACACTTGGTATAACACCTTCCCTTTGAGTGTGGATGGGGGCTCTAAGTATGAAGGGACTTCGCTCCTATGATCAGGTCATATTATATCCCAAATGTGAAGAGATTTTGTAGATGTAATTAAGGTCCCAAGTCAGATGATTTGGGATTAATCAAAAGGGAGATTAATCTAGGTGGGACTGAGTTAATCAGTAAAAGCTCTTTAAAAAGGGACTGGGCCTTCCTGAAGAGAGTGATTCTTCAGCTGACTTTGAAGAAGTAAGCTGCCATATTGCGGGAAGGCCATATGGCAGGAACTGGGAGTGGGGGAGGGCCTCCAGGAGCTGAGATGGCCGGCAGGAAAGCAGTGCTTCAGTCTTACAACCATAAGGAA
This sequence comes from Neomonachus schauinslandi, assembly GCF_002201575.2. Lineage (NCBI taxonomy): Eukaryota > Metazoa > Chordata > Mammalia > Carnivora > Phocidae > Neomonachus > Neomonachus schauinslandi. The sequence goes on from NC_058404.1 coordinate 30,269,950, forward strand.
CTAAATTCTGCCAGCAACCACACAAGCTTGGAAGAGACCACAGAGCTTCAGAAAAGACTAAAGCTTGACCAACACCTTCACTGCATCCTTGGGAGACCCCAAGCTGAGGACCCATCTGAGACATGCAGGAATTCCTGATGCATGGAAATCATAATTACACATTTTTATGCCACTAAATTTGAGATAATTTGTTACATAGCAATAGAAACAAATATACTACCCCACCCTGCGGCCTCCTTTGCATAGAGTGCTTATTTCTTCTCTATGCTCCCACCCAATGCACTTACCTTGTTTCACTGAAATTGTCTCACTGCAGGTTGGTCTCCCTCAGCAAACAGTGGGTTTTATGTAGAGGTAGAGGCCACATTTCCTTCACCCCTCTGTCCTTGGAGCCCAATAGGCATTTGGAGAATGCTGAACCAGATCCCCACATCATGATGAGAATTAGCAGAACTACATCTCCATGGCTGGTCAAGGCTCTCTGGCCAGCAGCATCTTTCATACAGAGTTAAGAACACTTCCAAGCATTCACACAAGTCTAAACTTAGTGCTACAGCAGAGGTGTGTTTTGTTGTTGTTGTTGTTGTTGTCGTTGCTGCTGGTGGGTTTTTTTTTTTTTTTTTATTGTTTAAGCATATAGAAAGAGCACCTGACTTCCAGTGTCTTCTACCAACTCACCATGTGATCTCTGAGCCATACTTTCCTCATCTATAAATGAAATATTTGGACACACGGGGTGATCTTTAAGGCCATTTAATTTCCAGCATTTTATACTTCTATGAGGCTTAAAACAACAGAATACATATATTTGAAAGACAAGAGGAAAAGTACCAAGAAAAGGAGTTAAGCCCCATACTCAGTTAGATTTAACAATCTATACCTAGGGGCTCCCTACTCAATGAAGAAGAGAAACAACAAAAAGCAAAAATACTTATGAAAACAACATCAAAGCAGCCTTCCCTCAATAGGACTGCGTGTATGATAAGAACATCTCAGGTCTTTTATTACATGGGTTAAAACATTTGTCACTCTGGTCATCTGTAATCTGGCTTTGCAGATACAGCCAAAGCTGCAGAAGAACTCTGAGTTTTATAGGAAAGGATAAGAAATCAATAGAGTGCAGGTTACAGTTATGGAGGCCATGTCCCTGTTGTGTTTATTCGGAGCCAGAGTCCTGCCCATTTAGCTCATTTCTGTATGAAAATGAAAGTAATCAGCCTCAGTGCATGAAACCATCAGCTAGTGCTTAAAAAGCGCTGCATTTCAGAAAGGTCACAGAGGGCCGCCCCAGCGGCAACAGGAATTTTGCCAGTGCTGTGTGTCACATTTGCATATGATAATTAGTTTCTCTCTAAATACAATTTGTTCTGCAGATTAACATTTTGTGTCCTCATTAGATAGCAAACATTTCCATATTAAACCCACAAAGCTGCCAGAGTTGGCTCTGCTTGCCTTGCCTGATAGCATTTGTACCTCTGTTTATACTGATACCAATTAGCACTGTTAAGTCTTGGAAGAATAAAGGACATCACTAATGCTATTAATATAAATAGTAATAATAATGCCGAGAAGCTTTTGCAAACCTTGTTAACTTCAAAGATCATTAGCAATCAAGTAGCTCTCGCTTGTAAATGGCCACGTTCTCAGGCACATAAAGTATCCGCGTGTCTAGAACTCTTTGTTCTGTATACTGAAGTCGGGTCCTGGCTTAGGTCATGAGTCTGCCGGCTGTAACACGGAGCCTGCAATTAAAATACTGTTTCCTTTTGCTAAATGCTTTAGTCCAATGAAGAAGTTGGACTTGCTTTAGCCAGGAGAAATAACAATTTGCTTACCTTGTCTTCAGCTCCATGCAATACAGTTTGCTCTCATTCTTGAAGCCAGCTTCTTAAAGGTGATGAGGTGAGGTATTTTATGGTCCCATAAAAGGTTTTTAAAAACAGGATGCCCCAGAATTCCTCGTGGGGGGATTCCGTTTTCACTGGACCAGAAAGAAAAGTTCTCTGGTGAGGGGAGCATCCAGGAACACAGAAGATGGCAGTGGACACATGGGATTGGGGACCCTGTTTCTCATCTCAGTCATCATTATTGACTTGATGCTGAATGGAGGAGGCTGCTTTAGAGAAACAACCCCTGGTGGGTGCGAGTTCTCACTGCCCTCACGGACATGAAGACTAATGGTCACTTACCCCGACCTCATGACAGGGGATGGATGATCCCATAGTCACCGTTGATAAAGCACAGTTCCTGCAGAAATCAACTCACTTCACTTCTCTACATAAGGGTTTGTTTTTTGTTTGTTTGTTTTTTTGTATGATGTACTATATATACTTAGGTTCAGCAATTTTTTTAAAAAAAAGCTTTGGTTAAGGCACCAAACATATTCAGCTCAAACGTAAATGCGTTACTATTGAAGTATGTGACACAAGGAAATTATACGAAAATGCCTAATTTTACATCATTTGAGACGTCAGGCTTCAAGTTAGATAGAAGTAGCTTTGCTTCACAGCTCTGCCATTTACTAGCAGTGTGATTTTGGATATGATGGATCCATTAAATTTTACTTTTTTCATTTGTAAAATGAGAATAAGAACTGTACCTGCCTCAGAGGATTATTATGAGGATTGAATGAGTTACCCCGGTGTTAATGCCCAGAGACCGACTCGGTAGAGAGAAGATAGGGTTATCATTATGACAAAATCAGGTTTCCTGATGCTGGGGAAATAGCAGTAACAAAATGGCGCCTCTCCTACCAGATTTATAAGAACTGCAGGCCTCCTTGGATGCTACCCAGAGGTTATCTCCCGTGTGCCAGATGCAGACCCTCTCCTCTTGGTCATCCCTCCCAGGGCATCATTTCTTCCTCCTACTCTCACTGCTCCATAAACAAACCTGCCACCTGATACCGCTTTCTCCACCAGGCCTCCTGCTTTGCTTCTGCCCTGCTGTAAGCCCGTGCTGTCCCTTCTAGCTCGATATGATCTGATCCTCTCCCCCCATTTCTCCATCCTAGGTGGTGGCGTCCAACATTGCCTGAGTTCCAAAATAGTGTTGCCTTGTATTTTCAGTGTTGACTAGAGATTTCTGTGATCTTGGCCTTTGATCCTCAGTGTTCCTTCTCCCCAAGTTTGGCACAAGTTTCCTGCGGGCAGAAAACTGGATCCACAGAATGAACTGAGCCCATGTCCCTGAACATTCTTCCCTTTGCATGCTGATTTATGGCTCTTGAAGGATGACTTGTAGTTGGTTAACTAGTTATTTGCTGATTTCCCTCTGAAGCTCTTTCATCTTCCCCATAAATAGACACCCTGCTGGTCTGTTCCTGTTGTTCATGTTTGAATCCTCAAGGTAAATACACACAAGAGTCTCAAGCTGGAATTTCTGCTATATGTTTCTAGGTGTAGAAAGGAACAAGGGACATTTAATATACAGAAGAAAAAGTTTAGGAGCGATGTGTTAATGTCTCAAAGTACCTGAAGGGTTGCCCAGTGGAAGGAAAGATTAATGTGTTTCTGACAACTAAAACAATGGGTAAAGGCTATAGAAAAAAGATATTAGCTAAATTTAAGCAGGAGTATTCTAATAGTCATGGTTGTACAGGTTGGCAGCTCTGGGAGAAAATGAGCTCTCTGTTCCTAGAGGTTTTCAAGCAAAGGTTGAATGATAACTGGTGGGATGGACAATAAGGGGGATTCATGAATCAGTTGGACTAAATGGCCTTGAATGATGGTGGCTCTAAATTTCTCTGTAAGAGGATCTTTAAGCACAAAAACAATTTGAAAGGTATATTAGAAAGTGAGGGAGTCTTTGGTGATTGTCTTGAAGCTATGTTTTGTATAAAGCTTTACATAAGATTAACAAGTATCAATTATCCTTTTCAAAGCATGAAGTGATAGGCTGAAGGTGATTATTTATTAATTCGTCAAGCACTTTTTGAACACTTATTAGGTGGCAGGCACCTTTTTAGGTTTTGGGGTAGACTGATGAGCAAACCAAAGTTCCTCTTGAGTTTATATTCTAGTTGGAGGCAGGGAAGGACCTGTGGAGAAAAGAAAAAGTACATGCAAGAAAAGGCAGATGTATGTTAAGACACTCTGCCAACTTCGCTTTTTACCCACTTCGTCCAGAATCTGTTTGTCCTTAGAGTTTCCCGGAGATGCTATTCTCCAGCACCTCTCTAACCAGATTAAAGGGGAAAGAGTTGATGGATGATAGCTAAATCCCTGATCCTAAGAGATGTGATCCTACCAGCTGTTTATCTCCCTGGACTCAACAGCAGAAGAGCAAGAACTCTCTCATTCACATAGTAGATGCTTAATAAAAAAATACACAATAGAAGAATGTAGACTATGTTACTGAGGGGCCTCATAAGTCCTTCTCTGTATTACTTAGGAGGAAAAAGGATATAAAATCATCTTTCTGGGTCAGATGTGGCAGACAAGTGGATTAGATGGTCTTTTAGTTCTTGTGAATGTCTGCAACTTTTCGAGGGCCACGCCTTGCATTTCCCTTGGAGTCTCTCATGGCATTGGATCTTCTAACCGCCACTCTTTCCATCACAGAATGGATTCTTGGAAGTGAAACAGGCCTGTTAAAAAACTCTTCTTTATGCAATGAAGGATGTAAGGAAACTGGAAGAGGTTCAAAGAAGAATAACAAGAATGATTAAGGGGCTGAGAGCATGATTTATGTTGAATGATTAAAAGGATTAAACGTGCAGAACTTGGCCAATGCTACATACTTAGCTATAAAAAAAATCAAAATTAAGTGCCAAAGCTCTCAGCTCCCATGAAAAATACAAATTTGCATATAATTTGGCACATATTTCTACACGAATTTCAGCAGAGCCTTACTGCGGCAGCATTCACACGATGCCAAAACCACTAGTCTGTTTGGTCAGCTTAAAGTATAGTCACATAGTAAAAACTTGCTATCTGACCTAATTGAATAGATGATTGAATCACAGTGTCCACCCAGGGCCACATCCACATGTGATGCATGTGTATAATATATAAAACAGTGTAATACATCACCATTCACCCAAGAGTCACAGACTGAAATCCCCACAGGGGCAAACAGGTAGCCAGTTGAGAGAATGAGCCGAGCTTGGAAGGTGCATAGCCCATTGAAAGGGGGGCAGCCACTGTGGTTTCCAGCGCATTGTTGCCATGAGACATTTTGGCCAAAGGTTGCCAGATCTTCTTGTCTATCAAATGAAACCAGTGATTCAGGGAGCTTGCAGCAAGTAAGTAATGAGAACCCAGCTCACAGAGGAGTTGCCGGCGGAACCAGTACCCACGAGGGACATATCTTCAGAGGGGAAAGCAGGAGCTAGAAGGTGGGGAGACAGGGCAGCAGATAGGAATGTATGTGAGGAGGCAACTAAGTGGCATTCGTTAGAGTTTAAAAATTCAGATGGTTACATTAAAAAAATCTATTGACCTAATTTTAAAAAGTAAACACGGCTAGGAAGGTCATTCTGGGGATCCCAGTTTGCCCCTTTTTATCTGGCTCACTTCTTCATTTCCAGCTTAGAAAACCTGAGGTCCAGAGACAGGGAAAGACACTCTCCAAGGCATAGTGAGGAAATTATCAGAACAAGATCAGAGTAGAAGCAGTAGATTGTCAGAGGATCTTGGGGTTCTTTTCTGATTCTGTTGTCTGGGTAAGTTGCATCTGGGCTCACAACTTCTAAGTTTTCTAGCTCTGTCTATCTGCTAAATAAAGAGACTGGACAACATGGGTTTATGATTTTCTCACGCCTCTCAGCCCTGTGCTCTACCAGGACCCTTGTGAGGGAAATACACCTAAAAACTTTACCATTATAATCCCAAAATGCACAGGCACATAGATACATCAACTTTCATTCATGTGCAAGCTGACCTCGAATGAGGCATTACTGACTATGAGGGTAGGGTATTTTTTTTTAAAGGACTGTGGAGGTTTGTTGAGGTTGTGCACTGCAAAATTCTAGTGGTGTCAATGTGAAGCGCACACTCCACATGTGGCACTGAAAGGAGATACCAGCCTGGCAGTGTGAGCCCTGAAACACTGAGAGGAGCTCTGGTGTTGAAATTCTGAGACATCGCGACTCACACAGTCTAAAATTCCATTTTCCAATTGTGGAGATTTCTTTTACATGCTCACTGCCCCACCTGCAGCTACAATGGCCTTGAGAGAGAGAATCAGAGAAGAATTCTGATGAAAAATGGAAAGTGATTACAGTTTGGAAAGAATATTGTCCATTCTAACAGGTGGACACGAATCTGAGTAAAGGAGAACAGTCGTCATTTCGAGAAAGGGAACATTTGGATTAAACACCCTGAAAAATTATGACAGCGAGAATTATGAGATTGGGGAAATATGTACTAAAGCAAGTGCTGGAAACCCCATCCCTGGAGCCATTTGAAAATCAACAGGGTAAGGAACTAGAAAATCTATTCTAGGAAAGAATCCTCCACTGATTCCCCTGGGCCTGTGGGATGATATAATGGGTCAACTCCATCTCTAATTGCTATAGTTCTTAGACTTTATGTATTTTCCAGTGTTTTTATAATGCTGCTATTAGACCAGCACTGCACCCCCTCCAAAAAAGGGGAAAAAAACCCAACTCCACACAAACCCTAAACTAGTTGCTCCAAGGAGCATAAAGATGCTCCCAAATGGAAATTGTGTGTAATAAAGTTCTCCAGTTGAAAACTTCATTATTTCCCGAAGGCAGTCTACCAAGATGAGAAACATCATTATCATTTTACTTCATTTATCCAGTTTTCTCTTTCTGGCTTATCGTAATTTCAGGGGAGAAAAACCAATGGGACCGTAAACCTCATAGCTCTGGTTGAAAAGGATTTGTATTTTTTTTTTTTTCTCCTTCTGCTCACTGATATTCCACCAGGAAGAGTGGCTCTCTTTTGGTGAATTGGTAAGAGCAGGATTAGTGCACTACCAAGGGGAAATGGAAGCCTCCACATCTGCCATCTGAATGCGGGGAATATGGATTCCTCCGAGGCTCAAGAACTGAATTGTTGAGTTCTCTCAAGAAAGCTCGTTTAATGAGTAAGTGGGAATGAGTACTGGCTGTGTGTGGAGGCTTTGGTGATTGTGGTTTGTATCCTTCTTCGTTCGTATCATGTGTAACCTCTTTTCCAGTTATAGACACAGAGATAGTAGACATTTGAGTCTTACTGAGGGAATTTGGAGAGTCCTTATTATATATAAAGTCTAGGAACTACCATAGTGGTCAGATGCCCAGTTTCTACAGTCCAGGGTTCTCTCTATGGCAATAGGGACAAGGGGGCTTAGTAGTATCATCCAGAATCATGTCTAAAATGTGATGAGAGGAACAGATATTTATTTCCATGAAATGTGGGTGTGGCAGTAACTGTAATCTGCCTCTGGTTAAAAAAAAAAAAAGTGGAGGGGCGCCTGGGTGGCTCAGTCAGTTAAGCGTCTGACTCTTGATTTCGGCTCAGGTCATGATCTCAGGGGTGTGAGATCAAGCCCCGCATTGGGCTCCATGCTGGCGGTGGAGAGTTTAAGATTCTCCCTGTCCCTCTGCCCTTCCCCTCTCTCTCTCTCAAAAAAAAAAAAAAAAAAAGAGTGAAAAATCTGGCCTAACATTCACTTTAGTTTTATCTGAGTTGTAGAAATGGTCCATAGCCCAGTACCCTTCAATGGTTAACAGCTATCCTTACTTTTGTCTACATATCAAGGAACTAGGGCACCTGGGTGGCTCAGTTGGTTAAGCGTCTGCCTTTAGCATAGGTCATGATCCTGGAGTCTCACGATCGAGTCCTGTGTCAGGCTCCCTGCTCAGCGGGGAGTCTGCTTTTCCCTCTGCCCCTCACCCTGCTCTCATGCTTACTCTCTCTCTCAAATAAATAAATAAAATCTTTAAAAAAAAAAGTTATAAAAAATAAAAAAGAAACTATAATTAGAAACCAACACTTTATTATATGGGTTTTTTTTTTCCCAATTGCTTTATGTACGTGGTAATTTATAAACTCAAAAAATTATTTTTCTAGGAAATATTTCTTTAGAGACTTCCAACTTCATATAGTGTGAAATGGAGAAACCAACCTTGTGTCAATGAAGGCCGCAGGGCACCCCTTGTGGCCAGAGAGTCCAGAATGAAAGCATTAAGGCTCCTAACTCCAGGGCCAGGGAATCTAGAATGAATGGTGTGGGGAAAAGTGCCTTAAGGAAGGACCAAATTCAGTTCGGTTTTGTATGATGACAACTGACAGCTAGCACCTCTTCTTTATTGCCTCATTTCGAGTCTGAGATAGTGAACCTCGAAACTCTCCTGTTCATCTTGTAATTTAAAATTGAAAAAACAAACACCACCACAAAGCACTGGAATTTGATGGGGATTTTCAAAATTGTATGATTCCAACTCAGTGTGGCCTCATCCTTGGCCCTCATTGCCTTCCCGGCTTCTGCTCCCCTTAGGAAATTTCTGGATCTTGTTTTGACTCAGGAACATTTCTCCAGGAAATTTTGGAGTCTTTCCTTTCCAATCTCCAGTCCTTCCTCCGCTGCCCCCATCAATAAACATGTCCCTTTGCCTCTAGTCTACGGCCAAAGCCTCTATGTTAAAGTGATGGTGTCACAAAATGCCTGGTGATGTCATAAAGCCCAGGGAGATTTGGCAAAGCAAAACGATTATCGTTTTTATGTTCCCAGGAAATTATTGGTACCCAAAGGGCCATCACGTCTTCTGTATATGCACCAGTTGTTGTAGAAATAGTTAGGGCCTAGTTAATTGTGGGCATTTACATGTTTGGCAAATTTCTATAAAATGCCGCATACAGAATACAGATTCAAGGAGATGGGGTTATTAAAATGGGGTGGGGTGAGAGGAGACATGCCAATGAAAACAGACAATGTGGATTTTAATCCTTTCCACAGGAATTCAGGCAAAAAGGGAATAAAATAATTCTATAGGGTCACTTGTAATTCAGCTTAAACTAAGCTCAGGAAACGGAGTATTTCTCAGAAGACTGATTTATGCACTTAAAGTAACTAAGTCCCAGGTGCCATAGGAAGTAATACAACTTCGAGCAATGTCCTAGCCTGCATGTTCAAACTAACTGCCTGAATCAATTTCTAACTTCTCTTTAAAACATTTCAGAGTCAGTTCTACTGGGAATGTTTGAGTCCTAGATTCTTCGTTAGCAGAGGCTGTTGCAGGAAGGGAAGTCCAGGGACCTAGGTAGGCTCTATATTACAAACAAGTTGTGTTCCAAAGTTTGCCTGTGAAGCATTTCTTTGGAAACCTAAACACATTTTCTGTAAAGAAACAGAGGTAGACACAGTTAGGTCCTCTGGCTCTTAAAACCCTCCGAAGCCTATTTAAACCAGATGCAGGTCAAATCCCCTTTACTACATAAAAACTAGAGAGCAGTCACATAATCATACAAAACTGGGGAGTGGGGGGGGGGGGGGGATTAGATTTAATAAACTTTTTTTTTTTTCATTTTTCCCTGCCCCCTTCCCTGTATCCCTTAATTAGAAAAGGATAAAAGATGGATGGAAATTTGATGGATATCTTGATTGAGGTTTCTCAACATCTTCAAAGATTTTAGAGACCAATGGCACAGTTTATTTATTATAACTAATTTTGCTTCAGGCTCCTGGTTGGATGAGTGGGTTAAGTGCTGGACTCGAACTCAGGTCTTGATCTCAAGGTCATGAGTTCAAGCCTTGTGTTGAGCTCTGTGCTGGGCATGGAGCCTACTAAAAAAAAAATGCGTGTATGTATATATATAATGTATATATAGATATATATAGATATATATATATAAAAGCCTCTCTGGCATATGATTATTTTGAGCTAAGGCCATTTAGGACCAGCCATGCAGGAAAAGCTCTAAAAGCCAGGCACAAGTTTTCCTTTTGGAAAGGAAATTCACATTTGTAAAGGTGCGTTCTCCCTTAACTCCAAGGGGACTCTTCACAACTTCTATCAATAGTGAAGTCCTTGACTTAAATCTGCATAACAAACCTTACTGCGCAACCCTCCTTTACTATCCCTCCCTGACTTCCTTCCTGAACCATCCAGAAGCCCAAGCCCCTTTACCTTTGTTTAGCCTAAAATGGTAAGCCCCAGCTGTAACCAGCCCCTTGGGTCCCTCATGACTGGTGTCCCTTGTATATGTGTGATGCAGTGTTAAAAAAGTGTTTGTCTTCTCTTATGGAAAAAAAAAACCAAAACTAATTTTGCTTCACTATGCATGGTTTATCTTTACTGACAGAGAAAATAGCAAGAAAACGCATCAGCAGAGAAAGAAAAAAGAAATCTCTAGCAATTTCTGTGGGAAGGAGGCCCATTTTGAGGGTAGTTATTGTTGTTGCTAAGTCAGGATATCTTGGAACTAAGTGTCTCAAAGTCAGATTTACTTGGAACCATCAAGCTTTGCTTTGTGCCTTGGTTCCAAAGACTTCACTCACCCGGCTCTTTATTAGGCATGCTAATAAAAAGTAAAATAAAAACATTTCTGGAACCTAAGAGTCTTTTCTCTCAAAGTGCCCTGAAGTGGTGGTCCAGAGCGGAACTAATACACCCCAAACAAAGGGCTTGGATCCTTCACAGACTGGATAAGAGGACCTTGATAACTCAGTTGACTGTATTTGGAATTTTCCTGTTTCCTCCTGAACGGAGGCAGGGAACTGAATGAAGCGCTTATCTGAGAAGTGTCAGAACCTTCTAACAATGTTATTACAAGGACGTGGGTAAAGCAGAGTGAAGATTTTGGCAGGTACAGATGGGATTATATTTGACTGGATGTATTTTCTTGCTATGTGTTAATCTGTACTTTTCTAGTATTGCGCTTTTAAGGAGGTCAGATAAAGGCCTATCCGAAACTCTCCGTTAACCCTCTCCGTAGCATCCCTCGTCAGGAATTCAGCATCCCAGCTGTGACATGGATGGAACTAAGTGATTTCAGTTGAATGTCTGGGAGAAATTACTCTACAGTAGGAACCATAGCAGGAGAAGTCTGGCTAAGGAAGAAGTCTCCAGAATAAGGGATGGGGTGATGGATCGTTTCTAACAGGTTACATCCAACTTCAAGTGAAATCATTTTAAAGAATCCCAGCTGGGCTTCACATGCCCCCAGTGAGAGAGAATGATGAAGTCAGAAGTATATCCACATGAAAAAGTGTAATTCAGGGGGAGAGGACTCTAAGAGGGCCTAGATAGAGCAGTTTGGAGTTTTGGAGGAACAATACCATTTCCACAAGGTCTTAAATCTCCTGGCCCACTGAAAAAATGTTAAAATCCCCTCTTTCCCCATTTAAGCCAGAGCAATTTTCTAGTATATAAATAATTTAAACTCAGAAGATAAAAGGAAAACCCTTACACAAGAGTAACTAAAATGGTCATAAAAGAGAAGCAATTTTCTTCCTAATGATAATAATGGAGGTTTAGCAGTTTATAGAACCTGAAAAGCGTGTCACGGTGTACTTTGTACCAAGCAGGTTTCAAATGAAATCAGATTTTTAAAGTATGCAGTTGAAAGGCAGAGGGGCAAGCACATGGTCAAGAACAAATGCAAAAGAATGGCAGGAAACTGGGTAAGAACAGAATCAAAAGGATAACCCAGAGGAAGTGAAAAGTGATTGGAAAATGGGACAGCCAAAATTAGTGATGAACAGATAACAAAGAACAGGGAAAGGTAGGTATGGTACATTGAGGATAGATGGCAGGCAGGAAACTGAGCTGTTCTACTCCCTTAGGGTTCACTCTTCTCTAATGAAGAAAAGTATCTTCAAACTAGAAAGAATAAAATAAACACGGTAAAGAAGAAACTGAAGCCTAAAATAGGGGAGCTAGTACAAAAGGCATCTTTTATTTTATTTTTTTAAGATTATTTATTTGAGAGGGAGAGAGAGACAAAGATAGTGACAGAGAGCACAAGCGAGCAGGAGCTGAGAGGAGAGGGAGAAGCAGACTCCCCCGCTGAGCAGGGCGCCAGACATGGGGCTCGATCCCAGGACCCTGGGATCATGACCTGAGCCGAAGGCTGACACTTAACCGACTGAGCCACCTAAGTGCCCCAAAAGGCATCTAACTTTTAAACTATATCTAAATCTTTAGATTCGGAAACATTATATCCTACGATACTGAACTTTGCAGATGGGACTTCTTTAAAAATATTTTTATTGTGAAATAAGTATAGATCCATAGAAAGACTCAAAGAAATGTCCAGGGAGGCCCTGGGCACAATTCAGCCAGCCTCCCCTAATGTTTGCAGGTGGGATTTTAAACCACTGACCACATTTCTGAGGACACATGAAGAATGAGGAGAACGGTACCAGAAGACTGACGGATGGACAAATAATTTCAGAATTGTCAAAAATGGTGGGGAGGTAATTTCTGAGATCTATTATTGGGTGAGCTTGTAATAACTTTCCTGATAGATTCTAGGAATGGTTGACCAATGTTTGCAGTGTATGTGAAGCAGTAATACTAGAAATAACACTAAGAACAAGCTGGGTCATTTCTTTTTTTCTGAAGAGAATCTCTTGACCGATAAGCCAAGTAACTATTTGCTTCCAGTATATGTTTTCCCTCCAGCTATTTGGAAAAGTCTTTCATTATATGTTTGTTGACAAATTTGTCTTAACTGTAGTTTAGTTAGAGAAGCTTGTTGCTAGTACCGAGATATCAGTGAATCAGTATAAAAATGGAAGGCGTTTCCAATGGCCTGCACCCCAGGGTTTTGGCACTAGCCTGGATGACTGAATAAAGACTCAGAAGTGACTTTGGCTGTTGGAATACCAGGTTGAAACCAAGATGAATTCTGATAATTTTTAAAGAATTATACCATAGAATACAGGATGTGAGAAATGTGTTTTAACAGCAGTATTTGTGAAAAGATTTTGGACTTCTAGTTGATATCTTTTTTTTTTTAAGATTTTATTTATTTATTTGAGAGAGAGAATGAGAGAGAGAGAGAGGATGAGAGGGGGGAGGGTCAGAGGGAGAAGCAGACTCCCTGCCGAGCAGGGAGCCGGATGCGGGATTCGATCCTGGGACTCCATGATCATGACCTGAGCCGAAGGCAGTCGCTTAACCAACTGAGCCACCCAGGCGCCCTCTAGTTGATATCCTAATATGAATCACAAATGAGAAAAACCAGAGTAATTTTAAGATGTTACGTGTGTTAACAAAGGAGATGATAGACACTTTACACTGTTAAAAACTACCTGGAATATTGTGATCCATTGTAAGTCCCAATTTTAAGAGGGACAATGACAAGTCATTACTCATTCAGGCAAAGATGAGTGTTCCGGAGACACTCATTTTAAGAGAGAGACCAAAGCAGCCGGGTTTGTCATAGCTGTCTTCCTATATGGGAAGGGTTACCATGAGAGAGAAGAATTGGATTAAGTCTCTGTGGCCTACAGTATAGAAACAATGCTAAGATATGGAAGATACAGTATTTACCTTAAATATAAGGAAAACATTTTACTAATTAGGAACAGGGGTCAGACACTGTATTTTAGTAGGTTGATCAATTTGAGTGTTTGAAGCATAAGAGGGAGATCTTGAAGGAAGATACAGTGTGGGAATCAACAGCGTGTAGTTTCAATGAGATAACCAGAAAGTGGGTCAGAATAGGCACGGATTTCCTGGCTTCATTTCATCCTAGAGAGTCTCTTTTCTGACTTCAGAGAAGCCAAAGTTTGTTTGTATGTGCAGTTCTCTGGAGAGATGGTCTATAACAGTCCCCAGTTTCCCAAAGACCCACAGTCTCAAAATGTAAACTTTCCTTGTGTAAGATCAGAAAATAGTTTTGACTAATCAGGGGACACTTTAGGAGAACAAACTTTTAGAGTGTAGGTGAAGGAATGAGAAGAAACAGTCATCGAGGCCTAAGGACAATTGGCCAAGTACACAGAGATCGCATTCAATGGAAGGAACTTTGAAATTGTGGGAGTCAGCAGCAGTTCAAATGCTTTGGAAAGATTTCATAAAACAAAAATTATACCATGCCTGGAAGAGGTGTGACATACATATCGAACAAGGTAAATGATGTGCAAAGCAACAATACAAGAGCTGTCAGAAAGCCAAGTGGCAGACTAATTTAAAATAAATGGTGCAGAAAAGGGCTGTAAGGTCAAATGAAGGAAAGTTCTAGTGGGGAAAGCCGGAGATTTAAGGAGACCCTTGTGGAGATGGCAGGACATATGCTAGATCTGAGAGTCAAAACACCCTTCCTTTTTT